>NC_140769.1:133696187-134296187 GCF_044657685.1 Stegodyphus dumicola
GTCAATTTAGCATGAATGAATCAATTAAGGTTGTAATTCTTATATGGGTAGGATGTCACATGGGTACCGGTGTTTTTCACCACGATGCGGGGAGTGTTTGAGAGTGCTAATAAGGTAATTACCGTGGGTTTGTACTGAATGAAAGAAGTTGACCACTAATCGTTTAATATACTCTTGAATAAGTTTGATTTGAAGGACTCTCTGAATGTAAGTGTTTGGAATATACCAAAGAGCATTGATAATTTCTTGTAAAATTTTATTTTGCAGTACCTGTAATTGTTTAATATTGGTTTTAGCTGCATGTACCCAGATCGGAGCTGCATAGAGAAGGGCTGGATGAAGTATGGAGTAATATAAAATTAATTTGTCTGGAGTAGATAAGTTGCTTCTTCTATCAAGAAGAGGTCGCATTGTAGCTGAGGTGATTTAAAATTTTTGTGCTACGGAGCAGAAGTGGGTTCTGAATGTAAGTTTTTTAATCTAAGGTTACTGCAAGGTATTTGTTTCATTAATCCAGTCTATTTCTTCGTCAAATATTTCAGGGGGTGGAGGATAATAGTTTATGTTTCTTTTACAAAAAATTATTGCCTTGGTTTTATCAATGGTAATTTTAATCCTCCAAAGGGTGGGCCATTTTTTCAGTTTTATGAGATAGTTTTGGAGTTGGTTTCTTATGGCAATTGCTGTGCAGGCTTTAGTAAGTATGACGGTGTCATTGGCAAAGAGTTCAAGATGAACAGAAGGGTCTTTAGAGATGTCTTGCATATATATATTAAAAAGATATGGCAAAAGTGTTGATCCCTGTTGGACACCAGCTTTGATTACTCTGGTCATTAAGCAGTACCAATTTTGATTCTGAATGTTCTGTTGCTAAGAAAAGAGACAATTAAGCGAATAAAATCATGGCCTTCAAGAAACAAGGCCATCCAGCTCTCTCGTAACGTCACCATATGTAGTGCGAAGAAACCTTTCTCTACCACTGAAAGCGAGCGAATCCACAACGCACTTATTTATCAGTAGAAGCTAATTTTATGTTATTCCGATGTAAAGTAAATAGGAAATTATTAAATAAGTAATACTATCTTAACATTTATTAAATATCATGCTTTAAGACTTCAGATATCGGAGCTTATTTTTCTTAACGCTTGATAAAAATTTTCACCTGGGTTATCAATAATTATTTATTTCAATCCCATTTTACTTTCTATAGTTTAAATAAACTTTTCAACACTTCATAACGTGAACTGAAAATACTGCACATTATTTTTCATTTATAGATAAAAATGAAAACTATGAATAAAAAGAGCATTTTACAAGAACCCAATTTTTCTTTACAGCCTTTTCTAACTAGTGCATAATTTTGTTCAGTATGGTGATAAGATAAAAGAATGAGCATTTTCGGTTATTGCATTTATTTTTTGAAACAAAATCTAGTGTAAAAAAGGTCTTTTACAATAAACTAAATATTAAAAAAGGCGATTTCATCATTTATTTATTGGTATAAATAATTTAAAATGTAATTTTTATGATAGTTTTTAATGTGAACATTATTTTTAAATGGTGTTACTGAAAAAATCCTGTTCATAAAAATAATTATTAAACTTACAGTGAGCCATATTCTTATAGAATGAAAACCAAAGATCTATTTTTAAACTTTCACAGAAAGTCTGCTTTAGTTTTGTCGGCTGTCTTTATTAAATAATTTTTTGATTAAGGTATGAATTCTTACTATTATCTGAATTACTCTTTAGCAAAATCTTGATACGTCCACATTAAAATTTATGAAAACATACCTGCCAACTTTTATGAATTTTTCGTAATTTTTACGAAAATGCGTTTGTCTTTACAATTTTACGATCGTAATCCATTTTTTTCCTTTTTAAAGTGTTTTTAGTGATTTTTGTCGAAATTTTAGAATTTTTCGCCAATTGCATCATGTTTTACCACCAACTACCGACTACTTCGAATCCAGTAACCTGCAGTTTCTCCCAACTCGCCGCTTAACCAGCCAATCCAATGCGCTGAACTTGTTTCTCCCACTCTTTTCTTTGTGGACGCCAGATTATTTTTTTCACGTTTGCTTCATCAGCAAGGGAATTACTCAGCTTGGACTCAGCGAGTGTGGATTGTCGCATTCTGTTTTTTTTTTTTTTTTTTTTTTGTTTTGTTTTGTTTTGTTTGTTTGTTTGCACGTGCTACGAATTTTCTTAATACGTCGTTGTTACGAAATGAGTTCAAAAAAACCGTATTCTCAATATTTTCAGCCTGCCTACAAAGCCGAATTTCCAACAATTAAAGAATCCTTCAAAGGAAATAACTATGCATTTTGCAACGTGTGCGTGTGTGACTTCATAATAAGTCACGATGGAAGAGCCTATATCATATCAGGGAAATTGCAATGACCGTATAGGGTCCGGTATAGAATACCGGATGTCCCTTGCACAAGCACTTCATACCCCACTCCAGTATTTGTTTGTTTGTTTGCTAGTGGCTTATTATCCTTTTTTTGGGATGGGGTCATCTTTTTTTTTTTTTTTTTTTTTTTTTTTTACGGACTGTTGTTGCAATAAGTCATTTCTTTTCTTACAATAGTTATTGAGCATTGCATTTGATGACCAAATTATCATTTTTAGAGCTTTTTCAAACATATGCCCATTTTCGCAACAATCTTGTTTTTGTAAAAACTGTTCCTTCATTAGATATTCTGATGTTACATTAAATGCTGCTTTCCGTTTATCTTGAACTTTCCAAAATTCTTTTTCAAAATCTGAACAGAGTTTTTGAATTATGAAATAATTATAGAAAACAACATTTACTACATACTTTGATGGATAAAAGAGTTTACCACAGTCTAACATTTTGCAAAACCTGAAACTTTCATCAAATGCTAATTTTTTTTTTAAAGAAAGGTAGTCTTCACAAAATGTGCATTGTAATTTTTTAAGAATACTCCTAACACAGTATCCTCCTAAGTATGCAGACACAGGCAAATAACTTTCAGCTGCTGCTATGTCTTCAACAGATTTAAATATATTTAAAGAAATTTCGTTATTTTTTTAATGTTCTGAAACTGAACTGAAGTTTTCTGCAAGACTTAAATCATCAATTTCTATAATTCCAAGTTATTTACTTTTTAACTTTATTTTCATCAAAGACATCAGTCAAATTTTATTTTCAATCTCAAATATTTGGCGAGTAGATGTATGATATTGTCCACCAGCATATTGTCTATACTGACTAAATCTAGCTTCAAGATTGTCTGTTTGGAACTTGGAGAATATATTTCAGTCCGAGTTGGGAAATGCAATATGAAGTGATTTCAATCAATGCATACGTTGTCAAAGCTACTGCTTGATGAGTTTTCTTGTTCAATGTCCCTGTGTCATTCTTCATTAGCTTCTAATCATCTACCCAATTCAAAAATTTATATAAGAAGATGTATTTGTCATCACTCTCACTGTTGGTGAGGTGTGTTTTAAATTTTTCGTTCAAGCGCTGACCTTTGTATGGACATTTAACGTTCATGATGCTAAACCATGTGGAAAATATCTTGATATACTCCACTGTATCTTCTGTGTTTTTTTTTTTTTTTTCCTTTATTATGGATTTCTAATAACGCTTTAACGCATTTCAAGAGAATGCAGATCCTTTAGAGCAGTGGTGTGCAAACTGGGGGTAGCCAGAAGTTTTTTGGGGGTCGTCAAATTTTTATGAAGCGCATTATGCTTGCATGCTGCATACCATACAGTGTACATATAAAGAGTGAAGCGCCGTCACTCACTGTTTAATTGCAATTTCATGCTGTCCCCTCTTTCTTTGACCGTAATGCATAATGTATGTAAAGTGTGAAGACGCAAGTTTTTCACTCCAGTTTTATTCCACTTCGCCAGTTTTATTGAAAAGCGCCTATTTGACTAGACGTTAACCGCAGGGAAAGGAGGAAAATTCGCTTCCGTGATCAGCCAATCAGATGGCGAGGTATGCGGTGTTTGAATTGTTTTAGTTTATCCTTGAGTTTTATCATGTGATGTTGTGTAATTATGATTTTTTATATTTTTATTGGGCTTTGCTACTCTTTGTTATCAGGTATGTACTGCCATTAGAGAAAGATCTCTGTTAATTCTATTGATTTTCTCGAAAAAAAATAATAAAATTTTATATACTATTTGTTTTAGTTTAAATAATTTAACCCCTATCTTCATAATGGATAAATGAGTAATACGTACACCAGGTACATCTTCAGCTAACAAACGAACAAATACTGATGAGAAGTCGCAAAATACTGAACTAAATGCCCGATCTAAAAAAATAAGAAAATACAGTGAGGAATTTATTAAGTATGGTTTTACATTTTGTGTTGTTGATGATGAAGAATGCCCGATATGTGTCATTTGCAACAAAAAATTAGCAAATGAGAGCATGAAATCAACTAAATTAAAAAGGCACCTGGAAACTAAACATAAAGAACTTCAAAATAAACATGCCAATTTTTTTCAAAGATGAGCTGAAAATCTAAAAATTCAAAGTGCGTATTTAAAGAAATTTACAACAATACCTCAGAAAGCATTACGAGCTTCTTTAAGTTTCTTATCTAATAGGAAAAACAATGAAACCCCATACAATTGGAGAATCCCTTATCCTTCCTGCAGCAACTAAGATGACATCAATTATGCATGGCGATAAATGTGGAAATGAACTAAAAACAATACCATTATCAAGAGATACCGTGTCTCGGCGGATTTCTGAAATGTTGAGTCAGAAGTCATAAAACGCATACAAAATTCATCTGTATTTGCTTTACAACTGGACGAGACTACCGATATTACTAAAATGTCACAACTAATTATTTACGTTAAGTTTATTTTTAATGAAGATATAACATAAACGTTTTTATGTTGCAAAAGTTTGGAAGGAAAAACAACTGGAGAAAAAATATTCGAAGTAATAAATGCATATTTTGAAACAAAGTTCCTTACCTGGGCAAACTGTGTTGCGGTTTGTACTGATGGTGCTGCAGCATTAACAGGTTCGAATAAAGGGCTCAGAGGCTTAATTCAGAAGGTGGCGCCTCATATGGTATTTAATCACTGTATGATTCATCGGCAAGCTCTCGTTGCAAAAGATATGGATGAAGAGTTGCACAACATATTACAAGATGCTGTTAGTTCAATTGATTACATTAAATGCAACAGCCGTCTCTTTTCAATACTTTGCAATGAGATGGGCTCAACGTATGAGAGATTACTGTTACACACCGAAGTCAGATGGCTTTCACGTGGGAAAATACTACGATGGATATTTGATTTGAGAAATGAAGTGTACATGTTTTTAATCGGAAAGAAACACAGATTAGCAAGTTGTTATATCAATTAAGTTTGGCTAGGAAAGCTGAGCTATTTAGTTGATATATTCGAAAAACTTAACAACTTAAATTTGAGCTTGCAGGGTGAGAATTCAACTATCCTAACTATACCGTTTTGCAGTTTGAAGAAGAATTGAGATTCGTTTAATTACAAATTCAATAACATTTTCTTTTTTATTATCAATGCAGTTAATATCAGAGAGTATATTTAATGCAGCTAGGAGTTTTAATCTTATGACTTCATCTTCATTACTGCTAGCATGTTTAATTTCATTTAAGACTTCATATAGTATATTTGTGTTAGTAATTTTCATGGGAAATTTCAATTTACCAATACTTTTCAAAGAAGCATTATTAGAAAATGCTTGTACCAACATTTCATGATTAATCTTTGTGGAATATTGTATTTGAGGTACAGGTTCATCTTGAATATTAAAAATCAAGACATAATCTTAAATTTTCAAAAATTTCCAGAACTCCAAAAGCTGTAGCATACTTTTCTTATTGCATAAATCGTTCAAACTTAGCAGTTCTCTGTCTTCATCATACTTTTGCTTTTTAAATAGCAGCAGCAAGATTTTTATTTTCTAGTTCTATCTTTTTTGTCACAGGATCTTTATGGATTGCTTTCGAAGTAGTCAAATATGATGGGCAATTAATCATAATCGATGGCACTGCACCTTTCACTAATCTTGGAACCTTCAAGCATACTGATATATCTTTCCCAGTTTTTTCATCGAAAGCCCTTGCCTCACATATGATGTCAGCTGGCTGAAAATGGAGCTCACATATCTACATATCCCAAAAATGAAACAATTGAGACACATTTAAGAAGAATTCTTTTTAAGCACATCATTATACAGTGAATTCTAATATTTTATTCAAACAACTCCTTAAGGGGACACAGTACTAAATAATATTGTAAACAATACCACACCAAAAGTATATAAATATATGCATATCAAATATTGAATGATCTAAAATTCATTGAATTTGAAAACAAGTTTTTCTAATACTTATGCAATAGCTGCAAAGTAAGATAATCCACTCTGTTACTTGACTCAGCGATCTCAGTTTCTTTATTCTTATATGTTTGTAAATTATGCACTCTTTGCTTTAAAAAATGATTGAATTATGTTGTTCTTATCTTCCGGTTAAGTTTTTATATGCCTTTGATTAATCTGCATGCAATAACTGTAAAATTATCAGCAATTTAAAAGTTTTTTAAATGTGACTAAGCCTAATTTTTGTTTACCATAGCAGCCATATTTGTTTACATTTGAAAACTAGCAGAATAGTGGATTTGTTGACAATCTAGAGAAACTAAGCTTCGCAACAACAAAATAATGTCTTCTTTTATTATTGTGAATTAAACTATGCTTAATTCATTCTGGAATTATCATTTAAGTTATTGGCTTATTTTTGCATAGAAACTGTAATTTTAATTGTAAAAATTGTTTTATTTTGTACATGGTGTTTTATGTTTTTCTGTATCTTTAAATTTTTAATGAAAGTATGTTGAATTTTTATGTATTTTTCTTTGCCGTGAAGTGAGAACTGAATTAATTAGTACGGCATGCACATTAGATAAACAGCTCTGAATCGTTTGTGCAAAACTGTTTCTTTTTTATTTGTTTAATTCTTTTTACATTGTTTTAGATTTATTAAATTATTTGAATAGAACTTGTGGTAATTCTTTAGATGATATAATTTTTGTGCACTCTGAGTTATAAAATGAATGAGATGTAACGCTAAGTGAACCTAGCGCCAAAGTGTTGCAATGGTAAATAAACATGTGAACATTAAAGAGTGCGTTTATTCTATTGTGATTTATGTCCTATCGATGAAGTACATTTAATTGAAAATTCGTTAACTGTTAATTCAGTATTTTTAAATGAAATGCAGGAAAATTGCGTATAATTTAATATTCCGTAAAAGGAAGTCATGGTGTACACATCAGATATTTTAAAAATAATATTAAGCATAGCCTCCAATTATAATGCTTTTTTTTAAATTTTATATTATTACCTTACTGTTAACTGTAAGTCACGTTTTCTATTCACTTTTTTTGTGAATGCTGTAAGAAAAGAAACTTTTGTTTCTTAACTTCTGCAGTGCAAATTTATGTGTTTATGCAGTGCAACATAAACTTTATGTGACCTGTAATACATTCATTTTATATTTTATAAACATTTGTATCATCATTGCTAATTATAAAAAACATTCTTATTTCATATTCTATGAACCTTGATACAAAATAATTGTTTGTATTCCACCTAACAGTGTTAGTTAGCATGGCATGTTATGACACTTTAACTACTTTCATTTTATTCAATCTTCTATAGTTCTTGAAGAAAATTAAGCAGAATATCCTTTGTACTGCGTTTTTCTCTGTATCATTTCAGTATGATATCTTTATCTTTTAGCTTGAAAAAATTCGTCAAATAGATGAAGAAATTCATGAAACACTCCTTAAAGCTGAAAAACTGGGGGCTGAAGGTGATGTAGAAAATTCCTTGAAAACAATGGAAGCTGTAGAAGCTCTCAAACAGAAAAAAGCAGCTGCTGAAGTAATTTTAATTTCCCTTTCCATTTATTATAATTAATCTCTTATTTATGTTTCTTTTCATTTAGTTTCTGTTTAAAATGTAATATCTTATTCGTGTGTGTCATGTGCAGGATAATGGCTAATTTAACATTTGTCTTTGATATCTCTCCCCCCCCCCCTCTTCCCTTTTCTTAAGCATTTGTATTAAGTAAGAATCCTAGGAAATAGTAGGGAATGATTTTTAAGTTTCAAGGTAATTTTCACTGAAAGTCATCTGAAGTGGTAAATGTAATTTATCACTCTGATTATAGTATAAATCATTAAATGATAATTTTTCATTGCATTGTTTTTCAAAAATTGTAATACCGTAATTTCCGGAAGAAACGCCGCGGCGTTTACGTGTTTAAAACTTAAATTTTCAGCGGGTGTGGCGTTTCTACCCATGCGGCGTTTAGGTGCACTAAAAATAAAATATTTCCTATGATGGTCATTGTACATAGTTTGGATGGCCTTGTCATTGTGCATAGATTGGTGCTGTTCCCACACAAAAGACCACTCAGTTGCTTTTTGCGAACGTTATTTTGTTTACATTCTTTCCCTTGAACGGACCTACATCCCTTATTCACCCTAAACGAGATCTCAGAACAATAACATTCTTCCCCCTTTCAAATCAACATTTTCATCAGTTTGAATAGTCTCTCTCCTCTGCCATTCGATGAATCTTCCAGGACCCATCCTCTTTCCACCCCTGCATTTTCTGCAATTTTTTTCAAAGGCGAACACGACTCCACCTGCCTCGCAATAACGAACTCTGACGTATTTCCCCTTCAGCATGAATGGATTTTTCTTGGCATTCTGCCAAATACAGATCCTATCAGTCAGAGTACAAGTACTTGTTGGATAGTTTTTAATTAGTGGATAGTGGAAAATTTTTTAAAATGTCTGTAAATGGCACAGAAGCTATACATTTCTTACCTTTAATTTATTTTTGAGTTATGGTTTCATTTCATGCATTTTTCTTAACTGGTATGTCATATATCAGGACTTAGGTTGAGTTTTTGCATCTATACGGCCCACGACGATGTCACGCGCAATTTAATCTATTGCGGCATTTACGCTGATGCGGCGTTTCTGTGGAATTTTAATTTTTTCCCGCCATTTTTCTCGAGTGCGGCGTTTACGCTGATGTGGCCTTTCTTCCGGAAATTACGGTAAATTAAAAAATGTTAATGCAATTTGATAATTATAATTAAACTGATAATTACAATTAAATGAATGTAATTGGAAAGTGTTTGTTGGCATCCTTATATAGATTGGAATATTTTCAAACCATAGAGTCAAAAGGATCTGTTATTTGTTTGATGTTGAATGTAGGCTAATGCTCCATTCTGGGAAATATTAGCACATTTCTAAGATAATTTCTTCGAAAATCCTTCCTTCTTATGTAGTAGTTAATGAAAGCAGTTTATTACCATGGTATTAATGATTAATTGTTGGGCTGCAGATTTTCTGATTGGAGAGACAAAATGTCAATGTGAAACTTTTTTTAAACTTTTATACGAGGGCTATCCAGAAAGTAGATTACATTTTGGAATAAAAAAATAAACAAAGTATAGGAAACAAATTTTATTATATACAGATGAAAGCCACACTCAAATACTACTTTTCTACATAGTCACCATACAAATTAAGGCATTTATCGTAGCGATGTACGAGCTTGGAAATTCCTTCGTCGAAAAATTCGGCCGCCTGCGCCTTCAACCACTTCGTTACCTCTTCTTGCCTTCCATCTTGCACAAAACTTGTGGTAACCAACCTTTTCGGTGATGATTTCGTGCAACAAACTTCGCGAAATTTGTGGAAAACTCAAAGAAAGTTCCGTTATTGTGAAATTTCGATTTTCACGGACTTTAGCATCGACTTTTTCGAGAAGTTCGGCGGTCACTATGCTGGGTCTCCCACTTCGATCTTCGTCGTGAACATTGGTTCGGCCATTTTGAAATCTTATGACCCACTGACGCACTCCACCTTCAGTGATAATGTTGTCCCCATACACTTCACGAAGCTGCCGATAGATTTCTATCGGTTTACAGTTTTTTGCAGTCAGAAACCTTATTACTGAGCGCACCTCGCAGCTCGCGGGATTTTCAATTAACGCAGACATTTCAAACCGTCACAGTATCTGAACGGAGCACAGCACGAACCTCTCACTAGCACGGCTAGATGCAGACTGAGCTGCGCAACGCTCTGACCCCAAGATGGCCGCGCTAGCCCCGCCCCTAGCGGACACAGACGGAAACGTAATCTACTTCCTGGATGGCCCTCGTATTTCATATAAAGCTTGCTTGTTAACTTTTTGTAGTAAGCAAATCTTTTTCAGAATATACTGAGGGTGAAATAGCATTTAGAAATCTTAAAAATGTATCGAAATCTATTTTCGTTAATTTAATTTTTATATATGCATGGATCAGTACCTTATTTTACTAACGTGAAATTTGAAAAAAATCAAAATACAGTAGACTTCCGATTATCCGCGGATAGATTATGCGCGGAGCAGATTATCCGCGCCTGCCGCACAAAGGGTTTTTTTTTTACAAGCGTAAAGCAAAGAAAATAAAAATTTTAACAAAACTGAGCCATACGTAAATTTGCTAAACATTGTGCTTATTTATATCAAAAATATCCCAGGCCTTCTGGGAACCTTCCCCACCCATGAGTAAGTGATTTCTTACTCACCCTTGCAGTGCCCGCTCCACAGCCCTCTCTCGTCTTAATCTTACTGATACGTCCACTTCCTCCTACTCACCATTGTTAGTTTAAGCCTGATAGTGTTTGCAAACTGGCCAGAGTTAATTTCTTATCTTTTATTGTGTTCAGTGCTTGTGCTTTTTGGTTTTTTGTTTTTTGTTACTGATTTAAAATGTCAGGAAAATGAAAGAAGGTTGTGTTGACGATTGCATAAAAACTAGAATTAATTTCCAAAGTAGCAAACGACGCTACAAGGCAGTAGATGGAATTGGATTACGGAATCACGGAAACAACAGTGTGTGACATTCTAAAGCAAAAAGACAAACTGGTGAACTTTGCATCAATGTCGGACAGTGCTTCCGCAATGAAAACGCAAAAAACTATGAAGGGTTCTACCTTTGATGAGCTAGACACGGCATTGACAGAGTGGTTAGCTCAAGTTTGAAAAGAGGGTACTCTTGTAAATGGTCCTATCATTGCGGCGAAGGCAAAAACCTTTTTTGAGTTGTTAGGCCTGAAAGGAAATTTTGATGTGTCTTCTGGCTGGTTGACTAGCCCACCAGCGGCCGAGCGGTAAAGACGCTGAACACTGGTAGTTCGGTCTGAGGTTCGAATCCCGCGAACGGGCTGGCTGCATGGGCGTTTTCGTGGTTTTCGCCATGTGTAACGTGTATACGAGCCAGTTTCCCTTAGAAAGTCCTCCACGAAAGGCATCCCTCCCTTTAGGCAGATAGCCCTCGTGTGCTTTGCCATAATTAAATACACACACACACTGGCTGGTTGACTCGTTTTAAGCAGTGACATGGAATTCAAGAAATTGGACTTCATGGGGAGAAACTTAGTGGTGACCAATAAGCAGGCGACGATTTCCACCATGAATTTGAAGAATTTGTTTTAAAAGAAGAGCTGTCTTTTGAACAAATTTACAATCGAGACTTTTGTGAAAATGTCTTCCCACTTGCACTTTAGCATCTGAAAGTGAAAGTAAAGTGGCGGGTCATAAAAGCAGCAAGGAAAGAATCACTATCATGTCTTGCAGTAATGCTACCGGTGGACATAAACTTAGACTTGTTGTCATTGGAAAGTAAAAAAAAAGAGAGAGAGAGAGAGAGATCTTTCAAAGGCACAAGGATAGAAAATTTGCCCGTTGATTACTTTAACCAAAAAAAAAAAAGGATGGATGAACCGAAACATTTTTCAAGATTGTTCGAAAAAATCTTTGTTCTTCAAGTGCGTAAACGTCTTAATTCGAAAACCTGCCTAAAAAGCTGTGCTATTGATCGACATCGCACCTTCTCACCCAGCAACAAGCGTGCTAAAGTCTTCTGATAGACAAATTTTTGCAAAGTTTCTTCCCCCAAACGTTACTGCGCTAATCCAACCATTGGACCAAGGAGTTATTGCAACAATGAAGAGAACATACCGAACCAAGCTGCTAATGACAAAAATTGAAGAAGGTTATGATCTGAGAGAGTTTTGGGAACACTACTCAATCTTGGACAGCATCTACGATATTGCATCTGCATGGGACTCGGTGAAACCGTCAACCCTCATAAAATCATGGAGAAAACTCATGCCTAATGTTGAAGCCAACAACAACCTAACCCCTTTGAGTTGTGAAGAAGAGAATGAAGATGTAGACACGCCCACGGCAACTCTTGCCGATATGGTGAAAATAGTTCTAGTTGGTGAGAACGGCGATGCTGAAAACATTAACGAGTGGTTGGAGTGTGACGTCAACGAACCTGGCTTTGAATGCTTGACAGATGACGAAATTGTGAAGAAAGCAAGGGAAGAGACCGAGAATGAAGGAGAGCGAAGTGAAAGCGAAGAAGCGCCCACTGTGCAGATGCGGAAGTGGCTTTGCAACAAGTCGACGAACTGAGCTATTTCGAAGAACAAGACGATGCGGAATTGGCCTAGAAACTTATGCTACGAAAAATGCAATCTCGGATCAAGAGAAAATGCCTCCAAAGCAAGAAGCAAACACAAATGACTGATTTTTTCTAAAAGGTGTAGTTTTACAGTTATGCTTTTGTAATTACATAATGCATTACCGTATTTAAAAGTACATATGTTTTAATATTTCTATGTATCCTTGATGCCTCTCGTAAGTACAAAACACTTTTCTGTTTTCATTAACAAATTGCATTTTAGGTTAGTTTTGAGTGATATACTAAAATATTAAGCGTCAGTTAAACATTTCCTGCTGTTTATCTTAGGTTTTATTGTACATATACATTTTTCAAAGTTGGAATGACTGTTTTCTCTTTTGCTATATCCGTTTTTAGGTTTTTTCAGATTATCCGCGGCGGTCGTGCCACCCAATTTCGCAGATAATTGGGAGTGTACTGTATAAGTTTTGTACAATCTTTTGGTAGAGGTTTTTATGCCTTTAGTTAATCTAGTTTAGTTATTTCAGATTTAAAAAATCTCTCTAAATGTGAAATCTTTAAGAGAAATTAATACCTATTCTAAAGACATTTTGAAAATCCTCACTTGGTCTTAGATTCATCTAGAAGATCAAATGAAGTGAAATTATTTCATAATAAATTTGCTGATAGTTTGTGTTCTTTTAAAAATAGTTTTTGTTTAGGCTTAAGTATTTGCATTTTCTATTATTTAAAAATAAAATATTTAATTAAAATTTATGTGGTTCTGTTAAAATTTTTATTACTCACCTAAGTATAATATTGATAATATGGCTTTCACAAATTTTGTTATAATGAATTATAAAACTGTGCATCAAACCTGAATAAAAAGATTATGTAAAAAAATCTCCCCTACTCCATTTTTATAAATGTTATAACTAAGCTAAAGATCACGTTGTTGTGTATTGCTGGTCTGCAGAGATCACCTTAAACAACTGTGAATGTTTCAAATGAACAGGAATACTTAAAATACTAGCATAATAGCTCTTACAAGCAAAAAAAGCAGCTGAAAATAGCTGAGAGAGAATGTGGAGATTATGCTGAAATTCTCTTACACCAAAATCTAACACAGAGTGAAGTATAATAATCATTAAGCAGAAAATTTAGTAGTGTAAAACAGACCAAGGATCTCAATCCAGCCAGCTGATAGCTGCTAACATTGTTCTCCATATACCATTGTATAAAAGGGCAGGAAAGTTGGTACTGTAACCTTACTATATACTTCTAGAAAAATTATTGCCAGGGTTTCAAAAACATGTTTTCTGGAAACTTCCAGAATGACAAAAATAGTCACCAACTTCTGATAGAGGGGATCTGATTCTGTTTGAGCTATCCTACATTTGAAACATCACTAGTGGCTGTGAATTTAAAACTAAATAAAATAACCATGTTAAATGTAATAAATAAATTTTAAAAAATCTGAAAGCTTCCAGTTTTTATATTATTCTCAAAGAGGTGTTTTTCTCATTTGCATGAACATACATGTTTTGAGAGTATTTAGGCTAAAATCCCTTTGAGCTAAAATTATTTAAAAACAGCATAGCTTTAGAATTTCTGACAGTCTCACACGCTGAAGATAAAAATGTTTTATTCTGTACAGTGTTGCCACTGCTCGCTTTGAAATAGTTAAATTTGTTAATCAAAAATTAATTAAAATTTTACAAAGTATGAAATAGATAATAAAACAAATTCAAACTTTGATCTTCCAGGTACTCATATTCGAATGGGGAACTACTTTATTCAAAATTTGAATGCTCTAGGTACTGCTGTTTTTTCAGTGTGAGAAACATACATACATTCATGCAGGTTCTTCATTATTTTATTTCTTTAAATATAATACTGGGCGATATATTTGGTGGAAACAATTTGAAAAGTGATTCTATGCAAAATGCCGTTTTGAGACTAATACAGGGTTCGTAGCGGTTTTTATAAGTGTTTATAAGTCCTTATATTTGAAAATAAAAATATAAAGGCCCTTATGGGTGCTTACTTTTTCTTTAAAGCTCTTATTTTTTTGCTTTTAGTGTTTTTTTTTTTTTTTTTAATGAACGCGCTATTTTTCCCCCTACCAAAGCCGAAACTGAATAAACAACTTTTCTTCTTAATGTGGAATGTCAGATGGTGAATCATACTCCCGGAAATAGCTTTTTACCCTTTCTCTGCATTAACATAACCTTTGGTGTACACGAAGAGTAACAGACAGGTGCCCATCGTTCTATTAGTCAAAGAATTGCGAAAGCAGTAGAAAATTCCGGTACATTCGGCATTCTTTTCCTCCCACCAAATACTACACATGTTTGAATTTCTATCAAAATCTTAAAAATTTGCATTCTCGTTCTGCTGGGTCAGTTCATATTCGTGTTTATTATGATCGTTATGCTTATATTATGAGCATATGTATGAATGTTTATAATAACATAGTTGCAGTTTGCAGTAACTGCTGAAGTATATTAAACTTCCAAAAATGGTTGTGTTTTAACACAGATTAGCTTTCTAAGGATAATATTCGGAATGGCTTAAATAAAGGGAAAGTAATCGAATAGTCAAGATAATTTTTTTTTTTTTTTTCCAATGCGTTATACAGTATGAAGGTTGGGAGGTTCTCCCCTTTCTCCGCAAAATCTCAAATATTGAAACTGTTACATTTCGCTGCAAAACAAGCAACATACTTTTTTTGGGGGGTCCCCTTCCAATCTGAATTGAATAGGACTAAAAGTTCTGCGGTCTACCAACCCAAGCGAAGAATGATTCTATTCCGGAAATTTAATGCCGTCTGTTGAAAATTAGAATGAAAAACACCCCAGTTATTTAGTTCTTTATTCTCCCAATACCTGCAGCTGTTGATTCCGATTGCGTAATACCGCATAGGGAAGAATTATGCCACACGTATTGCGCAATAACGTTTGCGATATTTTGCAGAGATAATTAATTTTGATGTTCAGTCCGAGATTTGTTTATGAACACTTAAAAGAGTTTTACTGTGCTTGCTAAGTAGAATATTTTTTAGTTGGGTTGGTTTATTTTTATATGATGCACATATCGAAACGTCAAAAGCATTTATTCAGCTACAGTCTACCCCCCTTCTCCCGCTCTTCTTTTTCAAGCATGGAGGTAAGAAAAGAAGGAATGGCCAAACCGGTACAATAATTGAAGCACTACTTTGAAGCTTTGGTCACCAGATGGGATGTTTTTTGTTTACATTCAGCAGCTCACTTGACAGAGCTCTGATAGTATTTCCACACACAGCAGTTCTGTACAAGTCGAAAAACGGGACACTTCCGCATAAAAGAAGCATTCCTAGTATGATGGATAATAGCAATTTGCATAGATTAGCGACATTTACGCTAAAATCACATCTTGGTTATTTTTTTATAACTAACAACAGCGATTTTGATTATGAATTTGTTTTATAAAATTCCAAGCTGTTGAACTACAAAAATATAGATTTTAGCAAAAATGTTATGCTTAAAGAATAAAAAATACCTCGCCATACCTTTAAAATTGTATACATTTTTCGATACCCTTAATACAGTATTTGCAACTTTTATTTTATGTTCCGAACCCCAAAATGTTTTAAATAAAATAAATTTTTTTCTCATCCACATATTATTGTAACATGTACTTTTTAAAATTAGTGTAAATTAATTTACGCGAAAAATACAGTGAATGCACAGAAATTAAAGATTTCCAAAGAAATGAAAAGTATGAAATATGTATGGGTATTTATGGATGTGCTTCCAAAAAGCATGTATATCTGCCTTTAACAAAATACGGCAATATTTATTTAATTATTAATAAATGCATTTGAAATGAAAGATTTATTTCATGCATAAATAGCTGAAAGTTACTCTGAAGAAATCTAATTATTAAATGCATCTAAATTTATAATGATTATAAATATTATCTAAATATATAACCGTAACATTGAATTGTAAACATAAATTGACATCCTATTGACAAATATGTTATAAAACTCTTTAAGCAAGGATTATTCGTACTGGAAAGCAATCTGTTAAAAGGTATTGTAAAGCAATTTCTATGAGATGTGTACGAAAGTAATAAAGAAGAGTTTTGAATATGTACTTTTGACATTAAGGGTAAAAAAATCTAATAAGTATAATTAAAAGAATTACTCCCCTTATCAGTCATATATTCCATTTATATAAGTCAGTTACAAGTTTTAAATAATATTTAAAAAATAATCCTTATTTTATTCCCTTTCAGAAATATTTAGAGAAAGTTAAGTACTATTTAAAGTATTTCGCTATTAAATTAAAAGGTGCTCTAATTTGAAATGGACCAAATAGAGCATTAATTATCTTATATTAGACTTATAGTTTTTGATTTAAAAGATGCCTTAGAAGCTAAAAAATCATGTCATATTTGAGAAAGTATTTTAGGAAGAAACTCTATAAATAAAAAAGAAATAATGCATAATTTTAATAATACAACAAACTTTGGTCTTAATTTTTGTAATCCTTAACCGAATCAAATTGAATTACCTTAATTTTTTTTCTAATGTATTTAACGAAAACTTGTGAAAATATTTCAAATTAAACCATTCTGAGCAAAGTGTTCTGTGAAAAATATAGCATTTAATTCCATTCAGAATGAAATGTTGTTTGAAAATGTATTCTTTTCATATACTTAGGCCTCTGAAGTATTGTAGAAAAAGAAAATATATACATTTATATGCATATTTACGACGTAATTACAAAATATTTACATCCGATCGTGTCAAAACCCATTGAACTCAATGGTAAATTACCCAATGTTTTGGTAACCAAAGAAGGGATCGCTAGTGCTTCAAAGCAGGATATGGAGAAACCGGTTTAGGGCCACTCCATCTAAATTCCTACCTCAATGTTTCCAAGTTACGCTTGACTGTCCGAATATTCGCCAATTTCCAAGTATGCAGGTTAGTTAAGCTTTTACTGTTAAAGGATGACTGCATGAAGCAAATTTCTGTCTTCTTTACTTAAATTACTTTGCTTGCAATATCTGTTAAGGGAAAACTAATATATAATGAAAATTGAGAAAATGTTCAGAATTTAGATTTAAATTATTTAAATACCAATATGAGTGGAAAAATAAATTGTATTTATTATTAGGTTCCAAGTGAATACAATAAATATGGCTTATTATTATTTATTTTCTCTATTTTTAACTGAAATTTCATCATTAAATCTTGTAATATAGTTTAGTTCTGCATAGTTTTTTTTTTTTCTCTCATTGTAAACTAGTTCTGTAAATTGAACTGTTATTTAAAATTAAAAACAAAACAAAAAAAAAAAAAAGGTAATTATTTTCCATGGCTGAGGTAATGCTTATTGTCTCTTAATAAATACTGCATTTCTCATATTTTAAATTACAAGTCTAATTTGTAAGGTTATGCAGTTGTGTATGATGTAATTAGACATGTGCTTATTTTTTTCTTAAAATGTGCTTGAAAAGTGCTTATAGGTGCTTATTTTTTTAACTAAAATGTGGCTATGAACCCTGTAATAGCCATTCTGAGCTAATAACAGTACAAAAATACATAAAATCCCTAACCATTAGCAAATATTTACACAAGTTACATCAGTAAATTCATATTTGGAACTAACATAAATAGTTAATAAATATTTATCATTACTTGAATTTGAATTTTTATGTTTATTTCTACTTTATTATTTTTTTTTATTTTACTTTATTTCATAACCAATAAATAGGAAAATGTGAACTCTTTATACATAAATTTTCAAATGTTCTAATGATATAGGAAGAACACTGGAATGTCACACCAGCATCAATTACTCAGCAGCAAAAGCTTAGAGTTTGTGAAGTATGTTCATCTTATTTAGGTGTGCATGATAACGATAAAAGATTAGCAGATCATTTTAATGGAAAATTGCATTTAGGCTTTATTACCATCCGAGAAAAGCTTCAAGAGTTGGAGGTGAGTTTTCTTTTAATGTTGTATAATGGAAAATTTTTCATATTAAATTATATTTTAGTTGTAGAAATGAGAACTTTTCATTTAACTTCACTTCTTTTCACTGCTGTTTATCGACTGAAGTGCAAATGCTGTTTCATGCAGGTTTTTTTAAATATATATATATATGTATATATATAATTATAAGTAAGGTTGTAAGAACAAATGAAAAAAGACCAAATTTGGTCAAAGTTTTGCGCATTGTGCTGCAAAATTAAGGAAATTAGAAGATAAATTTTAGTTTGCACGCCAAAAAGTTACCAAAAACTGTGGCTCCGTGAAAACTCTAACATAAGCATATTTAGTTGCTAAGAAATGTGTGAAAGACGAGAAAAAGTATTTGAATATTTACAAGTTAAATTAATAAAAAAGCTATATGCTTAACAAATTAGGTAATTTTTAACACAGTAAAAAACAAATCAATTGAATGAGTTAAATAAAGATAGTAGGCTATATGCTAAACGAGAAAAGTAGATTATAAAACACAGTAAAATACTAATCAATTAATCAAGGTAAAATATAAAATATATTAAAATTAAGAAGTGGTAAATGGTTAATTAGCCCAATTTGAAGTTCATTTTGGCTTTTCAAGGGAAATTTTTAAGGGTGTTTCAGAAAAATGGTTACAAACTTTCAGGAGAGGTAGAGTACACCTAGAGGAGGGAAAATCACATAGCAATGCATGGTTGAAAATGCTTTCTTGGCACAGTTGTGACACTACAAAAGTATACTGTATCGCTCCTGAAAGTTTGAAACCAATTTGCTGAAACAACCTGTATATTATACTGTAACATCAGTGATGTTTCTTTCTATTTTTAAGTTTATATTAGCTATTTTTAGCCTGATGTCTTGCATTGTCTTGTTTAGTATGTCTTGCATTTTATTTATTTATTTTATTTTTATTTTTATTTTTTTGGAAAGTACGCTTACAAGAAAAATATTTCATTATTTAAAAACATTGGAAGCATTTTCTTCATGCTTTCTTTCTACAAAAATTGCAGCTTATAATGAAACTTAATGGTTAATAAATTCAACCAGTTATTGCGTTCAGATTTCCAAGAACCAAAACAAATATATATTGATTTATAGTGTTACAAATTTTGTACATGATAGATGATTTTAGTGCAATTATATGTAAAATTGTTGTATTTCTTTTGTATAATGTAACATGAAATATGTAAAAAAGAAAAGTGAGAATACAGGGACAAGTCTGTTTAACATTGAGTAAATGGGAATCTCAGTAATTTGGCGAGATGTCACCAAGCTGGCTGCAGTTTTGGTGGCTAATTTTTGTTGCCAAATTTCTCGAGTAATCGCCAAAAGTTGCCAAACTTGATGGATGACAGTTTGGTCCAGTCCCAGTAATAAATCGTGTCTACTACTGTATTAGGTGTAACCATAATTCAACCTACATATTGCCTTCCAGTGATTCCGAGAAGCAGAAAGTACTAGAAATATCTCAGTGGCCAGGTGAAAACTATAAAAGGCCGGAGAGAGCTTCTGCTCTCAGTTGTTGTTATTGCGAGTTGTTGGTTTAGCATGATTTTAGAGCACCGAGATATTCCCATATTAGCTTTCTTTTTAGATGTGCTTTGCATTGTGTTGTGTTTCATGTTCTTAGTTATTTGAAGTGTAACTACTGATTGTACTCAGTTGTACTGTGAACACCTGTACGAGTATTTCGGTGGAAAATTCTAGAATCCTGAAATTTTCTTTTGATAAAATTAATTTTATCAACCTATCATCGTATCTGTGCGCATTCAATCTATTGCGAACTCGTATGCACACAATAATGTTTATTAAACTCATCTCTGCTTAAAAAAACTCCATTTCTTAATCTCGGTGATCCCAATTTCAAAGAATAAAACTTCCTCAAAACAAAGCAACAAATCATACTTCGAAAAATACCACTGCATCCCTTGAAAATATAAAGACTGATATTGATATTGCATATATGCCTTTTCATTGTAGTTCTGCAAAGTCCCCTGCCATTTCACCTATGGTTTATTGTGCCTTTGGTCTTTTGAAAAGAGCTCTTTGTCAACACAAGCCCACCATAATTGATGGATTCTGTGAAGTAGTAGAAGAGAAAGAAAAATCATCAGCCTGCGAAATTTTATGAAAATCCCAATGGAGACATAGTTCAAAAAAAGGGCTATCAGATCAAACATTTAAAAAATAGTCTTTATTTTTTAAACATTAATTAAATGCCTTCAAAATTGTTCTAAAAATGAGTAAACAGCCCATGTAGTAACATTACATACCAGTTTAAAAGTTTAAACCATCAGAAAATTATCTCAAAAATTTGTCATAATTTTTGCTACGGTTATAAAAGATCGTTAAAGGCACTGTATTTCAATTCAAAATTATGAACTATGCCATCAAGCAAAGCACATGTACCCAGCTAATATTTTCTTGTGTAATAATTAGCATCAATTTAAGGTGGCACCTGCCATCTTTCATGGAAAGAAAAGTTTGAATGTGCTCCAGCATATCCCACTGCTAATTAATGCACCTGATTCTCATAATCAGCAATAGATTAGAAGGAGTTACTTCCCAGAGCTTAAAACACCATATTGTTGTGAATTTTGTGCAGAGTTGTATAATTTTAGTGAAATTATATGTGAAAGGTGTTGTGATTTTCTGTATATAATGTAACATAGAAATCTAGAGAGAGAGAATGCCCTGTCACAAAAGTACGAATACATGGGCAAGTCTATTTACAATTGAGTAAATTGCTATTGCTAATTTGGCAAAACATCACTAAGCTGGCAACAGTTTTGCTGACTAATTTTTTATTGCCAATTTGGCAAGAAATTCCCAAAAGTTGCCAAGTTTGGCAACCATTCGGTGACATTTTGGTCCAATCCCTGAATCACCATAATAAGTACTGTAATTGATCCTCTTTACCTGTAACTGTATTAGGCCCTCATATGCCTTCCAGTAATTTCGAGAAGCAGTCTTGGCCTCCGAGGGAAAACTGTATAAAAACCAGAGAGAGTGTAAGTTTCTGAGTAGTTGTCAGTATTTGAGATGTCTGCGAATTAGCTTTCCCTCTTTAGATGCGCTTTTCACTGCATTGTGTTTAACGTTCTTAGTAGTTAGAAGTGTAACTACTAACTACTCTGTGATACTGTGAAGACTTGTATAATTATTTTTTGGTACAATTATTTACTAAATTTTTGACCAACTATTTTTTGGAGAGTTTGGCGACATTTTGGCTCAATCCCCGTATTATCGTAATAGTTATTGTAATTAAATAAATATAATTGATCACTATATTAGCTGTAACCATAATTTGACCCTCTTATTGCCTTCCAGTAATTTTGAGAAGCAGAAAGTATCAGAAATATCTTGGCAGCCAGGTGAAAACTATGTAAGACCAGAGAGAGCATCTGTTGTCAGTTATTGTTGTTGTGAGTTTTTAGGTCACGGTGAGTTTGGAGTATTGAGTTATTTCCGGGTTAGCTTTGCTCTTTAAATACACGTCGCTTTGCACTGTGTTTAACTTCAAGATATTTCTGGTAGTTTGAAGAGTTACTGTTAATTATACACTGTGATACTGTGAGATTGGGTTGTATGACTATTTTATGGAAAATTCCAGAACTATTAAGGATTTCTTTTGATAAAATAAATTTTATCATCCTATCTTCCAACCTGTGTATACAACAATATGTTCTCATGTGTTTCTGGAGTGCATAAACCATGTAAGGTTCATGCACATTTTGAAAATGTAATACATTTGCAGTGTGTACTGTTTATTTTTACTGCAATTTAATATCACATGGTAAAAGGGCTGATGTGCTAAAATGTGTGCATACACAAAACACAATAACTATGTAAATTTTATTGGAAAAAATGGAATTAAATTTTTCTGTGGAAACAATGGACCAAAATGTTATTAATGCAAAATACCTGTTTTCTGCCTCTTTACTTGATCACTGTGTGCCACTGAATCTCTCTGACCATGCAGCTATTTTATTTTATGTTTATGATGGCATAATTGCTAAGAAATATTTGTGGGTAAGAATAAAGTAGTTGTTGAAAAATGGATGTGAAATATACGAGGCGTATTCGGAAACTAAGTACCGTTTTGGAAAAAAAAAAAAAAAGTAAAACAATTTTTTCGAATCCAATTTTATTTTTACATGAAAATACATGTCTTAAACTATTTTTCAACATAGTTTCTGCCAATGATCAAACATTTGTCATAGCGGGTGACCAGTGTTTGTGTACCATCGTCAAAGAAACTTCCCTCCAGTTTCGATAACCACGACTCCACAGCATTTTTCGTGTCATCGTCAGATCCAAAATGCTTGCCACCAAGCTCGCGCTTCATGTGCAGAAACAAGTGATAGTCGGATAGTCCTTTGAAAGAGTTGTCATTGTGAAGCGTCTGTTCTCATGAATTGCTTCATCAAATTTCCTTACCAAACCATTGGTGACAACAGAAGGCCGACCACTCCGAGCCTCGGCGTGGACATTTGTTCGACCTGCATTAAACATTCTTACCCACTTTCTCACCATTCCATCACTTAATCGCGTATTCACCGTAAACTTCTGTCACTTGACGATAAATTTCGGCCGGTTTAACATTCCTCGCGTTCAAAAATTTAATCACGGCACGAATCTCACAGTCAGCGGGAGAACTAATTGTCTTAAACATTTTGAATGTGTACAGCAAACTGAAAACACAACATAGAGCAACCAAAATGGCGACAATTGAAAGTCAGTGAACAAGAAAGACTATTGCGCATGTGCTTGATGCCTACCACAGCGCTGCAACGGTGCTAGAATGAAACGGTACTTAGTTTTCGAATACGCTACGTAAATCTTCAGTTGTTGCTGGCATTGAAACAGTTATTTTCTGCTTTTCTTTGTACAGTCAAAAGTCGTTAATCCAGACTCGTCGGGACTTCGATTCCGGATTATCGATTTTTCCGGATTATAGATCATCAGTTTAAATCGTGTAAGATGGCATGCAGAAATTCTAAAATTAAAAATATGAAACCGTAATATATGAAATAAAGAACAATTATGATCTAAAGGGTATCAAAATTTACAAAAAAAAAAAAGCTTAATATTTATTTGTTTACTTTATTAAACATTTCTTTTAATGTAAGTTGTTTAAGTTGCTTCGTTTTATGTGATAATACTTTCTCTTAAATTCTATAAACAGGCATAATTTTTTGTTTAGTTACAAAGTTCCACTGTTCAAGTCCCGTTAATTGCTGTGCCGAGAATACCGACTAACTTGTCAATCGAAATTTTTTCGTTTTCACTAACCTCTCTGTCACATTCTTCATGTCTTTATCCATTTTTTCCAGCAGTTCCACTTTTTGTTTGATGGACATCGAAACATACTTTCATTTTGTACGATACTTTGGGAGCTCCAGATTCGGAAATTCTATTTGACATAATCGAAAGTTCAAGTTTACTTTATAAAATTGCTTTTACAGCGTGCAAAGAATAATAAGCCGGATCCAATTCAAAGATTAAGGAGCAACGCAATCATCAACATTAACTGAAATAGATAATTAGATAATTTTAGATTATACCGTCCGTTATACATAAAACGCGCACGCGAAAACGTATTCTGCGCTTGCGCACACGCAAATGCGCAGTCGTAAGAGGTCTTACGCGCACGCGTAAATGCCCACATGTGTCAACGAGGCGCATATGCAGAAAGTTTTTAGCTTTGAGGTCCGGATTATGGGTGTCCGAATTAACGGCTTTTGACTGTATCTCCAATTTAGAAGGAAATTCTACAAATTTCAATATAGCATAGCTAATTATTAAAACACTGTAGAAAACTGAAATCTTCTGAACAACTGTTTAGCTGTTTGGGCTGATAATGCACCAGTAATGGTAGGCCTCAAAGAATGATGTTGCATACACTTATAAAAAAAAAAGAAAAAGAAAAGAAAAGAAAATGTAAACTCAGTTTGTAAGTTATGAATTGTAGCTTTCTTTAAAAAAAAAAAAAAAAAAAAAAATTTAGCAGATATAAAAAGTTCAATTTTACCAAATAAATGTGGATGAATTCATTGTTGATGTTTATTAAAGAGAAGTCTAAAGGGAAGGAAAATTAAAGCAATTTCAGCTACTGTATAATACTGAAATAAGAAAAAATTTAAAACATGTATGTGTGGCTGGTAATCTTTAGCTTGTAAACTTTTATTACCAAAAACAACACCAAAATTCCAGTTACTATGAACAAAATTATGAGGTTTCTATCATAAAATCTGCTACTGTTGTTAAAATTTGTATGAAAACAGATTAAACTATTATTTTTATATAGACAAATATATTTTTAAATATATATATTATATTACTGAAATATATCAAATTATAAATATATTTTTAATATATGAGTATTTTTCTGCTAATGGCATTTAAAACTTATAATTAGGCTGTATTTACAGTTTGTTATTTTTTTTTTAAATTTCCATTTTGTGTTATTTTTATTCTTCAGAAATTATTTTTGTTGATGAAAGTATCCTCTTGATTTCTTAAAGAACTGAGTTTTCCCAAAATTTCTGGACAATTATGTTAGTTGTACCATTTATATTCAGGGTGGCTCAAAAAAATGCTGCAGAAATTTTTTTTAAAGGTAGAGAGGACTGAATAGGCAGATTTTGCTATAGAATGTTTGTTCAGGAATGGTGCATTGAGGTGGTACAAGGTATTTTGAACAGTAAGTAAAAGTGTTTTGTTACCATAAATCATCATTCCTCTTGCAAAACTGGAATGGTGTACATCACTACACAAAATTGGAGCTTACCAGCATGTATTTTACATGTAGAACAGCTGCTCCTTATCTGTCTATTGTCCTGTAGATAAAATGCATATTGGCAAGGCCCATGTTTGTGTAGCCATGCATACTGCTTGAAATTCACTTGAGAAAGGGTGATTTTAGCCAACAGAATGCTTTACTTGTCCCCTCTACTGACTCAATGCACTATTTCTGTGCAAACATCCCATCATATGTATAATTTGCTTATTTCTGTTTTCTCAGTCTGCTTTTATATTTTCGCTTGTATAATCAATCTATTTGCCTTTACAAATATTGTCATTACACAAAACTTAAAATGTCAATTTACCTTCTAAGTGCCTCATTAATAATCAGTTCTTGGAGGAAAGTATTTGGCTCAAAGTAAGATCTTGATATTGGAAACATTTGTCGGGAGTCTCGAAAAATTTTATTTTTGTTAAGTTGCATCATATTATGCTGCCAAGTACTTACTGTCTACTACTTCAGCAAGTGTTTCCACTGCAAAAATATTGCACTACCTCACACTCTTGACTGAAAATCCATGGGTTACTAGTTTGATATCATAGTTTATTTAAATATACTACATTGCCCTGCAGTGTTTTGACAATTGGTAACTGTAACCAGCGACAAATTGCAGTGATGCATTGCACTCAATTTTCATTTAAAAATTTTAATTTGCCGCTACACACTCATTGGTTACTGATGCAGGGTAATAACTGTCAACTTGTGTAGATCACCAGAGAGTGACTTTGGTGTACTTCTGTTTAATTTTAAAATGTAACTCAATTTCTGCACCCTTACATGCAAATTATTTAATTGGTCACCGGCCTATGAAACTGTGGCTATGAAACTGTAGGTCACAGCAGACAACAACCTTGATGTGCATATATATGTCTGACAATATAATTACAAAATTTAATCTAATTGCAGTGCCCCTTTCCATATTTGATTCTCTGTCTGATTAGCAGCAACCAAATTACTGAACAGCAAGGAATTATGTCCTTCAGATTAATTTTATTTAAAAGATTTATCTAAATTTACTGCTGTGTCCAGTCATGGTTGATTGGCCTGTGGTTGACTGCCGTCTACAGTCAGTCTGCATGTTTCTTTTACACACTTTGGCAGACATTGAAGTATTTTAAATTAATATTGTTTTTAAAATTTCTCTAAATTAACTGCACTGCTCCACATTGATTATTCATTAGTTGACCTTAGAAGGTACTAGAAGGTAAATTGACATTTTATGTTTTGTGTAATGACAATATTTGTAAAGGTGCTATAGCTCACTGATGATCAGTAACCTTACTAACATTAATGTCCTTCCATTTAACTTTAGTTGATTTTTTTTTTTTTTTTTTTTTTCCCTTCTTAGTCAGTCCAAAGGGGCAATTTGCCAAGAAGGACTTTGGTTTTGGCATTTTGCGTTGAAATGTCAGTTAACTTTTCACATTATTGCCACGGAATATTAGAGCCCTGTGTTATATTTAAGGAAATTAAATAATGAAGAATCTGCATAAATGTATGTATGCATCTTGCTTTGTGATAAAACAATGGTACCTAGAGTCATCAACATTTTGAATAACGTACATTTCCACCCGAATATTGGCATCTGGAAGCCCAAATTTGGAATTTATTTTATTATCTATTTCATATTTTGTAAAACTTTAACGAATTTTTGGTTAACAAACTCAACAATTTAATAGCAAGTGGTGGCAACACTGTATGGAAAAAGAAAAAGAAAAAGCTTTAAGATTTTTATTTTTACCTTTCCCCCCCCTTTTTTTTTAGTCCAAAGGGGTTTTGTCCCTGAAAATTCTGTGAAATGTTTCTACTAACCCTGTTAAAACATTCAGTTTTAATTTTTAGTTAAAGTATTCTGAATATGCCTTAATTTCTTTAGTTTGTAACATACTTTATATTAAAATGTTATTAAGTTTCAATCTATTTTAGTTTAGAAAAATATAACTAATTTTCTAAAATAAAGTTATATATAAATTATTATAGGCTCTGGTTGGAGAAAAGCCTATTACGAAATCTACTGAAAATGAATTTGAAAATGTGCAAGATAGTAATCGTAGTCGAAAAAGAAGAAGCAGCAGTCACAGTCCAAGAAGAAGACATAAGCACAACAAACGTCACAGGTGGTTTCTTCTATTTGCAATATAATCTTGTTTGTATTTTACAGGGTTAGAGTGACACTTGCAATCCGAATTAGATCAAAATTCTAAATTCTCAAAAAGTTTATTTATTTATTTATTTTATTCATATCTTATAATGATAGTTTCTTGTATTTTTCCACTCCTTGGTTTTATTATGTGTTTATATATGTATAACTGACATTTTTTCTTTTTAAATTGCATGCTTTCATTCTATTTCAGTAATTTAGATGAACATTCTTAAGAATCATGTATAAACTCATTGAGTTTAAATTTCTTTTGCTAAAGCTTTAGATAAATATAATTTTTACATACTGGTGAGTTTAAATCTTGTGCTCAACTGTGCATTTGTGATTTCAGTTTCAAGTTTTTGATTGATTGATTGATTGACTGTGAAGTTTCGAAATAGTCTTTGTGGTATATAAAAGGATTGTTAAATTGGTTACTGTCTAAAAATTTTTATTACGAGACTTTATGATTTGGAAATAATGACTGAACTAAGAGGATCATTGTCATCAAAACAGACAAAAAAGTAAAAGAAAGAATAGAAAATAGATTTATTATATAAATATCTTATAATACAGGCATTAGGTGATTAAATTTCAGGTACTTTGAGCAGAAGAAATGTATAGAAATCAATATCATGTTTAGCCATTATGCTCCTGTAATCAGTTCTACAGTGCTGGGCACAGAGTGGAATATACTTTGGATGTCACCTTGGTTTGTCTTAGTTCATGAGGTTTCACTTTGCTGGAGTTATCAGCTGTAGATATTATTGATGATTTTGTACAACAGTCTGTATATAACCATGGACTAAGCTTGGTCATTTTGTGAACAAGCTTAGTCAGAAGCAGAAAGGGAGCATGGTGGCTACTGGGAAAATATATGCCTTGAATTTCTTGTGTAATTGTGCAGTGTTTTGTTCATAAGTGGCTCCGAAGAGTCCCTGAAGTTACAGGATAACTGCAATTATGTAGTAGTTCTGAGAAATAATGCAGGCTAGTCAGAGTAATGAATATATTTAGTAGAAGAGTAACTCATATACAATGGGAGCCTCTACCGTAGTTGTAGGGGCTAGATAGGTGTGAAAATGTGAAACACAAGGCTCCCAGAATCATTCTTTATTATGCTATAAAGGCACAGCACCATGGTGCTATGTGCAGAAGGAGATAGCATACCATTTGTGAGTCTGTATTGTTCAATACACTATTGCAACTGATGATGTCTGTGCTATGGGATTAAGTTGGCATTGCAAACAGTTTGTGATTCTGCAAATGATGCCATGCCATAACTCACATACTTATTCTTGTAACACACATCCTTATTCCTAAGCTAGGTGCAGCAGATGCGTTATTTCCTCTGACATTTGTATATTGAGTCATGCAATGTGCAATGTTGCAACCTGGTTTCATTGATTTTGCATTTGCATGTGTCTAATGGGCATGTTTCAACCACTACATGAATAAAATAATCTGCAGTCAATGTTCAATGCAGATCTGTTATGATCGAATTTGACAGTATGTTGATCTTGAGCTCTGCCGTCGTATTCTTGTTCACTTAGAACTTTTAATCTGATAAACAAAGAACAAACATGATTCCTCTTTTATAGTGCTTGTAGGTGACATTACTGGTACTCGGGAGGTAGGTGCACATACATGGGACAGCTAAGGGCTATGTAGGGAATTGAAAAGTTTGACAGTTATTCTGTTATTCAGAATTGGATAGCTTTTTGAACTCCGTGTTTTTGTTCTTTTTTCAAATTTGAGACCTTCACATTGAATTGCACATTTTACTGCTCTTTATAAATGATTCAAAAACATGAAATAAACTATTACATCCTTTTTAGAATTGCAACCATTTTTCGTATGTTCATTTGAAGAGAACCTCTTTCCGTGTACTTTTCTTGTTGAGAGCACTAGGAAATCATATGTCGTAAAGTCTAAGACAAGCCTCTGCAGCCTATGAACAGCAGGTCACTGATTGACTCACTAGAGTACCAGAAATAAAGTATTAGATATAAAAATAAATTGTGAAATAAATATCAATTGAGCATTTGAAGAATAATAAAAGATAACAATAATATTTTTGTTTGATTACAAAGTTGCTGTAATGAAGATGCATTTTTACTTCCTTGTAAACAGTAAAGGAAGTGTTATAATCACGGAAAGTTTCAGGTACAGTCAAAAGTCTTTAATCCAGACTTGTCGGGTTTTCGGCGATTCCGGATTATTGGTTTTTTCGGATTATAGATCATCAATTTAAATCTGGTAAGATGCCATGCAGAAATTATAAAATTAAAAATATGAAACCGTAATTTATGAAATAAAGAGCAGTTATGATCTAAAGAGTATCAAAATTTAAAAAAAAAAAAAAAAAAAAAAAAGCTTAATATTTATTTGTTTACTTTATTAAACATTTCTTTCAACGTGCGCATGCGTAAAGCATACATTACGCATAGTTGAAATTAGAAAATTGCAACCAGAAAACTATTTGATGTGTATTTTTAATATTTATAATGACAAGGAATTTGATTTAAATCATATCAAAGACAGAGTACATCGAGATGAAATACTACATTTAGTAAGGAATTATAAGTGGAATAAAATAAAAACATCTGCCCTGAAGATAAGGATAGTGCTCACAGATCAACTTCCAGTTCAATGCCCCCCTCAGATTTCAGAATGGTTAGAGAAACAAAGGAGCATTTATCCATTTTTTGCAGCAATTCCACTTTTTGTTTGATGGACATCAAAACATTCTTTCCCTTTGTAGATCCTTTGGCAGCTCCAGCATCGGAAATTCTGTTTGACATAATCGAAAGTTCCAACTTACTTTTATAAAATTGCTCTAACAGTCTGCAAAAAATAGTAAGCCAGATCCAATTCGAAGATTAAGAAACAACGCAATCTGCAACATTAACTGAAATAGATAATTAGATAATTTTAGCTTAGCTTATACCGTCCATTATACATTAAACGCGCATGCATAAACATATTATGCGCATGTGTAAACATATTATGCACATGTGTAAAGGTATTACGCGCATGTGTCTACGCATTTTGTGTTGACGCATGCACAGAACGTTTGTAGCTTTGAGGTCCGGATTAGCGACTTTTGACTATATATATAAAACAAATAATTAGTATAGACATAGAAGAGGGACTCATATCCGTTGGCAGACTCTACCATAGGTATAGAAAAAGCAAAAGAGAGATTATTTCAAGGTATGTGGAAAGAAAAGTATGTAATCGAAAATGGGGACAAAGTGATATGCACTTTATGCACAGATGTAATTACTACTACAACTTACAATATTGAGCAGCACTTCTTTAGAACATAAAATTATCAATGAAATGCTAAATGAAGAAAAATCTGAATACATTGCTAAATGTGTACTAAATTTTGGAAAACAAAATAAATTTTTAGTGATTTTTGTTACCAGCTAGTCACATTACATCAGCCAGCTGTATGGCATCTTAGCATTGGTACCAATGGAAATTGTTTACAAGTGGCAAATGTTTGAAAAACACATTTATAATTTTGTTCTGAGCACTTATTTAATGACTTAAAATAAAAAACAAATGATTGAAAGAATTAAAGAAATACCATTGCCAGCTAGAACAATTCAGCGTTGCATTGAAGTTTTGAGCAAATATTACAACAGGACAGGTTAAAAATACAGACAAACATGGTGAACAGGTTAAAAATGGTTTATCCAGTAATGCTCTTGAAAGTATCAATGTAAATAATATGGCCAGGCATGTAATTGTTATTACAGTACAAAGTCCGTAATCTGGACTCGTCAGGACTTCCAGGGTTCGCAGCGGTCCTTACAAGTGCTTATAAGTCCTTATATTTGAAAATAAAATATAAAGGCCCTTATAGGTGCTTACTTTTCCGGAAATTTAATACAGTCTGTTGAAAATTAGAATCAGAAATACCCCAGATTAGTAAGTCTTTCTTTTCCTTTATTTAGTTCTTCTTTCTCCTAATACCGACAGGTGTTGATTCCAATTGCGTAATATCACATATGGAAGAATTATGCCGCACGTATTGCGCAATAACGTTTGCGGTATTTTGCATTGATAATTAATTTTGATGTTCAGTCTGAGATTTGTTTATGAACACTTAAAAGAGTTTTACTGTGCTTTCTAAGCAGAATATTTCTCAGTTCCGTTGGTTTTTATATGATGCACATATCGAAATGTCAAAATCATTTATTTAGCCGAGAAATCTAAAGAACGGCTACTATCTCCCCCACTCCTCTTTTTCCTGTTACTATCTGGAATATTCGATAATTTCCGAGTATACGGGTTAGTTAAGCTTTTACTGTTAAATGAGACTGCATGAAGCAATTTCCCATCTTCTGATTTCAGAAATGTGCCTCTTTTTTATTTAAATTACTTTGCTTGGAATATATGTTATGGGAAAATTGTTATGCAATGAAAATTTAGAAAATGTTCAGAATTTTGATTTAAGTTAAATTATTTAAATATTAATATGAGTAGAAAAATAAATTACATTTATTATTAGGTGCCAAACGAATACAATTAATATGGCTTATTATTATTTATTTTCTATATTTTCAACTGAAATATCATCATTAAATTTTGTAATATAGTTTAGTTCTGCATAGTTTCCCCCCCCCCTTTCATTGTAAACTAATTCTGTAAATTGAACTGTCATTTAAAATTAAAAAAAAAAAGTTAATTGTTTTCCATTGTTGAGGTAATGCTCATTCTCTTAATAAATATTGCATTGCTCATATTTTAAATTACAAGTCTAATTTTTCTTTTAAGGTTATGCAGTTGTGTATAATGTAATTAGACATGTGCTTATTTTTTCCTTAAAATGTGCTTGAAAAGTGCTTATAGATGCTTATTTTTTTAACTAAAATGTGGCTATGAACCCTGACTTCGGCGATTCCGGATTAGAGGTTTTTCCGGATTATAGATCATCAATTTTAAATCTGGTAAGGATGACATGCAGAAATTATACAATTAAAATATGAAACCGTAATTTATGAAATAAAGAGCAATTATGATCTAAAGGGTATCAAAATTAACAAAAAAAAGCTTAATATTTATTTTTTACTTTATTAAACATTTCTTTCAATGTAAGTTGTTTAAGTTGCTTTGTTTTTTGTGCTAATACTTTGTCTTTAATTCTAGAAACAGACATAATTTCTTGTTTAGTTTCAAAGTTCCACTGTTCAAGTCCTGTAATTGCTGTGTTGAGGATACTGACTAACTTGTCAATTGAAATTTTTTCATTTTCAATAATCTCTCTGTCACTTTCTTCACTATCGGAAATGGTATTTTCTGGATCTAGAACCATACTACAGATTTAGCCGTTCGTTAATTGATTGATGATTGGGGCATTGTTGTCGCAATGAAAAGCTGTTATATCATCTTCATTTATTACCGCTTCTCCACATTTCTTTACAAAATCCAATAACTGGAAAATTTCAGCTTTAGTTTGCAATATACAAAAACCTTCAAATTCACGTCTATCATCTTCATCGTCCTCCCATGATCTTGCAATGCTCCACACAGCAGATTTTATGCTATAAAATTTCAAAAAGTCTTGAACAGTCTTGCCATTTCAGAAGTCAAACAACAAAAATCAGCGTTATATTTACAAAATCACAGGACTAGTTTCGAAGGCGGTTTTGCAGCTGAGGATGGTGGTTTGGTTAAAACCATCGAAACTAGTCCTGTAAAAATTTTGTAAATATAATGCTGATTTTTGTTGCTTGACTTCTGAATTAGTATTTATTCGGCGTGTTATTGTGTCTTAGTCTTGCCATTTTTCAAGGAATTTAACATAGATTTTAAAAATGATAATTTTATATTTCCCATATCCATAGGCTGAATGATAGACATACAATTTGGAGGGAAGAATAATACGGATACATTATCTTTCACTAAAACTGTAAAGTATGCGCCGAACAGTTATCAACAATCGGGACTATTTTTGAATCATCAGTTAAAGCAACCAAATTCCAATGTCGCCGAGCCCTCAGGTATAAAATGACTTTCAAACCAGTCATTCATCAATGCTTGTGTCATATTATTTGCACGATATATAATGGGGGAAATAGTTACTCCTTTAAATACTCGAGGTCGTGAATGTTTTCCAATTACGAAAAGTTTGCACTTGTGCCTTCCTGCAGCATTTGTGCACGCTAAAATTGTTAGTCTCGCTTTGGAATCTTTGACACCAGTTGGAGGCTTTTCTGTAGAGGTTGCCAAGGTATTTTGCGGTACATATTGCCAGAAAAGACCAGTTTCATCAGCATTGTAAATTTGTTCTGGAGATAATTGTTCACTAGTAATGAGTTCAATGAATTCATCTGCAAATTGTTCAGCAGCTTCAGTATCAGCTGAAGCTTTTTCACCTGAAATTTTTAATTGTCTTATAGCATGGCAATTTTTAAATTTGGTTTACCAACCTATCGAATATGTGCACTCAGTGTTTAAGTTCATTTCTTCATGAAATATTTTGGCTTGAGCCATTAGAATTGGACCCCTGAATGGCACGCCCTTGCTGCTATCTGACCCATTCAATTATCTCTTTGTCATGATTGTCACTTTTAGCATAACGAACCCTTTTTCTGTTATTCATTGCAAGTGAGGTGTCGGAATCCACAAAAAATTCAAAAAGTTCCTTTTTCTTTTTGTGTATTTCATATACAGTTGACTTTCCAATGTTATACTCCTCGCATAATTTTGAGACGGATATGCCTTTATCCATTTTTAACAGCAATTCCACTTTTTGTTTGATGGACATCAAAACGTGCTTTCGCTTTGTAGATCCTTTGGCAGCTCCAGAATTGGAAACTCTTTTTGAAATAATTGAAAGTTCAAGCTTAATTTTTATAAAATTGTTCTAAAAGTCTTCAAAAAATAATAAGCCGGATCCAATTAGAGGATTAAGGAACAGTGCAATCTGCAACATTAATTGAAATTGCTTAGAATCAGTAAAGATAATTTTACCCTAGCTTATACCGTCCATTATACATTAAACGTGCATGCATAAAGCATACAAAATAAATGTTTGTGGCTTTGAGGTTCGGGGTCCAGATAATGGAAGTCCAAATCACGGACTTTGCACTGTAGATATGTATGAATAAATAAGACGAAAATTCAATGAAGAACTTTGTAGTCTCATTTCTGTGAATGACACGACCAAAGATCAGTTAGTTGATAACCATTTCTAACAATGATGCCATATTTTTTGTCAAGTACAAGAGTTTACTAATTTAAAAATTGAGCAAACATTGGATTTAAAAAATAAATTATTTTCATTAACAGCTGATGATGCTCCAGCTACAAGAGGAAAAACTTTTGATTTTTGAAATTAATAGAAAAGAACATTGCTGCTCACTTTTACCATTTCATTATATCATATATGAAGAAAATTTATTTGCAAAAGCATCTGCATAACAACTTAAAGCTGCAATGGAAAAGTTTGTTAAAATCCTAAACATGATATAGCACAATCAGCATATGCTTCAAAGTAGTTTTGACAGAAATTGAATCGAAATATGGAGATTTCCTGTTACATTTTAAAAATATGGTTGTTAAGTCAAGGTAAATTTCTTAATGGATATGTAGAGTGTTTGGATGAGATACAAATATTTCTTTACCGAATGAGTGTAATCTTGCACTCTTACAAAAAATAGCTTATTCAGAAGTCAAACAACAAAAATCAGCGTTAATTTACAAAATTTTCACAGGACTAGTTTCCGATGGTTTTACCGAACCATCGAAACTAGTCCTGTGAAAATTTTGTAAATTAACGCTGATTTGACTTCTGAATTAGTATTTATTCGGCGTGTTATTGTGTCTTAATTAAAGAATAGCTTTTAAGACGTTTGTCCTAAACAGACATAATAAACCATTATAATGATTTTAACGTGTGACTTTGTAAGGTAAAGGTAATAATAATAGTAATTTTGAAAATGTATGAGGAATGGATGCACTTTACTTTAAAATTAATATTGCTTGAAACAGACTTGAAAAAGAAAGAATTTCGTTTCTTTCTTTTGCTTAGAGAGCAACATGAAAAAGAAATACTAAAAAGAGCTCTCTTAAAATATTCAAAAGTTGAATTTTGCCTTTAAAAGTGAATTTGGGAGTTTATTTCAAGTTTTTAAGAAGCATGGCAAAATGTGTATTTTTATAATAAAACCCATCAAAATAGAAGAAAATATTTTAAATTTGCAGTATTTTCAATATCTTAAAATTGACAATTTTAGTTTGGAAATGATTGATATTAAACATTCAGTGTTATGGACAAATAAATTTAAGACATTGCTGAAAGATTTGGAAAAATCAGAAGATTTTGATGTTTTCATGATATCAACATGTCAGGCATCACTTCCTACAAAGTTTTCATCTTTGAAAAGAGTTTGCTTTGCCACTTTGTCCTCATTCAATTCAACTTCTAAATGTGAACAAATACTTTCACATGTGTTATTTAAGTAAGAACAGGAGCAGCTTAACTACTGAAAATTCTAATGGTTGTATTCTTCTTAAGACAACCTACAATGAACCAGACTTTACTAAATTGATGTCAAATCATGGGAGTCATTGATACTGAAGAGAAAAAAAAATGTTTACATTTTAAATTGTAATTATTTTCACAATAAAATTTATTTTATTATTCACCAAAAAAGACTGTTTTAAAATAAGAAAATACTGACCAGCATCGTTTTAATATGCATATTTTAAAAGTCACAATTTCATATAGTGCCACAATAGCAGCATACAGCCAGGCAACGTTCTTCGGAAGGGGAAAAAGCATTATGTTTTAACAACTTCTTTTCTTTTTTAACCTTATGGCTTCATGCCAATGATTTTCAAGGTGTTTACAATAATCAATGTTCATTATGGGCCTGTAATTTTGTAGTTTTGGCATGCGTCATTGCAGTAGATAATCTGTAAAATGTGCTTTATCAATCACAAATATGTTACCACTTTGAACTGCCTGTGTTATTAAACCTGAAAAAGGGCTAAGTGTTTCATCATTGTATGCATACTGTAATATTTCAAGTGTTTTGTTAAGCATTTCCCAAATTTAATCCAAAATTCAATCACGTCTGTACCATATAATCATAGACATGTCTTCCTGACCTGCCACAACAAAATGTAATGGTTACTTGCACTTGCTAAATTTAAATGAAGGTTTTTAATGTCGAACTACTTTCTGAGATGTGGATGTTTAACCTTAACAAAACCCAGGATAGGGCTGCCATGTCTAATATTGGGGGGGAAAAAATAGGAGCAGTTGTTTTATTCCATCCTTGTTCCTTCTTTTATTTTGAACTAATTTCTGCTTTTTGAAGAAACCAGACATTTCTCAAGAAATGGAAGAAATTGCCAGCAAGCATAACTAAAGCATTAAAAGATTGTTAATTAAAAATGAGTAAAACAGTTGAAAAGGGTATTTTAGTTTAAATTTCTTCAATCTAAAAATAGAAGTTTAATTTCGTCTTTGTCAAATTCTTCTGTTGTAGTTGATATTATTGTTTTGGCAAATACAGTGATGGTCAAACAAAGAAAAAATTCAAGATCTATGGAATGGTTTTATCTCAGAAATCCTGTAAATAAGTAAAGATACTTTTAAGCAAATTCACTGCAATTTGAGAAACTTAAGTTGGCTTAGTTCTAGTTCTTCATTTCTTTTAACTTTTCTCCTATAGCTTGATTTTATTTGAACCAAATCTTCAGACTGAAAGATGATCTTTGTTACATAAAACAGTTTAATCATGTTATGTGCAGTCTAGAATGTGAAAAAAAATGGTTATATTAGTGGAATTGTATTTTTGAAATTTTTAAAAGTCCATGATTTTTCCCCCTTTTCTCCTGTCATATAAAATTATATTAAATATTTGAGTAAATCAATTTTGGCTACATTGGTATTGTATGCATTGTGAGATTTCTGAAGATTCATAACTAAAATATTATCTTTGTGAATTGTGCAATTTATGTTGCTTTATGTTTTTCATCAATACTTTCTTTAAGAGAAAAAAAAAATGTCATAAGTATTGCTAGGCTTATGACTGAAATAGAATACTATCTCAAAGTAAGATGTTCTTGAAAAATGGTATTAAGATATATGGTCATCCAAGTGCTTTCATTTCCCTTTTGGACTAAAACTTTTATCACCTATAATCACCATTCCATTAGTGATGTTACAAAGGTATTTTGCCTTTTTTTTTTTTTTTTTCCAATTTAACAGTTTGTTTTCTCTGCCGGGTAGGATGTAGAAAATATTACTTACAATAAAACTATTTATGTATTAAAATGTGGCTCAGTTAATCATTCTTTTAGCTGTTTTTTGTAAAAGACACAAAGATTGTAATTTGTGTTATTTTGATTTTGAATTGTTTGTATCTGAATTAATTTTTCAGATTTTTTCACAACTTTAATGAGATTTTTTAATTCCCTTTATTTCTTTCTAAATATTTATGAAACAATTTTACCAAATTTGAATCCTAGCCACAACATTTGGTGACTAATATTTCATATTTTTTCAAAATTCTGTTATGTGTTTACTTGCAGTTGTAAAATACATGTTTATAAAAAATCAAGAATTTAGCTACACTATACTTCTATTTCTGCATTGGGCCAATCTAAGTAATAGTGCTGGTAAAATGATTTTTTAAAAGAGTCTTTTTATATTTATTTTCTAGATCTCGTTCAAGGGAGCGTAGGGATGAATCTCGCCACCATTCAAAAGGTAGAGAAAAGGAATCTTATTCTCACCATAGCAAAGACAGGCATAGATCCAGCAACAGAGACAGTAAAAGGTGACTGCATAGCCAGTGTATGCAGATTTGTAACGCTCAGAATTTGAACACTCATTGTGTAAATGAGGATTGTAATAATTTTGTATACATTGGGGGAAAAAAAATTAGTTTGTAAATAAATCTTGTACTAAATCTATTTTTAAAGTTGCATTTTTGTCGTATTAATCTTTTTGAAGATCACTTTTTGTCTAAATTTTTACGGTGTAATGTCTCAGACCTCTAAAGAAATTTTATCTATCCCACAGATACACTTCCTGTAAATTAAATAGCATTATTATGATAAGAATTCAAAGAAAGAAATTTGGGATTTTAATGGTTCTGAGTCCAGTTTTACATAATTTTCATTATCAAAAAGAAACATGGGTAATGCCTCGGAAAATCTAGACATGGTGCTGTCTATATCTGGGAATACATGTTAACAGTTTTTTTCTGTAGCTGAATATTAATAAATCTATGAAAAGAACCAGATTGCTGATGAATATCTGCAATTTCCAATGAAGGTATTTTCTCCAGGTTTACAAACTTTTTGAAAATCAAAACACAGACTGTAACTGTTTTTCAATTTTACAATAAAAAAAGTGTTTTAGTGGGAAGGTTACATAAATCTGGCCCTGTTCTTAAAAGAACAGGGCCGGATTTATGTAAATTCTGGAAGAAGCCGTTCACTTGATAAATTTGTATGTTTTCGTCTGAAAAATACCCTAACATATATCGTGTACAATCTTATCATTTTGGAAGTTGACTCTCTCTCTCGTAGCAAAGTGACTAAAACAAAAAATAGCACTGAGATGCAGAGTGCACTTAAGGCCCGTTTACAACTAGAGGAACCTTAAGCCCAAGAAATGCTTGCAAAGTTCATGGCTCCATTAAAGGGTGAAAAAGTTACTCACTTTCTTTTAAAAATATGTACACATTTAAACAAACAGCCTTGGCAATAACATTATTAAAAACATCAAGAGTTAAATATTTTCTTAGAATATGAAACAAATACTATTAAAAAGCTGTCAAGTTCCCACATTCATTTCTTAGGCTCAGTATTCCACTGATGTAAACAAACCTTTAGAGTTGCTGAAAACGATTTGCTAACTGTTGATATGAATGCTGACAACCTGTTCTCGAGGAGTATAAAAGTGAATCTTTCAGAAACGGTGTATAACAAAAAAGATAATGTTTGTTTTGTGCCTCATTTTACTTCAAAAGATTTCCAAAATCCAGAGCTAAATTTCCGAATCTAAAGAGTAGATTAAGAAATCTTCCTTTGGATCTAACATTCTTGTTAGCCGAAGAGAGAAATAATTAGAGTAATACAAATTGGTCAATCAATTTCATCGAGGATACGTGTGTATTTCAAGTACACTCAGGGTAATTAACATTTGTAAAAAACAAATTGTACCTTTTAAGTCAATCAAATAGTAAAATTCTTATTAATCATCTTAATTATACAACTTTGCATTGAAGTGACAATTTTATTTAGAATCAGAAACTGAAATTTTGTAAAGATGTGCATTTCCTTATTCTACATGTAATGGGATGTTTAACAATATACTATTATATATGTGATTTCAAATGCATGTAATAGTCTTTAATATAATTTTTTAAAACAGGATGTGCCCTGTTTTCTACATTAGTATTTTTCATATTTTGTTTTTTATTGTCCTAATTTTCATTTTAATATTTAGTACACCTTTCCTTCGAAAAGTTATAAATTCAGTTTGTGGAAAGTATGCGAGATATTAATTTTTAAGAGTCAAGTTTCATTATTAATTCATCTAGTTAATAAATTTTTAAAAAGACCTGTAAAAAATGTGTCAGGCATTCTGTGACGTTAGCATTTTGTAAAGCTGAATGAGAATTAGTGTCGTACTATAAATTAAAATAATAACAGGAATTTAATATGAATTATTAAAACATATCAGAGGTTTTAATACTGTTAAATAGTGCTTTATTATATGGAATATTAGTCATATAGAAAGCCTGTCTAGAGAAAAAAATAATACTTAAAATGGTATTAACGCCACCGCAGCAGAAGTTGGGCTACTGTGCCAATAAAGAGCAATCCTGTTGTTTGCATGCAGTTATCTTTTTTATTCCTTTTTGCCTTGTTGTTTGCTGATTTTTTACGCCATTTTTAGTGCTATGAAAATGCGTCTTTGGGATTTGCCAAACACAAAAGAAGATGCAATTTTATTTTTTCAGGAGGAAAATATTTTACTAAAAAAAAACGAAAATTTACCACTTCACATGATATGAAAGTTTATTTTGGTAAATGTACATTTTGGAAATACAATTTAAGACAGTGTGATCAGCAAGTGGGACTTGGAAGCAGAATTCCATTGTGTTTAGCTTTGAGATTCATATACTGCTGGTGTGAGGAGTTGACATCGATTAAATGTTGTGAAAAACAACTTGATTTATGGAATAAAACTGTTATAGATTGTAACAATTACATGCATGAATTATGTGTCTTGGATATGGAGACTGAACCAAACAAGAAGGTAGATGGACCAGATTGCATTGTGGAAATTCATGAAAGTTTGTTTACTAAGTGGTAAAAATAATTGTGGTCGAGTATTATCCGAACAGTGGGTGTTTGGCGGTATATGTAGAGAAACAAAAGATTCGTTTGCTGTCACTGTTCTTAATAAAACTGGCTCTACCCTTCTTACTAAAATTATTAAAATCATTGCACATGGTAGCACAATTTATTCTGACTGTTGGAAAGGTTACTAAACAAATAGGAAGGATTTCTACATGCTAAAGTTAATTATAAATACAATTTTATTGATCCTGATACAGGAGTTCATACACAAACAGTTGAGAGACTGTGTTGCAGTGCTAAATGGAGGAACAAGAGACGGGGGGACGGCGAGATCATTTAGAATCTTGTTAAGCAGAGTTCATATGCCGACAGAATCAGGTCAAAGAAAATAGAGACTATTTTGAATCTATTCTTAACTCTATATCGGCCCATTTTCTACCGAAATCCAATTGACTACTTTGATTTTAAATAAAGTGTTTTAATTTATGATTTATCGGAAAAGTTTTAGTTGTAGATTGGCGGCACTTAAAAACCGCCAAATCTGCAGCTGCGGTGGCTTTAATACAGAAGTACCCTTAAAATATACAAGAAGTATAGTGCTATAAAATTTTAAACAGTATTTTCTTGTTTGCTGAAATCTTCAGTATGTCTTCTGTTATGCTATTATTGGCTCTTAACTCCAAATTAATCTTTATAATTAGAACTCCATTTCTTTAAATAATTTTAATTCAAAAATAATCTTTATTAATGTTCTTAGCAACCGTAAACAGTTTTTTGAGAGCAACAAAACTGAATTATCTTTTCATTGCTATTCCAAAAACAAATGAAACGATATTAACCATTATTTAAAATTTTTGTTTTACTCCCTTTACTCCTTAACTAAAATACGGTTGAGTATATTATTATCTTCATGACACACTATTTACAAAAAATATTATAGGTATATGTAAATGCTAATCTCGAAATCGCACAGGGGGCTTTATCGTCCATCCTATATGCGACTTTTTTGCAGGAAATTTTTTTAATTTTAGGAGGTAAATCTGTTGGAGGTTTGACAGGTTGTCTTATTGACATTGATTGCTTCGTAGTTACGTCTGGTAATTGCAAGATATATTCAGGCTTTAATCTATCAATGGATACTATAACATCTTTGTACTTGATTTTTACAATAAAATATTTTTCTTTTCTTTCAACCACTTGAAAAAGACCATTCTAAGGATGTTCTAATTGCTTTTTAACGCTATCTTTGCAAATAAACGTGATGTTTTTAAGTCTTTAGAGACGAATATTTTTTTGACATATTTATCGGATACTGTTCTTGGTCCAATTTGTTCCATACGTTTTTTAGCTGCTTGACAAAAATACCAGGTGGTGTAGGAGTTGTACTATCTTCGAAAAATTCTCCAGGTAATTGTATATTTTGTCTATAAACCATTTGAGCTGTGGTGTATGCGGAGTCTTCTTGCACAGCTGTGCATAGGCCAAGAAGAACAGTTGGAAGTGTTTTACTCCAGGCCAGGCTATTGTGTGCCATAAGTGTGGTCTTGAGAGATCAACGGAGGCGCTCGACCTTCTCATCAGCTTGGTGATGGTAAGCCATTGCATATTGCAATTTTATTCCACACATTTTTGATACGTTGTTGAAAAACTGTGAACTAAACTGTGCTCCATGATCTGTGACTAGGCAACATTGCGTACCAAATCTTGAAATCCAGTTACAATAAAATGCTTTGGTTACAATGATAACCGGTCAGTGCAAGTCAGGCAGTAAATATTCCCATTTGATGGTGGTAGGGGTCCAATGAGAGACCTCTCATCATGCATGTCAAACAATCTTTCTGAAGGCAGTCGAAAATAGCCGAAACTTGATTTTGTTTTTCGATGAATTTTACTTTTTTGGCAAGTCATGCAAGATCGAGTCCAAAGCTGCTTATCTTTACGGTTACGGATACTTGGCTAAATAAATTTAGACGATAAGAGCTTTACAGATGACTTAATGCTAGGATGGGCTGCATTATGCATTTGATGAAATATTTTCTTGCAATAACTGTTAGGAATATATGGTCTGATATTATTCGTTGAAGTACTGCTTGAATTTCAGAGAAATTGCTGATGTTTTGTGATTTTGCAATTCTTTATCCATAATTTGTTCATCTGCAATTTCATCTAGTCGATCAAAGAAATTTCTTCAATTCTAGATAAAGTATCTGCAAGATATTGTCTCAACTTTATATGTGATGTCTGTCTGTTGAAAATTGAGAGATGTTTTGTAAATGTCTAAGTTGACGAGGTGATGCTTTTTCTGCTTTTGTTTAAATACAAAGGTTATGGGTTTATGATCTGTGAATATTTTAAATGTTCTTCCTATGTCCTGCTGAACTACATTTACATGTTTAAACTTAAAAGACGGATTCCATTACATATATAAAAAAGCTTTAATTTATTTTCCCTTGATGAGTTCGAAATTAGAATTTCAATAAAAGAAGATTAATTATTATTTTTATATTTTTTATCTTGTATTTTTTCCCCTTTTGCTTTTCATTTTTATGTTTAGAATTTGTACTACTATAAATTCTTATTTTAATTTTGATATGTTTTGATTTTGTGTTAAACCCCTTTTACACGATTGTTAATATTAATATAGTTGAGGAATAGCCTTGATTTGACTTCAATTTACTTTTAACGTAATCTTTAAGTATATATAGATAATAGAATTCGTTTTCTTTTAAGTTTTTAAGGGCCCCCTACCTATATGGTGCAGTAACACAATTCTCTGTATGACGCAGATAGGAGGCCCTTGGAAGCACCTGAAATAGCTAAATTCAAGTGTTTGCAAAAGTTAAAATTCCAGCATTCGACTATGAAATAATAACTTCATGACCTACCTCAGTTTAGGGATAGCAGAGAGGAAAATAGGAAAAGTTTCTTTGTATTCCTTAGTCTCAAATCTGAAAATTATTAAAGGCGACCCCCAAAGGAAAGGTTTCTCCTTTTGCAATCCCAAATCAAAAAGCGGTGGAAGTGGAAATTGATTGTAACTATTTATTATAAAGTATATTAATTTGTTTCTGTATAATTCGAATTATGATTGAATAATCAGTAGACATATTTTCTAAGTATAAATCAAAGAAGTAACTAAGCAGGATTCTGTACTTTGGAATGAACTTTGCAAGTTAAGAGAAATTGTGGTGTATTATTTGCAGTTCGTAATTTTCATAATATGTCATTCCGAGTAGCGTTTAATTTTGTTCATATATTGAATCTCTTACTAGCTTTTCCATTAAACGCAAGTCCAAAAATCAGTCCTAATATTGAATTTGAAATTGTATTTATTAATGTGAATTATTCTTAGAATTTAATATAATATTTATTTCGTTGGTTCGCTATAAACGGTGTATAACTTTTCAAATTGTTGCCACCAAATAACCTCACCCTGTATTATTTTTAAAGAAATTAAATAAGAATCTGCATGTTTGAATGTATAGTTCTCACAATGTAAAAAACGATGGTACTTGCAACCTGTGCGGTCGCACCAAGGGGCAAGGTAAAGGCAGAAACATTTTAAATGTAGAAGCGCGATTGACATTACAAAATGGCAAAGTTAAAGGCGGATCGATTTTTTTTCCTCTGTTTTTTGCATTAATAAGCTGAAGGGAGAATTCGTAAGTATCAATTGATAACTCCAGAATACATGCTTTTCTTTCTTAAGGACATAAAATCATTAACGTAAGATGAGCAGTTGTGGTATGAAAGGACTTTGCCCCACCCCCATGTCGAAATGCTGTTCTAAGGAAACGCTAAGAATTTATGACACCACATTTGGAAAGGAGGGATTTCCCGTTCGGCTTAGGAATCTTTGAATGAATTCAAGGTCCGAAAAAAAGGGGGGAAGTTTTACGACAGGCTACGAACACACAGATGCTCAAACATTAAGCGGCCAAATATTTCAGTTAATTTCCGGCGAAATGAAAAATGTTTCATTAAATTTATCGAAATTCATTACTTTTTCACTCATGGCGGTAGGAAATGGGAATGGATGAATGTTTTTACTTGAAATAATGAGTAAATAAATACTTATCCAATTTTTCATATAAAATTTTCAAAATATTCGCACATTGCAGATAAAATGCAGGTTAGGAATTCTTTCAAATCCCTAATCGAGAATTAAATCTGAAAGCACAGAACTCATTTGAGGATTTACTTGATTTGCTTTATAAAAGAGAAGAACTGAAGTGTTTCTTAACCTGTAAATTGCCGATCTATCAAAAATTCACACTTATCTGTAAAAGATAATTCTGAAGACATTAAATTTGTTTTGAAAGTAATATATTAATCTCTCTTCGTTTGAAAAAAAATATGATAAATTACAATTTTTTTTAACAACGTGAAACATTTAAGCGTATAATTGAGTAATGCGCAATAATTTGTACGTTATTTAAACGGAATTGAATTGAATTATTATATAATAATAAAGTACTCGACTATTTGCCCAAGGGGAAGAACGCCTTCATGGATTACTTTCTAATCGTTGTTTGAAATGAAATTTTACAATTTACTTTACTTTTGCTCTTAATTTACTTTCCACAGCATTCAGTACATGAAATCATCAATAATAATATAATAATGAAAATAAAAATGGCATCACACAACTAAAAGTATATACTACTTCGTAAATTTTGATAAATTAATTACTGAAAATATTAAACATATCAATGGCAGCATTGCCCTAATAGTTTTAAGTTGCATTTTATCATCTGAAAGAACGCGAATTACATTGCTATTTTCACTGCACAAACGAATGGAATATTTCAGAAAAGAATGCTCCCCCGTTATTGCAATATTTCAATAATTTTTGCAAATTAAAAAAAATTAATTAACACGTTTTAATAGTAAATGATGCGATTTTCACTCATAAAATCCCTTTATACATTATTCTCCTTCATTTCGGCACCACTGCATAACTTTTCTAAGTCATAAATAGCTTCCATTAACATACGTTCCAATACATTATATTTATTTTTTATATTTTTGTCATTAATAAATTAATGATTAAGATAAAAAAAAAATTGATACTGCTTAATTAATAAGCAATGTAAAGAGTGGAAATCTGAGGTCATTAATTTCTGAGACATAAATAGCTTTCTAAGACGCAAATAAAACAACAGTAATCATAAATATTAATGCTCCTAAAATAAATTCGCTTTTCCCAACTGATTTTTGCTTTCTGATCCACCTGGGGTAAAACAAACCTATTTTCATAAATGAAGTTTTGCGCATTTCTCTTGTTCTTGCAAAACTTGTTTCATACAATTTTATTTTTACTAATTATGAAGAAACTTTCTACTTGTTTCCTAAACAAATATTTATGTGTACTACTTTTAGAATACATGCGACAGAGTGCGAATACTCATCTTCAAATATACGTTAGTATCAATAAGCTTAACTCCAAATTGTTAAACATTTCTAGGACCTTGAAACTTGGAAGGGAATAGTCATATTTTGCAACAGTGGTTATTTAAATTTAGATTAATTTTAAAATTTCCATTTCGTATTACAGAATCATTTTCAAAGCTCTTTGGATGCATATCAATAAAATTTGTTTCTACCTGTTTATGATTTCATCGTAAACTTGCGAAGAATTTCCTAAAAATATTCGAATATCCATAATTTTTACTGTTAAATATTTAATAATTATACATTAACTGAAATACATTTATAGTACAGAGGAAATGTAAAAAGATATTGCAGGTGATGTATTATGTATCATTGGAATATGACAATAATAATAGTACAATTTGACTGAAGGAAAAAAAAAAAAAAAAAACAGATGTTTTAGCGTTTTAAAAGGGAAATGGACAATGGACATCTTTACAGTAAAGTCTTGGATGAAAGTTTTCCTGTGACTCAACTTGGGGAGACACTGGAAATTTATAGTGGAGGCGGGGTCCCTTTCTTCGTTAAACAGCTGCATTGGAGTGTGAAACACTACCCCCTCAAGTATACGTATTGTAAATTGGCTGATGACTCAGAACAGTAAACTGAACTTAAACTTGCTCTTATTCTAATGCCATTTCTCTAGTCTATGGCGAGAACAAACAGAAGTTTTTCTTTAAAATTAAATTTCAAAGTGATCTCAAATATAATTCTTCATTATAAAGGTAAGTTATTGATTTGTAATATCTATATTAATGATAAACTAAATTCTTTTAATTTAAAACTTTCTAAACCTTCAATTCAGCTAAACGTTTAATCCATTTATCTGAAAAATCCAAAATTATCACCATTAAAAATGCAAATGTCTGCTAATATTAATAACGTATTGTTATATTAACATGAAATATTTTTATGATAAATATGAAATATAAATATAATCTATGTTTCCATACATTAAGAAACATAAACACGTCCTGCGCTATAGTGCAGGATCGATCAACCCATCAATCGGCTCGACAATCGAAAATCAATCGACTTGAATGGAGCTCATCAGCATCTAACAAGCATTTCTGTTAATATGCAAGATATGAGAAACAAGTTTGAAGACATTATGAAAGAAGCTGAGTTTATTGCAAATAAATGGGACATAGAAACTAAATTTGAAAAATAAAAGAGAAATAAAGAACTTTAAACACTGTCATTGTTAACAAATACGGAAATTATTAATAATGTTTCAAAAATACAGAAAACATATAAAGGAGACTTGCACTTGAAGTACAACTTTTATTATTTATAAATACTTTCAGAACAGAAATCCAAAATTTGAAATCCTTTAAGGATTTAGTTTAATTAGCAATGGTAAAATATTATGACATGACAAGTAGTTATTCGGGAGTGTGCAGTTTACTTATATTGTATTTATCATTACCTGTAACCACAGCCATGAGTGTGGGGTCATTTTCACTACTGAAACTAATAAAAACATATTTAAGAAACATATATAAGAAACAGCATGACACAAGATCGGTTGTCAAACCTTTCACTATTGAGCGTTGAAGCTGAGATGGCTGAGTAAATGGACGTCCAATTACTAATAAATAATTTTGCGGAAATGAAGGTTAGGAGACTCAAATTTTAAAAGAAGGATTTTTTTCTTTATGATGAATTTTGGCCACCAATGTTATCATAACACTTATTGAGGGAGGAAAAAATTAGAGAAGAAGAGCAGTATGGACTGAGGAAAATGAAAAAGAAACAGTAAAAAACTTTATCATTCTTTTAGAATTTTTTACAAAAATCATGTATTTAAGTAGTTTAGTGTACCAAAAGGTTTTTAAAAAGACAGAAAAAAACTTTACCATACATATTTTCTGCAAAAATTGTATGTTCAAATAGTTTTCTTTATGAAGTTTATGATAAATATGTTTTATATTTAACAAATGTATCATTTACATTATAAAAGCTCTTATTTATTACTTGTATATTATTGCATAAATCATATTCGAAAGGTAGGGTACGAACTGCGCCAAATTTGATATCACAGAGTACTATACATTAAATAATAATAATACCCTTTCTGTACGTTTATCAATTATCTTGTCTGTCAGTTTATAATATAACTAATTATTTATAAGTTTGCTAACTTAAGCGAAAAAAAATTAGATATGCGATAGGCGCAAATTTTATATAGAAATTTAAAACATTAGTATGTAAAACTTCTTGGATTTTATATAAAAATCTCCGCAAATCTAGAAATTCTACCTTTTCTTAATGCTATACGTCGACATGTTCCTTTTTTTATATAGATTTATTAATTTATTATCAGTATGCATCTCAGTCAAAGGAGAGAAAAATCTGTGTCTCGCACTCACACAAAAAGTCTTAAGTAACTGAATTAAAATCATCTGACGTCAAATACCCAGACTAAAGCAAATTTTCATTTTCCCAGTTGGTCAAGGGAAATTATTTTTTCCTTTTTATTCTTTCTTCATGTTATGTACTTTTCAACTGGTTCCCTAAGAAAGTGCTTTTATTTTTTAACAATTAATCCAGATGTGATAAAAATCATCATGAAAACATTGGCTCCTGGAATCCTTGAAATTTTTAAAAACTTTTCGCGGTTTTTTTTTTTCTTAATTTTTTATTTTTAAGCACATTAAATTTATTGGGAAAGGGGCCCATGAAAATTTTTTGCATAGGGGCCCAAGAGTTCTAGTTACGCCACTGCAGGTTAGCATACCTTATCTTCAACATCTATATATAATGACAGAGGTAGATTATGATTCGGAAATGATAAGTGTGTTGTATCGGTTAAATCATCTTTGCATTGCTGAAATTGTTCCTTAGCTTCATCTGTCCATTGAATGTTCCGTGCTCCTTGAAGGTAATCATGTAGGTGAGATTGGTTTTTTAATGCATTTTTTAAGTATCTCCGATAAAAATTAATAAGGCCTAAGAATGTTCTGAGTTCGTGAACGGAAGTTTGTAATTAATAGTTTGGACTTTGTTAGGTAAAGTTTGTGGTCCTCGAGGAGTAATTAAATAACAATTCTATTTCTTGTATGCCAAAGATGAATTTTGGAACGTTAATGCAGAGTTCATAGTCATTTAATCATTCAAACACTAGCTTCAAATTGATTCTGTATTGTTCCTCACTAGCAGATGCTATCAGAATGTCATCTAATAGGGAAAAACGAAATTTAGACCAGAAAGAACTGTATTTGAAATCTTTGAAACGTTGCTGGTGCATTTCTCAAACCAAAGCTCATTACATTAAATTCATATAATCCAAAAGGAGTAATAATAGCAGTTTCATATCTGTCTTCGGAAATAAGCACTTGATAGTAAATAAATCTATTTTGAAATAAATATTTGTACCTTTTAAAATATGATTGAAGTCCTCAATCCTAGGACTAAGATATCTATCAGGAACTGTTCTATCGTTTAGCTGTCTATAATCTCCACATGGGCGAACAATACCACCTTTTTTTAAGCACCTCATGATGAGGACTTGCCAATTGAGAACTTGAGGTCTTATTATGTTATTATCCAACATGAGTTGGAACTCTTGCTTAACTACTGCAAGCTTTTGATGATCCAACTGTCTTGCTTTAGAATGCACAGGTTAATCATGTGTTATAATATGATGTTGAACGTTATGTTTTAAACATGAAGAACAAATTTAGTTTGCATAAGTCTGCGCATTGCTTTGAAAGAGTATGACATTTTTTTGAATGGTTTACTGTGATGATGTCTCTATTTTCAAAGATGGAAGCAACTTCACTAATTATCTTTAGTTGAGTTACTCCATCAGTCAGTTTCTGGCCATGCAAAAAAATTGTTGATTTAAATTTGTTAAAAAAATCAGCTCCTAAAAGACCTTTATAATTTTCGCCACTATAAATAGAAACTGGAATTCACGCCCAAGTCCCGAATCAAGTATTAACCTTTTTATACCATGTATTTCAAGTTCGGTACCTTTTTTCATTTCGGTGATTCGCTGCATACAAACTTGTGATACGGAATTGTTTGTCCTGAGTTGACGCGAGTAAAATGCTAATGCCTGCACCACTATCCACTAAGAAGAACATTTTTGATTTTTTATCTCTTATAAATGGACGAAACTGGCTGGAACATTATCGACAGTAAATCTTGCTGACATCTCTACCGCTCATTGTTGTTTCTCTGATTGGATGACCTATCAGTTTACTAACTGCACGACTGAGTACATTTATTCTGATGACATTTATTATCAAAACGGGAATGATAAAAACAATATTTTCCTTTAGAATTAAATCGTCTCTTAGAAATACTGCGATGCCGGACTGCTCCTATCGTCTGCCGGACTGAGAGTTGTTTCTAAATCGTGGTCTCGGTATATGATATGATAAACAGTCATTTGGGCAATTCGTTGTTCAAGGGACTGAATTTTCATTACCAGTTCTACACCAGCTGTTGATACAACATAAATCTCATTACAAGATGATAAATGAAATTTTATCAGCCTTGATCGCCAACTTGGGTAATTCTTCGTCGCTAACAAGTATTACACATAGAATTCGGCAATTTCTCCAACCATAACGTTTTGATTAATTTTCGGACAAATCCGATGTTGCAACAGATTTTAATTTTTGTAATAATTGACTTGGTTTCAAGTTGCCTAAATCAATACCTGTAATAAGTTTTTTAATTCGAGTACTTTCACCTTCCTTTATATAAATCCAGAAGCCTTGTTTTGGATTCTGAATATTTCGTAGCCGAATTACTTGTTACGATATCCCAGATGTTCTCATATTTAACTACATAGTATCCCACACGTAACTGCGATAGTTAAATTATATTTTCCCCGAAACAATTCCACTTACCTTAAACTGTCCCTCAACTTGAAAAAAATCAGATTTCTGGGCGATCAATTCAAAATGGAGGAAGCTTAACACTTACTTTGCACAGTTCGTGTGTAGTATCTTCCCCAGTTTTATCTTCTTCAGCCATATTCACTTTAAAATCAAAATTCCGGGTTACCAATTCCGAGTTCTTGACTCCAAATTAATCTTTATTATTAGAACCCCGTTTCTTTAAATAACTTTAATCCACATTTTTTTATTCAAAAATAATCTTTAATAAAGCTCTTAGCAACCATAGGCAGGTTTTGTTTAGAATTACAAAACTGAATAATCTGTTTGTTGCTATTCCAGAAACAGCAAAAACAAATAGAGCGATATTAGCCATTATTTAAAATTTCTGTATAAGATACAACATTATCATTCCTTTGGAAGAGTTAAAGATATTATAAACAACTCTCAGCACAAGTCTATTTGACTAATACTCTGTACTAAGCAGAGTTGATTGTTAAGTTGGTGTTCATTCGACGTCGTAGACCAAGGAGGTAGTAGACTGACAGACAGACAGACAGACAAAGTAGACAGATGTCTTTTGTTGCACCCGCTAAGTCTTTCTGCACCGATGGGCGAAAAATCAAGCATAGGTGCGAAGGAAAGGTATATAGAAAGGGGGGCAATTTCGTATTTCAGAGGAGAGTAAAAAGGAACTTCGTATATTTTATACGAGTTCGAAAGGCCAGGAAGAAAAGATGGGACAAAATAAAGTAAAAAATAAATGGCCCAAAAGTAATGGAGAGGAAAAAAATTTTTATTTATAATTAAAAAAAAGGGCCTATAGAAAGAAAAGGAAAGGAAGTAAGAGAATTTTGTTAAAAAAAAAAAAAAAAAAAAAAAAACACGATTGTGTTCATGAGTGTAGTCAAAGTTGTTATCATTTACATTAAATACAGTCTTCCAGGTGTGTGTAATGAGTGTGTTTTGTAAAGCTGAATAGAGGTAAAGATGGGGAAAATTAATAATAAAATAATAAATTTTGGGGGTCCAGTCACATAACAGTATAAGTCAAGTTTAGAAGCTAACTTTTGCTATAACAAGGAAACTAAAATTTAAAATTTTTTAAATTTAAACTTTTATTTTTTTACATGGAAACCAATATTAGCCTCTACCTTGAGACACAGTAACAGAAGACACATAAGATCAAGATACATATAATATCATGCAAAGTTATACATTAAACTAAGTAACATCATCTATTGCGGTTTCCAACATATTTATATATTCAGAAAACACCATCAGATAAAATCATAAATCCAAAACAAGGTGAGAACATATCAGCAAAAATAAATAAGTAAATAAATTACGGAGTTTTTTTATTATTATTATTAATTAATTTTTTTTAAAAAATAAGCATTTTATTTATTTATTAAGTTAATGGTCATAATTTATTATATGTGTACTATTTTATCAATTTGAGGCGCACTGTATTAATATATGCTTTTAATTTAAATAGATAGGAAATATAGATTAAAGGAGCAAAAACTACGACTCTGTACATTCATTGAGGCCCGAGATCGTGTTTTTAGCTCTCGAGACATTTCTCAAAGGGGCCCCAATGGGTAGGGCTAACACTACTGATAAGGGCTACTGATAAGGACAGCGTCCCTACGAGATGGTAACCAAAAAAGAACCACATGATTTAAAGCAATTACTAAGTATTTAATGCCAAAACATAATAAAATGAGTGAAGTGTCTCGTGTGCAAATGCAGGAAAATAACACTTCTCTGACTCCTATGGAACCAATATTTTATTCCATACCATGTTATAGATTCTTATTCATAAGATTTATTTACATTTTACATGCACGTAGCATCGCGTGACAAAAACTCGAAGTTTGTTTACTTCGTTCTTCGCGGAGACTAGAAGGTGTTGCCATTCCGCTTTAACTAAATTTAATTAGAAATGTAACGGAACTGAAGCGACACTACACACCCCCTTCCTAGTGACAGCGATTATGGAAAATAGTCTTTAAAGTGACTGGGGAACTTCACATGTCTGCCGGTTCTAGTAGTCTTAGTTTCATGATGATTTTCTGAAGTTCCTTCAGTGTTCTTGAGTGAAGGTGTTTCCCAAAGTTCCGCTTTCTTGGAATGGGAGTTTTGAAAAGGAATATCAGAATCTTGCGCTAGGAAACATGGCTTTAGTCTGTCTATTGAAACTCTTTTAACTTTTCCTTGGATTTCAATATCGAAGTACTTATCCTTTCTTGCTCTTACAGGATACGGTCCAAGATAGACAGGCTGTAGCGACGAATTATTAATGTTGTTGTATAGGAATACGTGAGAACAGTTGGAAAGATGTTTAGAAACAAAGACTGTTCTATTTCCATGGGTGGTGGTAGAACTTGGCTTCATAGCTCTTATTATTTTCTGAAGGTTTTGAGAAAATTCAGACTGTTTCATATGAGGTACTGTTGAAAAGAATTCACCAGGTAATGCTAAAGGAGTTCCGTATACAAGTTCTGCGGATGAGCAACCTAAGTCTTCCTTGATGGCAGATCTTATGCCTAATAGAACGAAAGGCAATGCTTCCAGCCATGATTTTGATTCGAGTAGATGACATTTGAGACTTGCTTTTAAAGTTCGGTGTTGTCTTTTGATCAGGCCATTTGCCTGTGGATGGTACGCAGTTGTAGTGTTTGTATGAAAACCAAGATATTTTCCTAAAGCTTGAAAAAGTTGGCTATCAAATTGCCGACCTTGGTCAGATGTTATGCGATTCGGAATTCCAAAGCGTGAAAACCAAGTATAAATCAAAGCTTTAGCAATAGATTCTGCTGATTGATCTTCTAACGGTACCGCTTCGATCCATCGTGTATAACGATCGATGATGGTTAGAAGGTATTTGAATCCTTTGCAAGGAGGTAGCGGACCCACCAGATCTACGTTTAAATGCTGGAATCTGTGTGGAGGTACTTTGAATTCTCCCAAAGATGAATGTGTATGTCTGTGAACTTTAGATCTTTGGCAAGATAAACATGCTCTAGTCCATAGTTGGCAGTCTTTATTCATATTGGGCCATATGAAACGTCGTGTTATCAATTTTATCGTGGATCTTATTCCAGGATGAGATAAATTATGGATTGAAGAAAATATTTTCTGCCGAAACTTTGCAGGGATGTATGGTCGATTATAATTTGTAGAAGTATCACAGTAAATTTTCTTGTCGCTGTCCGGTATAGGGATCTGTAGGATTTTTAAGTTTGGGTTGTTTTTAAGTATCTCCAAGTCGTCATCTTCTTGACAGTCTATTATAGTTTGTAAGTCTATTGCAGATGGTACAGAAATGGTGTCTATGCGAGAGAGAGCGTCAGCGACGGTATTTTCATGCCCTTGTATGAATCGGATATCGGTTGAGAACTGGCCAATATATGACAGTTGTCGAGCTTGTCGTGGGGAAGCTTTTTCCAAATTTTGTTGGAAGGCAAATGTTAGTGGTTTGTGATCCGTGTATATTGCAAAAGTTCGCCCTTCTAAGATGTATTTGAAATGTTTTACTGCTGTATAGATGGCTAAGAGTTCTCTGTCGTAGGCACTATATTTTTGTTGTGCTGATGTCAAATTTCGGGAAAAGAAACTTAAAGGTTGTTTTTCATTATTCACAATCTGATGTAAAACGGCTCCAATGGCAGTATCGGAAGCATCAGTTGTTAGCGATATTTCAGCCTTTTCGGATGGGTGAGTTAAGTTTGTGGCATGAATAAGTGCATCTTTTAAGATCTGGAAGGCGTTTCTTGTTTCTGCCGTCCAGGTTATTTCTTTTCTGCAGTTCTTTTTAATACTACTGAGCATTGTTGTTAAAGGTTGTTGCAGTTTTGCACAATTTGGTATGAATCTGTGATAAAAATTCACCATACCTAAAAATCGTCTTAAACTAGTAAATGACTTTGGTTCTGGGAAATTTTTGATGGCATCAACTTTCGTTGAGAGAGGTTTAAGTCCTTCAGCTGACACTTCGTATCCCAGGAATGCAAGTTTTGTTTGACCAAATTTACACTTTGCCGCATTAATACACAGGCCATATTCGTTTAGTCTCTCAAGAACTGCTCGTAGATGTTTTTGGTGAGTTTCTTCATCTGGAGAGGCTATTAGAATGTCATCCAAATAGCAAAACACGAATTCTAGTCCATTCAACACACTGTTCATGAAACGTTGGAACGTTTGGGCCGCATTTCGTAGGCCGAACGTCATGAATGGGAACTCGAATAAGCCAAAGGGAGTGAGAATGGCCGTTTTCGGTATATCTTCTTCGCGAACAGGAATTTGTTGGTACGCTCTAATGAGGTCTATGGATGAGAAAACTCTTTTTCCAGCTAAAATGGAACTGCAATCTGTTAAAAATGGTAGAGGGTATCTATCAGGAATCGTGACGTTGTTTAACGCTCGATAGTCTCCACAAGGTCTCCAATCACCTGATTTCTGCATAGCGAGATGTAGTGGGCTCGACCAGTTACTTTTGGATGGTCTGCATAAACCCATTTGGAGCATAAATTCAAACTCCTTTTTAGCCGCTTTAAGTTTCTCAGCTGATAGTCTCCTGGCTTTCGCGAAAACTGGTGGACCTCTGGTTTCGATATAATGTTCGATGTTATGATTTTTAACTTTATTATTAACTACATTGAGTTTTAACAAATCCGGAAAATCGTTAATGATACGTTTATATGGATCATTTACGGCATTTAAAATCGGAATATTATTATTGTTATTTTGAAAACAAGGAGTTCCATTGGTTGTTAAGAATGTAGTACCATCAATCAACTTGCGATTTTTAGAATCTACCAAAAGGTTAAAATTTGCAAGAAAATCCATGCCTATTATCGGTTTGTTTACGTCCGCAATTACAAAAGGCCATGTGAATGATCGTCTGAGTCCAAGATCAAGCTTGAGTAATTTTTGGCCATATGTTTTAATTTTCGTACCATTTGCAGCAAAGAGTTCTAATTTTGAGATGTTTTTCTTATCTGCAGGCAAGGGAGGAATGACAGAAATTTCTGCCCCAGTATCTATTAAAAATTGGGTAGCCGATTCTTTGTCGCTGATGAAAAGACGACTCAGCTGCACCCCTTGTCCCTCCGTCGTCAATGAGAGACGGGGAGCTGGTTTTCCGGACTATTTGTCTGTGATGTTGATGAGTAGTTGCAGGGTTGTTTACACTTAAATGACTTATCACCGAATTTTTTATGATAGTAACAAATATCACTAGATCTGTTACCACTGTAACTCCTATCTCCTGATTTGGATCGGTTACGACAATAGGGACGATTGTGGCGTTGCTTGTTTAAAGCAGAAACTTGTAAGCTAAGTTCACTAACCTGTTTTTGTAAACTTTCAATCACTTCCGTTTTTACCGTTATGGATGATGCAGCAGCTATTTGGGGAGTAACAGGGTTTAATTCCCAAATCTTATCGGCCATTGTAGCCACTTTTGACAAATCTTCACTACTAACAGATATAATGCTACGCATATTAACGGGTAAACGTTGTAGCCACAATGTTTTTAGGAAAGTATCTGTTACTTTATCGCCAGCCAAATTACGCATCTCACACAGTAATTGAGATGGCTTTTTGTCACCCAGTTCTAACTCACTCAGTAATTTTTGGGTTTTTTGAGTCTCTGAATCAGCATATAATGAAATTAGTCTATTTTTAATTGCCTCATATTTATTATCTTGTGGTGGACTTAGCAAAATATCAGATACCTGTGACAAAATATCAGGTTCAATGGAACTTATAACATAATCATATTTTGTTTGATCTGCACTAATTTTTGCATTTCTAAATTGTGCTTCTAGTTGAATAAACCATATTTTAGGATCTGGCTTCCAAAAAGGAGGAAGTTTAACGCTTACCTTGGCGACAGATGCTGTTGTTGCTTTAATTTCGGTTTCGTCTTCGTCAGCCATTGTAGAATTCGATCACGCCGGGATACACCAGTGAAGTGTCTCGTGTGCAAATGCAGGAAAATAACACTTCTCTGACTCCTATGGAACCAATATTTTATTCCATACGATGTTATAGATTCTTATTCATAAGATTTATTTACATTTTACATGCACGTAGCATCGCGTGACAAAAACTCGAAGTTTGTTTACTTCGTTCTTCGCGGAGACTAGAAGGTGTTGCCATTCCGCTTTAACTAAATTTAATTAGAAATGTAACGGAACTGAAGCGACACTACAATGAGCATAATAATAATAATGATCATAATAAATGAATGAATTTAAAGGTACTTTAGTGACAGATATTTGATTTAGCTTAGAGAAAAGAAGTTCTACTTATCTGAACGCTCCGTCTTAGTGCTGCAAAAGATTGCAAGGAAGACAAGACCCCCCAGGTACAGGGGAACTCCCAGCTTTGAGAAAGAGACAATGCAGAGGATATTCGCGAAAATTTTCTGAAATAAATGAAGATTTTCCGGAAAACACCTTTGAAAATTCAGGAGCTCTTCCAAGATCCTGCCTCCATCGTACGTCAGGTCGTAGACTAATTCGAAGCGTCATCTATCGAATAACCTCCAATAAAAGTTCACATTTCATTCGAAGCGTCATCTATCGAATAACCTCCAATAAAAGTTCACATTTCAGATTGGCAGTCCTTATTCTTGTCTAACTATCCTTTCGCCTATTAATTTTTTTTATAGCTTGGATCTTTTTTAAGTAATGCAGTTTTAATCTAAACACCCAATTTTGTACCAAATACTATGAATTTATTTTTAATTCGTCAAAGAAAGAAGAAAAATAAGTGGCCTTTTCCGGTCTACATATTTTTCATTCGTACCTACGTTTGACAATTTTTGCCTTGCAGAAAAAAGATTCTTGTGGGTGCAAAACAGTTTGACACGGCAACCGTTTAATCATAACCGTTAGGAGGTGTAGGCTGTTTCATTGCCGGTTAGTAAGAATTCTTTGCGTAAAATCAATACATTTTTTTAGATTTTTAATTTAGTCACAGTTCAGTTATAGCAGTTATCGTACGATCACATGTGTCAGAATTTTTAAGCCATACAATTTTTACTTTTTTCAGTATACGAAATTTTATTCGAAGACTTGCTACTGTAAAGCACGTGGTAAGTTATACTTCTCCGGTGAAGTGTTAGTAGACACTAATTAAACCATTTTGTTGACTTTCATGTATGTTTAATGTGAATTTAAAAAATACGAGACACAAGTGAGTTTATAGTATTCTCGTAATTGAATTTAATCAAACTATCCTAAGACATTTTTTCTTCCAGACCTGGAAATGGGTACTGAAACTATACCCAATAATCAAGAGGCTGATAAAGCCGACAGTTTAGAATCTCCATCTGAATTGGAAGAGAAAATCATTCGTCAGATAGAGGTAAGCTTCAAATTTATAAAAAATAATTTTGCGTCATTTCAGATGTATTTTGTATGGACTTGAAATTATTAATTTCTCCTTTGCTTTTTAAGTTAAGATTGAGATATTGCAAAGTTTAGTATCTAAATGGCTTAACTTTCTTTTGATGTTGGTAGTGTAATTCGAGTTCTTAAAAATTTGCAAGCAATAAAACTGTGTGCCTTATTTTAAATTTTTTAAAAAAGTTTTATTGCTTTTGCATAAGTTTATTTTTGGAATCCGAATAAATGTGTGTTAATGTATAAAATATATATTTGACTTATTTGTAGGTGGTCTTCAGTTTCTCAATTTCTCAGTGCAAATTCTTCATTGAAATTTTGATCAGGTAGCCTATATTGCTTTTGCATAGGTTTATTTTTGGAATCCGAATAAATGTATGTTAATATATAAAATATATATTTGACTTATTTGTAGGTGGTCTTCAGTTTCTCAATTTCTCAGTGCAAATTTTCATTGAAATTTTGATTAGGTAACTTATGTAATTATTAATGCAATGTGCTTCATTTGGAGCAATATTGTAAAACTTTTCGTATTGCTTCTTCTGAACGTGGAACTAAGATTTGGAATTAAATTTGAACAGGCTAAAATTTTATACCGTATAGAACTGTTGAACCTTATAGAAGGTGGAACAGCTTTAGTATTGGTCCTTTTGGCGATTTTTTTATTTGGCGACAAACTTTGGTCGCCACGGTAGACCCGGTTTTGAAGATCGGAAAAAAATGGCGGATTGTCAACAAAACCCGATCTAGAATAAATAACAATCCTAAAAAATAAGCTCTTAATCAAAATAAACAGTCTTTCTCTAATTTTCAATATTTCAAGTACTGCTATGATAAATTCTTGAAACACTACTGTAAATGAATTTATGACAATTATTATGTTATGAGTAATGAAATTTACAAAATGTTAATATTTTTAATTACAAAATATAATGTATTAAACATTAATATTTTAAGTAGTTAGTTCATATTTATATTTTATTATATTAGTACTTAGCTAATATTTTAAATTTACAAAAGGTTAATTTTTATGTTTATGAATAATGAAATTTACAAAAGGTTAAAAAATGCATTTCAAACTAGTATATGTTACTTTAGTTTCTTATGCTGTTATTAAAAGAAAATAAAAAAATATTTCAAACTGAAGGAAATCAAATTCAATTATAATGGGCAAGTTTTGTACTAGTGTTAGAAATATTTTTTATGATTAAATTTTGTAAATGGTATAAATATTAAGAAGTGTGTATTTTTTAATCCCTCAATTTATTACAAGTAATTTATGATTATAATTTAAAAGCTAAAATTAAATTATCATAATGAGTAAATTTTGTACCAATGGTAATAATACAACAATCATCGTAAATGATAATTTCTGTGAAAAATTCGAACAGTCATTGGAATCCACTAGTGGTGGAGTGATAGCCACTGAACAGTGGTAGTTCAGGCTGGCTATATGGGAGTTTTAGTAGTTTTCCGTAGATGTAATGTGAATCTGAGCCAGTTTGCCTTAAAAAGTACTTTATGAAGGCATCCTTCTTCTGCTAGCCAGCATATGTATTTATTTTCTATTCATAATTCTCTCTTATTTTCTTATTTCTTAATTCTAAATCTTACTTCTGAAGAGAAAAAGTGTTGCATCTATAGGTCGAAAAATATGGTCAATATGTTTGCAAAATCCTGTCAGTTTTGGAAAGCATTTAAATAAATACAAAAATGCATTACACTATTTCATGTACTGAATAATTAATCAGGGAACAAAGTATATTGTAACGTTTCTTTATTTTGTAACCAGAGTTATTTTATGCTTGGGATTTTTACTGTCAATTTCTTCCATCCGTTTTCTCACCAGAATCCGAATGAAGTTTTTATTTTGTAAAACAAACCGTGTTTTGCCTTTTGAGGCCACATTAATAGGTTGCTAGATAAGAAAAGATTTGTAGTCTTCAGCCTTGCATTATAATTGCTGATAGTTGAATTCCATGCCAGTTAAGTTTTTAACCAACTTTGCATTAAATTGATTTGTGCAGCCTTTGGGCTACAAATTTATTTGAATTTAAATTTTACATTTGAACTTAATTGTTATCATGCCACAAGTGGTTGACTGAGTCGTAAGCACAAAGTGTGCCTTCTGTTCTGTACATCTAAACTTTATAATAGAATAAAAGTATATCTTAACTTAATAAGAATATATCTAAACTTTATGATAATAACATTTAAAGACATTGAAATCAGTATCTAAGTGCTTCCCATGTAGTCAAATTTTTATATATAAATTGTACTCTTACTTTTATTATAGAGTTTTTATTACAAAAAATTCAGATTTCTGTTCGATAAAATGTTTAAGTAATGTAGAAAATTTGCATAAAATTTAAAATAAAAAGTCAACTGTTATGTCAACATACTATTAATAAAAGTAATAATACTCAGTGAAGGTTATTCACATACAGCTGTTAGGTTGTAAGATTTACAAAATTTGAGAACTCTAAATTATAAGCAATATATTCCATAATCTAAGCAACATTATATTTTTTATAGTCAGACAAATTATGAAAATGTTATAAAAGCAATAATGAAACCTGATTTTGGTCTTGATTTGAACCTATGAATTCATGCAATTACACATCCCTTTAGTTCTAATATGAGGTAAATAAGTGTTTTTAGACCATGGTAATTTTGATCTCCTTAGCAAAGGAAACACCAAGAGTTTACCTCATGCTACTGAAAATGTGTTTTTTTTTCCTTGGGGGGGGGTGTAGTTTATTAGAATATGCAGAGTTGACATATGAAAAAATGTCAAGACTCATGTGATGTAATATTAAAAGCACCAGTTTTAACTATCAAAAATTTGGCTTTTTTTAAAAAAATTTAAATGTTGTGCTTTCCTAACACAAAAGTAACTTTAAGAAAAACACACAATTTATCTTTCCTGCCATCAAAGCTCTGATACCTATCAAATTCGTTAAAGTTACGTGGACAGAAATGGCGGCATGTTTGAAGCTCAGTATTTAGGGTTACCAAGGTTACCATAATTTTTTATTTATCGCTCCAAAATGTCGCCAAACAAATTTCTCGCCAAAAAAGGACTAATACTAAAGCTGTGCCTAGAAGGTTATTGTTGATACTGTTGAACCTTATTGTTGATGCCTTATAGAACATTGCATCTTGAAATAATTGGAACATATCCCACTTGCCATAAAATGTCCCACTCCAGTTTAAATTATTCAGAGCTATTAAAAATTCTTCTGTAAATAACTGCATGGCTGAGTTATAAACATTTATGGTTAATCTTTGGATTATGGTAATTTGGCGAAAATTTGGCGACCAACCCTGCTACAGCAACCTGCTAGTTTTTGTTTGGACACCATTTTGTTTTTACGAAGTAAGGCAATTTAAAAAAAATTTTTTTTTTTTTACTCAACATTTTTTTTTTCAACAATCTGCTAGCCGAATTACGCTTATGCTAGAACTTTTATGGAACAAAAGTGCTTAATCATGAGCAAAGTTAAGTAGAAATTGGGAGAAAGTGCAGAATCACAAACTCCTTACCGTGTTTTTAAGAATTACACATACACGGAATCCATGTACACGTCGACCTATTTTCACTTAGAAAAACATCCCAGAATTGCACAAAAATGGCATTGCGCACACTCTTGACTTTATCCATGTACACTGCTAAAGTCCTAGCTAGTAACCTTTATTGCCTTACCAAAATGTTGCCAAATTACCTGTTACCATATTCCAAAGATTAGCCACATTGGTACTTTCATTGCCCCTAAATCTCATAATTAATATTGTCATATATATAAATCAAATAACTGTAATTCCAGTCATGTGTTTATTAAACCAATGAGAATTAATTTTTTATCATTGCATTTAAAATTGCTGATGTCCACAAGCAGATCAAATTAGTTATTTTAACTTTTAAATGAGTATTGGCAGGTTTCTTGCTTTTACATCTTGTATCTTACTAACGTAGTTACCATGCATATCAACTCCAGAGTGCTTTAAAATGTGAATTCGTTAATGATTCAGTTCTCTTTCTTTGTTAGCTTATACTGTTATTTTAGATTAAGGTTAAAAGGTTATTTAGATTAAGGTTATCAGGTGCAAAATGGCCATTTTTTTTGAAAAAAGATTCACAAATTATTGATATTTATTGCAAGTTTGCAAACATTATCAACATATCAAAAGGAAACAACACATTTTTTAGCAATTTTAAATAGAGATTCCAATTATTTAATATGTATGATAGATTAAAAAAAATAGCACATTTTTTCAAGAAACCCTTCTGTAATTCCCTTTTTTTTTTGTCCTATGCTTCTTTCCCTGTACACCATGATATGTTTTTGCTTTAAAAAAATTATAAAACTACACAAACTTGACATTACATGCTTCGCTCTCCTCATGGGCATACTAATATGTTTTTACTAAAAACAAATTGCGGTTAATCTTTGTATTATGGTAACTTAACGATTATTTGGCGACCAAACCTGCTATAGCAACCTGCTAGTTTTCTTTTTGGACGCCATTTTGTTTTCACGAAGTAAAGGCATTTTTTTTTTTTTACTCAACATTTTTTCCCAACAATCTGCTAGCCGAATTACGCTTATGCTAGAACTTTTATGGAACAAAAGTGCTTAATCATGACGAAGGTTAGGTGCGAAATTGGGAGAAAGTGCAGAATCGCCCACTGCTTGCCGCGTTTTTAAGAATTGCACATACAACATCGTATCCATGTACACGTTGACATATTTTCACTTAAAAAAATCCCAGAATTGCAAAAAAATGGCATTGCGCACACTTTTGACTTTATCCATGTACACTGCTAAAGTCCTAGATAGTATCTTTTATCGCCTTACCAAAATGTCGCCAAACTATTGTTACCATATTCCAAAGATTAGCCCAAATTGCATTAACTGAAGTTTGCACTCGAGCCATGATCACAAATAAAGAAAGTAAGGTTAGCAGAATAAAATCATCTAACAATGGAACTGCCAAATTTGGTGTGCTGTAACATAAGATCATCCAAGATGGATAAATAAACAGACTAGTGGTTAAAACTTAATAAGGTTTTCTTGAGTAATAAAAGTAAATGAAACAATACAGCCGTAATACAAAAACCGTCCACTTATGCGGCTTTTCGTCTCTGATGCGACTTCTCTCAAGTCTCTCTCTGCATAAAATCACCCACAGAAGCCCCTTTCTTTCTCTTTTGCTAAATGTCTTTAGGAGGGAGTCTTTTATTATATCCTTTGTGTCCAGAAACCAGACTAGGAATTTCCATAACTTATTTCTGCTGATAGTTCTAACTGAAAATTAGTCTCTGGGCAAACAGGAAGTTCTTCTAATCAAATGTATGTTTATCAGAGGTGAGAATTGTGTCACAGTGCACTTGATACTTCACTTTAACCATATTAGGATTCAGAAAAGTATTTAAAAAATTCGGGTTTTCATCCACAGAGAATCCGTTGGCGCCGTTGCATTTTTACTCGCCAGGCTCGCGGTTCATCGAGCCCGGCGAGCCGATGAGCCGAGCCATAAACGTGATTTTTGATTTTTAGTGCATGTAAATTCAAGTTAGCAGACAAAACAATATATTAAGCATGTAGTAGTAAACACTCACAGATAATAAGCATGTAGATGTAAAACTAACTGGTTGAACGTGATATACAAAAATAAATTTGTATTAAATTCAAGTTAGCACAGAAAAGAATATATTAAGCATAAGACAATATATAAGCATTTATATCGGAAATAAAAATTCATTTAAAAAAGATAAAGTATTAATGTACTGAAATTAACCGGTTAAACGTGATAAACGAAAAAAATTTGTCATAAATTCTAGTTAACACAGAAAACAATATATTCCTTACACCAGCAGTGGTTTGCTAATTTTGATGACCATGGTGATGCATCAAACTATTCTGTCATCTTAGATAATCAATAATATTTTTTATTTCAATTTAATCATCTGTTTATGTCACCTGACATCCTCTGAAAGGTTATTGTTAGAAAAGCATTAACAATATATTATCTTGTTAAAATTTTACGCCATAAAAATTGATTTATTCTCATAATGTTAGATGACAATAACCAATAATAAAAATAAAAGCATTACTTATTTATTTAAAATACACATGCACATTTTTGTGGCCTATGGAAAAAAATTATTTTAGAGGTTGGAAACCTCATGGTTCTTAGAGCTGTTAATAATTAAGAAAACTATGTGAACAGCCATGTTACAAATCAGCATTCATTCCTCCCGCCGTATTTTCTTCCTTTCATCCCGAACCGAGAACCGGCATCTATCTACGAAAATATTTCTATCTATTCGTTGTTAAAAAATTCAGAAAAAATAATAATAAATAAGAGAAGAATAATATAAATCTGCAATTGCGAACAATGACAGCTTTAATTCAACAAAATGAATGCAAGAGGAATGGTTGCAAACTTCGAACAAGCGAATAGGATAAATCCGCTGGGTTATCAGGTTTGAACTATTATCACCAAAGTTAGCGATGTTTACATTTACCGGGTTCTCTGCAGAAGTGCTTCCAAAAGTTTCATTAAACTCTTTGGTGAATCTTCGTATTATGATAACTTGGCGATTTTTCGGCAAAAATTTGGCGACCAACCCTGCTACAGACACCTGCAAGGTTTTTCTGGATGCCATTTTGTTTTCATGAAGTAAAGGCATGTTTTTTTTTACTCAACATTTTTTCAAACAATCTGCTAGCTGAATTACGCCAACACTAAAACTTTTATGGAACAAAAGTGCTTAATCATGACGAAGATTAGGTGTGAAATTGGGAGAAAGTGCAGAATCGCCCATTGCTTGGTGGGATTTTACGAATTGCACGTACACATTATCCATGTACACGTCAACCTATTTTCACTTAAAAAAAATCCCAGAATTGCACAAAAATGGCATTGTGCACACTCTTTATTCATGTACACATCAATTTTCACTTAAAAAGTCAAAGAAATCCAACAAAAATTCAATTCTTACTCTTGTAAAAGGCGTTAAACAAATAAGTGGGCGATTCTGCACTTTAGCAGCAAAATTGTTTCTGAAAAATGTCACGTTACATGTCTCATGATCTCTCATTTCTCCGAGACAAAATAATCTGCGATTCGAACTGTGTATTTCTCAAATTATTGCTAAAGTTCTAGCTAGTAACCTTTATCCCCTTACCAAAATGTCGCCAAACTACCTGTTACCATATTCCAAAGATTAGCCAACTCTTTCTGTGTCAAATCAGGAATCAACTGTTGAATAGTGGTTGTTTATCCCTCACTTAGTTCTTGATGAACAGGTTGATCTATTCATATGGGTTTTCATGGTTTTCCGTGTGTGTAATGTGATTGAATATGAGCCTCTTTTATAAACAATTAAACTAGGACAAATAGCTCTTGTGTGCTATGTATATTTTTATTAATGTACTTTTTTTCCATGTTAACCTAATCTTATTGCTTGACTAATGGAATCGGCCATACAATTCTGAAAGCATTTGCTTTATTATATATGAAATTTCCTTAATTTATATGTAATGTATACAAGTAATATTTAGGATTTATTATGGCAGATAACCCAAATTGGTGATAGTATTTTTATTTACTAGGGACTAACTGGTGATTGTTTTATACTGAATTAAAAAAGAAATGCATGACAAAAATGCATCTATAAGTTAAATTATCATAAATAAAAGTTATTGTTAAGCAGGGGAAAAAAAATGAGCAGAAAGTTAGCAGAAAAAACTTTAAATCCACATTTATCTTGGTCAGATATAATCTGTGCAGTCAAGATTGATGGCTATTTAGTTTATGAATTAAAATTAGAAAGAAAAACGTGATATTAAACATGGGTAAGTAAAAATTAGCTGGTTAAATATATTTAGTACATACTAATTCATAAGTCAAACAACAAAAATCGATATGTGAAAATTTGAAAATATAATGCTGATTTTTGTTGCTTGACTTCTGAATTAGCATTTGTTTGCCGTGTTATTGTGTCTTAATTATATTTAGTACATATTAAGTTGGTATAAGAATAATATAAATTACATTAGTAAGAGGAAATGAAGTGTTATACAGTCAAAAGTCGTTAATCCGGACTCATCGGGACTTCAGCGATTCCGAATTATAGATCATCAGTTAAAATCTGGTAAGATGGCATGCAGAAATTATAAACTTAAAAATATGAAACCGTAATTTATGAAATAAAGAACAATTATGATCTAAAGGGTATCAAAATTTACAAAAAAAAAAAAAAAAAAAAAAAAAAAAAAAAAAAAAAAATTCTTAATATTTATTTGTTTACTTTAGTAAACATTTCTTTCAATGTAAGTTGTTTAAGTTGCTTCGTTTTTTATGTGATAATACTTCTTTTTAATTCTATAAACAGACATAATTTCTTGTTCAGTTACAAAGTTCTGCTGTTCAAGTCCTATAATTGCTGTGTCAAGAATACCGACTAATTTTGTCAATCGAAATTCTTTCGTTTTCGAAGAAAGTGACCGCTATCGGAAGCGAATTATAATGACGAGAAATTTGATTTAAATCATATCAACGACGGAGTGCATCGAGATGAAATACTACATTTAGTAAGGAATTATAAGGCAAATAAAATAAAAATGTCTGCCCTGAAGATAAAGATAGTGCTGACAGATCAACTTCCAGTTCATTGCACACCGCGATGCCCCCCCCCCACACACAGAGCAGCATGAAATTGATAAACAGATTTCGGAATGGTTAGATAAACAAATCCATTATCCTTTATCCATTTTTTGCAGCAATTCCACTTTTTGTTTAATGGACTTCGAAACATACTTTCGCTTTTTAGATCCTTTACATTAAAGAAAGTGCCATTAGAAAAGTTGTCAGAAATATATTACTTCACAGGAAGTGTCTTTAACTGAATACTTAAAATTTCCATGAATAGATTTTAGCTGTTATTAATTTCATGTCAAAGCAAATATTTGAGTAAGTGAACTATTGTATTGTCTTTGTGAAAAATCGTGTTTTGGTAACTTCACTTTTAGAAAAGACAGCATGGAGATCGGTCAAAATAATAATTACCGTATATTCTGATGTATAATGCACATGTTTAGCACAAAATATATGATTGAAATTTACAGAAGCATGTTATATGCCAGGTATAAGAATGATAGATTAAAAATATGGAAAAAATCAGCATACAAGTCATGCTGTTTATTTAAAAAAAAAAAAAAAAAGAATACATTTTCCTTTTACTTTTTTGAATTTGTTATTTGGAGTAATGAAAAATTAAATTTTTCATTACTCCAAATAACTATATATACCTGCATATAAGCCGATCCTTCAACTTTTGAGAAACGTTTCTGGAAAAATTAATTTGTCGCATGAGCGGCACTGCCGATAAAACATCGTACTTATGTACTTGGTAAAATTACTCTCATACTTTAGAAAATGTTTGTTTACTTCCATTTTAGCATACGATAGAATTTCAAAATGTGTACAAAATTTTCAAGGAATTTCATTCGATTCCTTCAAATTCCGTTTCAAAGTCAATGGGCAAATAAATCTTGAAAACCTTTTTCAGTTATTAGCGAGTCGTCATAAATTTCATCACTCGATTCTTTACAGCTAGTTTCATTATTGTCATTTGGATAGATTGCATCATCTGCTGTGCTATTCAAGTTATTGGAATATGCAACGCTTTTAATGATTTAGTTATCATTTCAGCTGGAATCATGCCCCAAGCATCTTTCACCCACCGTGCAATTAGAGTTATGTCTGGCTCTTTAATATTGCCACCTTTGGTTTTAGCAGGCAAATCGGATTGTATTAATTCCGCCCAATACAGTACAAAGTCCGTAATCCAGACTTGTCGGGACTTCGGCGATTCCGGATTATCGGTTTTTCCAGATTATAGACTATCAATTTAAATTTGGTAAAATGGCTTGCAGAAATTATACAATTAAAAATAAGGGTACTTTTCCGTTTTGCCGGCGCAAGCGATAAAGTCGCCAATTATGGTACAACCGATTCCAAACGGAATATTCTCGCTGGTAACCTTTTACGCCTCATTTTCAAAACAAGTCGCAGCTTTTTCTTATCAGATTGATTGTTTCTTTCAATACTGGCATATAATTACATAGAATTTTTATCAGATAATTCAGTTTTATGTCTAAGGCCATTTTCGGTAAGTCAATTAGGATGCAATCACAACGCTTACCCGAAGCCGAAAATATAGAAAAGGTAAAGTCAAGGGTTAAATTCATCGATTCTAATGAAAATGCATTAGCGAAGTAAAGCAGTGCAGTTTTACATAATTTCTGAGTAAGCTATTCGTACGAATTGAAATATTTCTTGCATTTAAACTTGTGTTCCAAATTAAGATTTAGCTTGAAAAGATAATTACTGAGAGCATTAGATTTTTGTAGGGTAGTTTACGTGAGATGAGATCGCTTGGGGTCACGTGATATGAACCGGCGAATCAGGATGTTGAATCATGAAAGCATAGTAAATTCTTAAATTAATGTCTTTTTACAAATTTATTGTCTTTATTTGTTGGCTTTTTATAAAATTTTAAGCGATATTAAAATGTTTATGCCTTCTTTTTTTAAATGAATTCTTAGAACTAACATTTTTTAAATATTTTTTATGTGTATACTGTATGTTGTCGCCAATAAAGTTGGCTTGGTGAGATTTGCGCTGGTGAAACGGAAAAGTACCAAAATATGAAACCGTAATTTATAAAATAAAGAGCAATTATGTTCTCTAAAGGGTATCAAAATTTACAAAAAAAAGCTTAATATTTATTTGTTTACTTTATTAAACATTTCTTTCAATGTAATATAGATCATTCCAGATTATGGACGTACGGATTACAGACTTTGTACTGTACTAGCGCATGTTAACTTTGAACGGCTTATGCTGATATCCAGTGGTTGTAAAATGGATGACAGGCATCCTGAGATCATAGAAAGTGTTGTTTTTTTTAACTTTCTGCATGCTTTTTTTACAACTTCTGAATGATGCTGTCAAAACATATCCCAAATCAAAAGTGAAAGTTTCTTTAAAAGTGCATCTAGTTTTTTGTACTATACATTTTGAAACCAATCGTTATGGTGTTGTCCATCCAACCATTTTTCTGGGCGCAACCGGGAACACCTGCTGGAAATGCTGTTGTTTTCGGTAATGTTTTTATAATAGCAAATTTAATAAGAAAACTAATAAATGAAAATTTTGTGTTTTTTCGGTGTGAATGATATATTTAGTAATCAAGTTCTCTGATGTGTCATCAATCAGTGGCAACTTTTTTTTTAGGTTCCGCGTTTATGTTGATCTCCTACTTCGAAATTTGATTTTTTTTCTTAAAATTATTGACTTATATGCTGGTATATATGGTATATCCCCCTTTTCTTGAAATCCTACAATTGCGTTCTTTTGGACACTAGGTGCTGATTATGATCCACCCTCTTTGCAAGTATATTTACTTACTTAAGCATTTAACCCACACACATACTGTTTTCCTTATCGCTTGTCAGTTTGGCACACCATTGTTCGAAAGGTTAGGACAAATCTTCGAATAAGTGACCTCAGAAGATAAGAGCATTGCACATGTATCTGTTAGGTTTCATGGGGAAGAATTGGGTATGTGTTATATGGTGAATATATCTAAAAATAAAATTTAAAAAAATCTTTAATAAGTGAAGAATAAATTACAAATGCAAACAGTGTATAGATGAGCAAATTACATTGAAGCAGATTGTAAAAAGTGAGGCAAACACAAGAGGAATGGTGGCTACTTTTGAATAGGTGCATTCTTGGGATTATGAATTTTGACTTATCACCATTTCTAACAATGTTTAGATTTTCTGGGTTCACTGCTGTAGTGCTTTCTGTATTTATGCCTTTGTTTTTACTAATATATGCTTTTTATTATTTTTTTAGTATTACTTTGGAAACTACAATTTATCCAAAGACAAGTTTCTTAGGGAGCAGATAAAACTGGATGATGGATGTATCCTTTTATATTTTACGCTTCATATTTTCTGTATTTTTTCTTGTTTGAATTTTCTAAAAATACAGTGATTTTACATAAAGTAGGCAATTGAACTCTTATCATCCGGTTTCAGTTTTTTCTAAGCCAAGTAAAACACACAGCAATAAGCATTGTGCATGTGTTTCAGTATTGCTACCGAATCATGTGTTCCTGGACAGCAGTTGATTGTTACATGGATGAGTACATTCAGTGAAACTGGAAGTAGGAAATTGAAGATCAGGGGTAGAACAGCTCATGAGATCACCCCAAAACATTCAAGGCAAAAATCTTTTTTGGCGATCTCTGTGGCAGATACTCTGCCCACACGCATGCAGCTGCCACTGGAATTTCTGATTGTTCTGTGAGGCAGATTCTTTGTGAAGATATCGATTTTCTTTCTTACTAGTTGGCTGTGGTGGAAGAACTCATTGCATGCAATTTTTCTGCTTGGCAAAATGCATGAGAGGCTTGTTCATTTTGAACATCTAACTGTTTGGTGTTGGAAGTAAGATTATTGGTCCCTGCATTTTTAAAAGAATTAGGTTGCAATTACAGTGAATTGTATTCACTATGTGAACATGATCGAAGAGTTTTCCCTTCAGATCTTTATGAAATGAATGTTGGGAATGTGTGGTTTCAGCCAGATGAAGCCATGGTGCTAACTGTATTGAAAGTTTTACAGGACCTCTTTCCCAGACATCTGATCATTTTAAGGGTTTATCTTCAGTGGACACTGCCACTAAAAAATCACTGGTCCCACTTCTACAATTATAGGAAGACCTACTTCAATGAAGATGGCTTGATAGATATTAATAATCAATTCTAATAATGAGCTGTTCTTCCTAATTACAGTTATTATTATGAAGCATGGAGGTGATTTGATGCTTGTATATATGTTTTATGTAGGACTATATATTGGCAAAGTATATGGAAAATGGACTCTCTTCGATGGAATAAAATGTAAAATTAAATATTTGGACATACTAAAACATAAAATAATTTAATGTGGGATTTGGGATCAAATTTTACATTTGACAAGACAATGTGAAGCATACCACTATAATAAAAATGTATATTTTTGTAAATTGGCAACAAATATTTCATTGCAATTAATTATTAGATATCAGTGTTATTGAAACTGTAGTGATTCAAAAGCACTTTTACACACAAAGAACATTTAAAAATATTTCTTCAAGAAATATAAAAATACTTATTTAAATGCCAAAATCTTATCAGCTTTGCTTTGCTATTCGAAAGCTGTTGTGCTTGCTGTAAAGCAGTTTTCTCCAAAGTGGGGTATATGAAATGATACTTCAAGCTATACCAAACAAGTAGGCTCACGATCACTTGCATATATATGATTGTATATCAAAAAATGAGAGGTCCTCTTATCGGTTGCTGTGTCTGGTGTTACTGGCGCCTGTAGAGCTCAGCATCATAAATGTGGCAGCTTTTGAAGCATAGGCAGAATACACTGCATTATATTGTGCTATATTATAATAAAGTTTATTGCATTATATTATATTAGATGAAAGTATATTGCATTATATTGTATGGGGTACAATTTATAATTGTTTTTGTCTTGGGGGTACATGATCAAAAAAGTTTGGTGATCACTGCTGTAAAGTATAGGCAACAAAATATTTGATTATGTATTGTAACAGTGCATAAATATGCCAAGTGTGTGCTCACTTATGTGATAACAGCACAAGAATTGTCATTTAACTGAAGAAAAATTTATTGGAAAATTCATATTCATATATTGATATATATTTTGTATATAATGACTTAAAATAATTGAGACTTTTGAAGAGGATGGGTGGAGTATGTTCAATTTAGGGAGCCACTGTATGTATTTGGTCATCAGAGAAAAAGTCCCATTGTCCAGTTTTTTTTTTTTTTAATGTTTGTATATTCTGCGAATTCCATTTAATTTGAATAGTTGGAATTTTACATCATCAATGTGTACATGTTGGAATTTTACATGAATAGGTAACGTCTTGTTAGCACTAGTGATGCTCCATCTATTAAATATGAAGAGACTAGAGACCTTTTATCAAAATTTTCTTATATTTTCAGTAAATGTCATCTATTTTTAAATAAAATAGAAACTGAGTTTAATTTTGTGATGAAAACTAAATGGTTTTTTAAATTTCATTAAAATTTTGTGTATTTCACTATTATTTATGAATGAAAAATCAATAAGTAGAATATATTACAGGGTAATCATGTATGTTTTCTCCCCACATATTTAGCATCATTTCTAACTTTAAAAATGTGGCTGTTTTAATTTTTGCTATTTAACGTGAACATTTATATTGTAGCGTGTTTTTTAGCAAATAGGAAATTTTTTAATTTCACGCATCATTATCGTTATACTATCTTTTTAATCTATTAAATTACGTATAATTTTCCTTTATTTCAAGACTTAAAATAAATTTAGTTTATTATGAAATTTAAATATTTAATAAAATATTTATTTTTATATCTTTTATTATTATTGTTAGTCTTATTTATGTATTTGTTATTGTCATGGTCATATCTATTGCTTCCTTAACTATCGAAAATTAGGGGTCCCTTTGGAAACGATGGTGAAATTCAACCGATTAAAGGTAATATTTTGTTATACACTTTTTAGACTAAAAATATCTTAAGGATATATTTATGATGATGTTGTTGAACATGTTGAAAATTAATAAATTAATTTTTTTAAATGGATTAGGAATTGCAATATTCATTAAAAACAAATATTTATTAATACAGTCAAAAGTCGTTAATCCTGACTCGTTGGGACTTCGGCGATTCCGGATTATCGATTTTTCTGGATTATAGATCATCAGTTTAAATCTGGTAAGATGGCATGCAGAAATTATAAAATTAAAAATATGAAAGCGTAATTTATGAACTAAAGAACAATTATAATCTAAAGGGTACCAAAATTTACAAAAAAAAAAGCTCAATATTTATTTGTTTACTTTATTAAACATTTCTGTCAATGTAAGTTGTTTAAGTTGCTTCGTTTTATGTGATAATACTTTCTCTTCAATTCTCTAAACATAATTTCTTGTTCAGTTACAAAGTTCTGCTGTTCAAGTCCTATAATTGCTGTGTAGAGAATGCCGACTAATTTGTCAATCGAAATTTTTTCGTTTTCAATAAACTCTGTGTCGCTTTCTTACCTATCGGAAGCGAATTATAATGACGAGGAATTTGATTTAAATCATATCAAAGACGGAGTACATCGAAATGAAATACTAAATTTAGTAATGAATTATAAGCCAAATAAAATAAAATCATCTTCCCTGAAGATAAGGATAGTGCTGACAGATCAACTTCCAATTCATTGCACACTGCGGTGTCCGCCCGCCGCAGAGCAGTGTGAAATTGATAAACAGATTTCGGAATGGTTAGAGAAACAAAGGATATGCCTTTATCCATTTTTTGCAGCAATTCCACTTTTTGTTTAATGGACTTCGAAACATACTTTCACTTTCGAAACATACTTACTGTAGATCTTTTACATATTAGTAAACATATATCGGAAATTCTATTTGACATAATCAAAAGTTCAAGCTTACTTTTATAAAATTGCTCTAACGATCTGCAAAAAATAATAAGCCGGATCCTATTCGAAGATTAAGGAACAACGCAAACTGCAACATTAACTGAATTAGATAATTTTAACTTAGCTTATACCGTCTGTTATACATTAAACGCACAGACGTAAACGTATTATGCGCATGTGCACATAAAGTTTGTGGCTTTGAGATCCGGATTATGGGTGTCCGAATTAACGACTTTTGACTGTATAGTTGGGGTGGGCATAGCGTGGCTTGTGAGCCATGTGTAGCTAGCTGTCATAAAAATACAATATATGTATGAAGTACAGTAAACTAAAGCCACTCATAGTCCAAAAGAAAGTAATTTATTTATTTCATTTTGTTTTACAAAGTTATTAGTAAACTGATTAATGACCAAGTGTAGTTGCTTTATTTCTTGTTAATTAAAATTTTCATATAATCAAAAACGTAAAAAAAAACAACTGAAAAAAATATTGTGTTGATTCTATAAAGCTATTTTGTAAAGTTACAAGTTAGATTGGCTTCTAAATGCTTTACAAATTTTGTTCATCTTGGCAGTTGGCTGCCAAAAAATTGTTTGATGACTTATTAAATTAAGGCAGTTTGCATAAGCTCAGTTAAATGACGATTACTTAAAACAGATCCATGGTTTGATTTATTTAATTATGGCAAAGCACTCTAGGGCTATCTTCTTAAGCGGAGGCATGCCTTCATGAAGAGAAATTGGTTCATATGCATGTTGCACATTGAAAAAAAACCTGAAAACTCCCATGCAGCCTGCATGTTCACCAGGATTTGGACCCCAAACCGAACTACCAATGTTCAGTGACTACTGCTTGACTGCTGGTGGGACAAGACTGATGCTTACTTGTAACAAATTCAAGTGTTGAATACTGTTAAATACGAGAATAAAAAAATAACAAAAGCTTTAGAAGTGGATTTAATAATGGCACTATGGTACCAATACACTTGAAAAAGATTGTAAATCTGTATAGGGTATAAAAAGTAAAAGAAAAAAAAAATAATAATTAACCTGTAAAGTTTAAAAAAAATTAATCCTGTAAAGCAGTGGTGCCCAACCTTGTGCTCGTCGATCATTTTGTATGTGTTCGCCAGCCCAATTAGGTACTATGAACAAAAAATATTTTTTAAATAATTCATTTTTCTTAATTGTTAAAATATGGTGAGCATTTATAGTTATAAGAGATACCTTGCAAGATGTTATAAAATAATCGATTGCTGATTGATGAACTTGATAGCGAACATGGAATCTTATTGCATCATTCCGATGGTAGATGGCTCAGCAGAGGAAAAGTACTTCAACGATTTGTAGAACTTCTTTTGCCAATCAAGCAGTTTTTGGAATCCGGAAACGAAGGTTATAAAGAATTGGACGATAATAATTGGTTATCCGATGTGTATTTCTCATGGATATAACAGCTAAACTGAACAAACTGAACGAAGATCTCCAGGGAAAAGAAAAAACCTTTTTCAATTGACTGGGACTGTAACTGCTTTTCAGATTAAATTTGTGGATAAATCAGATGAAAGGAAAAAATTTCACCCATATTCAGAATTTATCAAGCCATATTAATAACCACAATGCAAATGAAACAGAGAAATACTCAGAAGACCTAAATGCACTGAAAAATAATTTTGAACTCTGCTTTTCTGATTTCCAGAAAGTTCAACCAATATTATTATTTATCTCAAACCCATTTGTCAAAATTAATATTTCAGATGTATCACATAGGAGTGGAAATATGTTTAACAAAAATGTTGATGTTTTGGAAATGTGCTCGCGAGAGGCCAAAGGTTGGGCACCACCGCTGTAAAGGGTTCAAATTAAGACACATTTAATTTTAATAGAGATGAAGAATTTTCAGTACTTGTCAATAATTTTCAGTAATTTTGTCAGATATGCATTTATAGATGGTATCACTCTCCAAGGGTTATGGATGTAAAATTCTATGCTGTAGGATGGCCTTTCACACAAGAAAATTTGTGCAAGCTCTTGACGGATCTGATTTTGGGTTGGATGTATGCTCGAGGAAAAGAAATCAAAGTACAATATGAGTGTGTCATTTTAAAGTTATAATGCAAATGTACCATTTTTCATGGCATTTTGGGGAATTTCAGGGCCAAATTCATAATACTAGGTGAATTAAAGGAAAAGTCTGCTGAATTTTTTAGTTATTATTATTTGTGGTAGAACCTAAATTCTGATGTTCTGTTAGAAGAACAGAAAATGCATGTAATGCTTCAGATACATTTGATATCGCCCAGAATTTTACACAAATTGAAAATTATTTAAAAGTTGGTTCAATATCCAGATTGATGAGAAATTTATGACAATTGGTAGTTCTGTGAATTTCTAATAAATATAGCGACCGTCACAGCTTTTATTTGTTACCTTTAGAAAATTTCAAGAATCCGTCAAGTTTGAGAACAGCAGATATACAGCTTGCTTGCGTGGAATGAGCATGCAGGAGAATTACAGTATCATTTAGGTAGAAGAAAAAGATTTGAGTTGCTGTGATAAAGATTCAAAAAGAATCCAAAGTTTCATGAGCATTAGAAAGCAGCAATAGATCATAGTTTACAAAAAGGTATCACAGAAGAATTGGAGTATTTAAAAATTGAAAAAATGTACTTTTTACTGCATTAAGCTACAATTAGAGAAAACAAAGCTACCCTAAAACTTAACATGGCCATTGACGTATTATCACATGCTGAAGGTAAACTGTTATTGAATGACTGTTAGAATCGGGTGTTTCTATTCATTTGAAACCCCTTTCACTACTATTAAAATGATATAAATAAGAATTTGTGGCTTTTGGAAAATATAAATGCGAGTCTCGAAATTTTCCTGTATTGTAACATGTACCTCTTACTGACATGGAGTTTGGTCACCCATTATATAGTGTCCTAGGTTATTTTTGTTCAGTTATGTTCTTTGCATAACTTTTGTCTTATGTCTACTTAATCTTCTAAAATATTTAATACTTTAAAAGTACAGCATTCTTAAATGAATAACCCAAAGTCTAATTTTTTTTTAATCGCATTGTAAATGAGTGACTATTTGTTATACTATTATATTTACTATTCGTGAGTAGTATATGTTATGTATTTTTTAAACACTCTTTGTTATAATTCTGATTATTAAAAATCAAATTGACAAAATGATATTTTCTTATATATCATATGAAAATAGTTGTAATAGAAGATAATTATAATAATCTGAGTGACGATAAAAGTGGTAGTTTCTGATAATGACTTTTGTTTGATAACAAAGACGAGTTCTTCTTTAAAAAAAGCACAAAGTTGAGAAAGATAAATTTTAAGACTCTCAAAAGTGATAGAAAAAGTATTGTAAAAACTTTTTGGTCTAAGAGCCAAGAGCATTTCTAAAGTAATTAAAGCTGTTTTGAAAATAATTGGCAGTAGTGTCATTGAAACTGTGATGTAGAAAATGAACATATATCAAAGTGAAATGCCAAAAGAAAAATTTTAAGTAATTCTTTTGGCAGTAGTTTTCTGTTCTTTATAAATAAATCATGCAGTTGTTCATAGTATATGAAATAAACTAATATTATTAGGAAAAATAAGACATTTTTATTTTTTTAAAAAGGCATTTAGATTTATAACATAAGAATAAATGTGGGCCACCCACATGGGAAAGTGATTAGTGACTGTGCTGTACCAAAAGGCTCGAGTTAGAATCCCAAAGAAGGCATAGAAGTAATGTTTGCCCCTTCATAGGAGGCAATGTTATCCCACCTATTAGGTGCTCCTATAATAAAGAGACAACCGATTCTGGCCTTAGTAGTAATTTTCAACCTTCAAATTTGGCTAACTTGTCAAAAGACTAGAGCCACAAAATACCGACATTTCACCTAGGTACTATTTCTCATAATGGAATAAGCTAAGTGATAAATAAACTTCATTGAAAATTACTTGGAAACCCTCTTTGCTTAGGTGGATATTGTATATCTTTTCATACTTAATATGATCAGTTTCTTCAAATTTAGCTTGTTTTAATGTGGGTTAAAGCATTTAACTTCTTGAGTACAGTCAAAAGTCGTTAATTCGGACACCCATAATCCGGACCTCAAAGCTAAAAACTTTCTGCGCATGCGCCGCATTGGCACGCGCGCACAGGCGTTTTAGACTTGACTACTGCGCATATGCATGTGCGCAAGTGCAGAATACGTTTTCGCCTGCGCATTTAATGTATAACGGACGGTGTAAGCTAAAATTATCTATTTCAGTTAATGTTAATGATTGCGTTGTTCCTTAATCTTCAAATTGGATCCTGCTTATTATTTTTTGCAGACTGTAAGAGCAATTTTATTAAAAGTAGACTTGAACTTTCGATTATGTCAAATAGAATTTCCGATGCTGGAACTTCCAAAGGATCTACAAAACGAAAGTATGTTTCGATGTGCAACAAACAAAAAGTGGAATTGCTGCAAAAAATGGATAAAGGCATGAAGAATGTGACAGAGAGGTTAGTGAAAACGAAAAAATTTCGATTGACAAGTTAGTCGGTATTCTCAGCACAGCAATTAACGGGACCTGAACAGCGGGACTTTGTAACTGAACAAGAAATTATGTCTGTTTATAGAATTAAAGAAAAAGTATTATCACATAAAATGAAGCAACTTAAACAACTTACATTGAAAGAAATGTTTAATAAAGTAAACAAATAAATATTAAGCTTTTTTTTTTTTTTTTTTCAATATTCATAACTTAATTAAGATTGAGAAACTTTTTGATTAAGGAATAGACCTTTTTTTTTATCAAGGAATAGGCAGTAATACTTTTCATACAATTATTATTTTTCCATGATGTCTACAAGTCAGATTTATAGATTAATTTTGGTATTAAAATTATTTTATAGGTTTTATCAGAGGATTTCACAGTTATCACTGGTGCGCTGAAGAAATCACGTAATCAGCTTATGGAAGTAAGTATTAGTTATAAAAATTAATATTCTCTGTAGTAATAATTTAAAATACAAGATAATTCTAAATGAATGGTTCAAGAAGGAAACACCTGTAACTGCTGTAAGGAATTTATGCCACTAATATAATATGGAAAGTTAACAGTTCATATTTCCAGAGGAATTCACAGATGTTCAATACAGGCACTATTTGTAAAGTGGCAGACATCCATATGACAGTGTAGCTGCCTTATACTTACCAACATACCCTGATCAATTGATTGACTCTGTTGCCTATTCACTGGTTAACCCTTTAAAGGTAATTTTTTAACTTCCTAAGAATTGCTAATTTTACTGCACCGAAAGCTGTAATCTTAAGTTTCTAGTGTTTTCTTTCGATTCTAAATGGGAGTACTACCCAATGAATGCTCAATACAGAGTTGCCAACTCTCCCGATTTAGGCGGGAGACTCCCGATTTTCGACCGATCTCTCACCAACCTGATTTACAATATATTTCTCCCGACTTTTTCTTATTCTTAAAATTTCTCACGATTTTTATGGAACTTGGCTTAATACTTTGTTATATGAACAAAAGTGATTTTGGACGTCTGAAAGCAATTGAATTTTCTCTAGATTATATCTAAAACAAAACCTTACGAATCAGATAACTTCTGCTTTGTGAGTGAGAGCATTATACGTATCCCAGAAACGTCGTTCTCCTTTTCTCCAATGGGCATCGAATTCCACTGCGTGTCAGCTGGCATATGTTAGCCAATGAGGACAAGGCAAGCTGTTATTTGGATGTTCTTTAGTTATTTCGTTCAATTTGTCCTGAGTTGTGTGAGTGCACGTGCCTTCGGGAAATAGTTTTAGAAATTATCATCTTTTGTTATGTCTGCGAGAATGAAATACTCATGTACGTTTCAAAAATCGTACAGAGTTGACTTTCCTTCCATTATTTCAAGGAAGTGTAATAAATTTGCGATGTGCACCGCCTGTCGTTGCGATTTTTCGATTTCGTAATGTGGAAGGGCGGATGTTCTCAAACATGTGCGAACACAAAAACACAAGGATAACATGAGTCGTTTTGAAAAAATAAAATTTTCTTCGGAAACAAAGGACCAAAAAGTTATTAATGCAGAATGTCTGTTCTCTGCCTTTTTACTGGAGCACAACCTGCCACTGAATGCATCGGATCACGCTGCAGCTTTATTTAGAAAAATGTTTCCCGATAGTGAAATTGCTAAGAAATACTCAAGTGCAAGAACCAAAACAGGTGCAATTGTTAAAGAAATGGGTTTGAAAAATAAATCTTCAGTTATTGATTGCACTAAAACAGCTCCGTTCTGCCTCTCTACGGATGGAAGCAATAATACCGATTCAAAACTGTATCCAATTGTTGTTACTTTTTTTAATCCAGATTCTTCAGAAATTGAGTGCAGTTTACTTTCTGTCCCCACTTCAGAAGGACATTTGACAGGCTTTAATATACCACAGCTAATTATTAAACTTTAAAAGAAAATGCAGGCCCTCTGTATAATTGCTTAGCACTTGGTGCCGATAATGCACCAGTATTGGTAAGCTTGAAGACTGGTGTTGCAGGCATCTTAAGAAAGGAAAATTCAGATTTGCAGATTATGAGGTGCACCTGTCACCTCTTAAATTTAGCAGCTGAAAAGGGGGAAGCTTCTTTACCAGTAAATGTGGATGAACACATTGTTGATATTTATTATTATCTTGAAAGGAGTTCTAAAAGGAAGGAAAAATTGAAACAGTTCCAACAGCTGCATAACAGCAGTTTACAATTAGAAAACTTGAATGAAGTTATGAAATCAGCTAGGATTGACACCCAGTGGAGTTTAATTGGAAAACTGAAAGGTGCTGATGGAATTTTAAAATATAGTCAACTGTCTAGAATTGTGTTGGCCATCTTGACAGTTCCCCATAGTAGTGCAGAGTGTGAGAGGATTTTCAGTGTTGTTGCGTAAACGAGGACTAAATTTAGATCTAATATTAGTGATGATACATTAGAACTTTTATTAGCAAAAGCAGGCCTACGTGGCAATTGCAGTGAACAAAATTAGGAAGTTACTTTCTTAAAGAAAGCAAAATCTGCCACTGTTTATAACATTTGTATGAAAACTGATTAAAGTGTCTTTTTTTTTTTTTCCCCTTAAACGATGCAAGTAATAAAAATGTTTTTTATTTGTAAGGTATTTTTGTGTTGCTTGCATTTAAGAATTAGTTACTATTTAAAGTTAATTCATTATTAAAAACCATATTTTTATCAATTAAAAAGTCTTTTTAACATTGTGAAAAATCTCCTGATTTCTTAAAAAAATCTCCTGATTTTTGAGTGTCATAGGTTGGCAAGTATGTCAATATTTTGCTGTTATGAAATTAATATACCTCATTCCAGGTATCGTGTTTAAAGATTCATAAATTGTATTGGAGGGGCAGAAAACATTCAAAATCAGCAAATATATGATGTATACATGCTGAATCTTATGTATTTACTGCATTTCAATCAGCACTGATAATTAAAAGTGCATTATTTATACAATTTTAAGACTGGTATATAAAATATACCAGCGCCCACACTGAGGGTACCACGCCAATAGATGACAGCACCAGACTTCTCCTTTTCTACTGTGTGAGATGACAGAATTTCCATGTACTATAATTGTTTGTGATGTAATAATTTGTCTATGATTAATGTACAAGTTTAGGATTCAATAATATATTCATGGAGGATGGGGAGTTTACTGACTCTGTGCTAAGAATGAATATAAGTATTTTAGTTTTTTATTCTTTGCTTACTCCTGTTGATTTTCTCATTTGTCTCTGTTTAGCTAAAATTTTAATTTCACCACTTCACTCTTTCCCCAGATAAAGACTCATCGATTTCAAAATTGACATCTACCATCTAAACGTTACACAATTGTAGGCGTTAAATGAGGCATTTTAGCCCTTAAAGACACCTGTTGCTTCATGTTTTTCAAGATCCTAGAATGCAGCAAAAATGATAAAAAGCTATTGACAGCTAATTTGTCATGCGATCTTTGCAAAGAGGCTGTGATAAAATCACACAAAAGGAAAGCTCTTTTACAAGCATGAGAAATAGAAATGCACTTTAGGTCTGTCTCTTAGTGGAATGGAAATCCCCCCTGATTTCAAAGCATGCTTTTATGCTTGAGGGTATTGTCTTTGTTAATTTCAAAGGAGAAACTAAAGAACGCAAGAAAAATTTTACCCTTGGGTTAGGATGCAAGTTTTCAAAATAAGTGTCGTAGTTGGTGAAAGTAAGGAAAATATTTAAAGCCAGTTTTTAGATGCAAAGCATTTATCTTTGGAAAAGAAAAAAAAAAAAAAGGGGGGGGGGCCAAATGTTTATTTATTAATTTTTTAAGTTTTGATAAAGCATGCCCTTTTTATATATGATCTAAAGCATAAAGTATAATAACTTCAAAAATGCAGAACAATTTTTCAGCTGAGTCGTAGTGTTTCATTTCACAATTTTATAATTTTTTGCCCGAGTTACATCTCCTTGTAACATTGTAATAATTCAATTGCAGTATAATACGCTTTATACATGCAGTCTTAAATTAGCTAGCTAATTTTTTTTCATAAAATCGTAATATTGAATTTAAATCGCTTTCAAAGGCTTTTTACCCATATTTTACATCAGTATGTTCACCTGGGTGGCATCATCAAAGTGCATATAAACATAAATTTTATTTCCAAAATTTTTAATTTCTAACGAAATTTTAAAAGTTTTTAACTTCAGACTTGTATATTGAAGCACCACTCTCTGTAGATGCACATCAAAAGTATGCAAAAATAGGTTAAAAAAAATATAAATAATTATCAGCTATCTGGGGAAGTGTCTTAGAGGGGGGACCGGATAGAATATATCCCGGCTCTCAAAATTCAGGATTTCGCTCTAGATTTTTTTAAAGTCCTCATTTCATAGATTACAATTCATGTAAAATTTTACCTTAATTTTAATTATTTTATATGTTGCCCCTCAAAGGGTTGAGTACTATGGAAGTGGTGGCCTTTTTTTTTGCATAGGGAAAAAATTCATATCATGATGTCTGGAGATTTGAAAGGTTAAATATCACATCACTCAAGTCAGCATGCTGAATCAAGTGTTCTGAAAAAATGCTGGTTGAAATAATCATAAATGTATCCAGAATATGGCAGAGGACCAACGTTGCAAAGAGTTAACTTGCAGAGACATTAGGTATTTTTTTGGAAGCAGGCAAGATGAAAAAGAGCGATCGCCTTCACCAGGAATCGAAGCATGAACCTCTGGAATACCGGCCCAGCATGAAGACCACTACACCACCAAGGCATGCTAGGAAGTCTGGAGAAATACCGTATATACTCCCCGTTTTAAAGGGCGACTGGGGTTTTTAGGAGACCCAATTACCAAGTCCTGGGTGAGGAGAATTATCATCCAACACCCTTTTTAGTTTGGGCACCACTGTAGAGACATTAGGTATTTTTTTGGAAGCAGGCAAGATGAAAAATGAGCAATCGCCTTCGCCGGGAATCAAACTACAAACCTCTGGAATACCAGAGACCACTACACCACGAAGGCATGCTAGGAAGGTGGGATAAATACCTTATAAACTTAATTAGTAATAATCAAATTATTTCCTTTTTGTTTATGTTCTGCTGCTGATTTAATTCTTGGCTACATTTTACAATATCCATCACTTACTGGTGTGATTCTTATGCTGTGCCAATGTTATGCCATTGTTGGTTATATGCAGTGTTGATCATATGCCGGCTAATTCGTAGAAGGTGACAGATGTACATTACTCCTCTTAATCATTATTACATCATCATCAAGATTTCTATTTTATTGTGTTGATCATATGCCAGTATCTAGTGTTGGTCTTGTGAAGATAGTTCTGTATATCTATGTCTATTTAATCTGAAACCTGTTCAAGATGAATCAACCCTTTAGACGACATGAACCCTGTAATCAGAGGCAGTTTCTGATGGTAAACTATTTGGGCCCCCTCTGAAGTGTAATAAATAATTAAACATGCATAATTACTTACTATTTTTTATATTTTAATTAAATTGTGATTTAATACTTTTATTTCCTCTTGATATACATAAAAATTAAAATTATATAAAGCTGAATATTTTATAAGAAGAAAACATCAAACTGTTAAAACATTTATGGAATATTTTTAAATTAAAATAGGTGATCGTTAAATTAAATGACTAAGAAGGTTTAAAAAATTTTCCACTGACTTCTTTCTAGAACAATTATCAAACACTTTTGAAGTATATCAGTGTTATTTAATACTTCTTTCTTTGTATATAGTAGAGCTAAGCCATTTCATTTTGTTATGACATCATACAGCTTTAATATCCTTTTTACCATTTCAAAGACAGAAGTATCTCTGGATGCTTTTGGAAACTAGAATAGTCCAAAATAATCTTTTTTTTTTTTTTTTTTTTTTTTTTTTTTTTTTTTTTTTAAATATAATCTCAATATTAGGATTGTTGATGACATTTCTCTAGCAGCATGGTATGCTTGTGTGAAACTTCATGCATAATTCTGCAGTGGCTCACATTTGTTTTCAGATGCTTGTATTTCAGAAATTTATTTGCCTAGATCTTGTACTAAATATTGAAGTGTAGACTTCATTTTTTTTTTTTTTTTTTTTTTTTAAATCTTGATCATTGTAAAATAAACATCAAAATATTCATTGTAGTAAAATTTGTTCAAAACATTATTGATTAGTAACTCGCATAATGATTCAGATATTCCAAATTTTTGCTGAAATGTTTTGGTAGATAATGTTTCTTGTTATATTTTTTTTTGTTTTGTTTTAAATAAAAATACAACACAAGAATTATTGTCTGCATTTGGAAATTATTATTTGCTTAGCAAAGTATGTTAACATTTCCATATCTAAAGGGAACATGGCAAGATGCTGCAAATCAATAACCAATTCTGTAAGAAATTTAATTCCTATTTTTAAAGATGGTAAGTTGTCTAAAAGTTTTTCACTATTTTATCATTGTCAGACTTCAACTGCATGACTTCTTAAACTGTTATCCGTTTTGTGATATATTCATGAGTATTTTTCTTTATCAAATTTGGTGCAGAAATAATGAAGTACGATTACAGATATTTTTACATATTTTGCTTACTATAGCTAGTTTTCTTATTGAAGCTGCCATTTTGAAATTCAGCATCTTTTCTGCATTTGGAAATGTGTACTCTTCAGTGTTGTCAAATGAAAACTGGCAGTTTACACTGTCATGTGTGTGTGTGTGTGTATTTGTGAAATAAATTCATTATAGCAGTCACAGACTTGTTTTCTTTTTGTACCATTTATTTTGAATTATCTGTATGTGCAATTTTTATATATAGATCCTAAGCATTTAGTTGCATTTTTGAATATTATGAATATGTAGCTTGAAGAATTTTTAGTGTTTTTGTATTTAGTTCTTCATTTTTAACACATGCTTATAATTTATTGTAAATTAATATAGGTTAATGAAGATAATACTAAGATACGTCGACGAGTTGAGAAACCAGTGCCTGATGATTTTTCCAGAAGAAGTGAAGAAATAGACGAAAAAACTCTTTATGTGGTAAATGTCTATATCTCTTATATGGCTAAGATAAATAAGAATGATTAGCATTTTTTAATTAAAAATTATGTTATATAGACAACAGCCATTGAAACTGATTAAACCCCCAATAACTTTCTCCCAGTAAAACTGAATTTTTATGTCATCTAATATCCCAATTAATTGCTAAACTTTCTGGTTTGTAACTTATCTGAATTAAGATTATTATTATCAGAAGAAATAAATAGTGAAGATTTCATGCCTTAATAATTTTCAACATAATTTTTTTTGATTAATTTTTATTTAATCTGAGTTGTGTTAATCTACTAGGTAAGATTTACAGAACTAATGTTGTTTCAGGTCAACAAGTGGTACATTTTCTGAGTTTATCCAGTGATTATGTACATGCATATTAATTAATAATTTATTAATCTATCTTATTAAAAGTGCAGTGAAAAAAATATTTTTGTATATACTTGTGATTCAATCAATATAAAATTTTAAGAAAATTCCAAAATATGGAAATAGGGAAGGAAAGCTTAGAATTTGTCAATTTTGAATTTTTTTAAGCTTTGATCCGAGTTGAAAAATCCTCTTGGTTTTTCATGTTTAAGGTTGGCTACTATGTATGTGTATGTCACCCAGGGTAACATTCTTTATATAATATATATAAAAAATAATCCAACGTGCTATATTAATATAGCTGACTATGGTATATATTTAATTTATTTTCGATAGCTTTGCATAAAGCCATTTTATAAAACTGAAAGTGTTATCTCTGGATATACATGTAAAATTTTACTGTGCACATTTTTGCACCTGTTGTAATAGCAAAGCTTTTTTCACAGCATTCATTCCCTTTCTGTCAGGTTCAAATAAATAGCATGTAAATATTGCTAACTGTGTTAACCCGTGAGAACTTGCATCGGGTATGACATGCCCGATCCATTTTCATTGTGTTTTTGTTACTTTCTTATCGGATTAAGCCAGAATTTCGTGTAGCTGTATTCAAGATCACTTTCTTTCAGCAGGGGAAAAACAAGTTCAGCTCTAAAAATGTATTTTAAGAAACAGGTGTCGAAGTATGTCATACCAGCGCTAGTCATTGCGTCAGTCAGATCTTTCCTTTTTTCTGTCAGTTTAGTGAGTTAAGATGCACTATTTGAATTATGACGAAGAAAATGAATATATTTGATATCTTATCGAGACTGTTTCTAGTGATGATGATCCTTTATCTGATGATACTGTTGCCTTGTTTCTAGTGATGATGCTCCTTTATCTGAGGATACTGTTGCCTTGTTTCTAGTGATGATGATAGTGTTGCCTCTGAGGATGGTGAATACTGTAACAATCATGATTCTTCTACTGAATTTGAGACTGAAACAGATGAAAGTTCACTGTCAACAACCGATTTTTATATTGGTAAAGATAAAGTTAAAAAATGGCAGAACAAAAATTACCGGCAAAATGTTAGGAAGCCTACAAGGAATATAATTAAGATTCCAGCTTTTGCTTCTCCCGTAGAGGCATGGAATGTTATCTTCAATAGCAACACGCTAAATATGATGGTGCAGTGCACAAACATTTATATCAAATCGATTTAAGAGCGTTTTACTCGAGAGCGAGATGCAAAGAAGACAGATAAAATCGAAATAAAAACATTCTCATATGAAACTTGTAAATCATTGCATACTGATTTGAAGGATTTGTATGCCTTAGATGGAACCGGCATTGACATATTTCCTGAAACCATGAATCACACTGGATTCCTCTTTTTGGTAAGATGTCTGTGCTTTGACAATATCAGTCATCATCAAAGTAGAAGAGAGACAGATAATTGGCTCCTATCAGATTTTCTGAAACATTTGTTGCAAATTGTAAAAATGCATATCACTGTTAGAGAACTTGTCACAATTGATGAAAAACTGGAACCTTCTTGGGGTTGGTGCAGATTCAGGCAGTATATGCCCAAAAGGCCTGCCAAGTATGGCATCAAGATATTTGCACTAGTAGCATTTTATACCTGGAAGTATTTATATGTAGAGTATTTTATACCTGGAATTTGGACATTTATGCCAGTCAACAACCCAATGGGCCCTTCAAAATAGACTGTAGTTTGAAAGCCATTGTGATGCAGTTAGTGAGACAGCTTTTCAATTCTGGACACAACTTTACAACTGACAACTTGTATACAGGGTATGAGCTAGCACAAGAACTTTTAAAAAATAAAATTACAATGGTTGGAACACTTAGACAAAATAAAAGAGAAATACTTTATTATTTATTAGAGAAATACCCAAATTTTTGGTGAAAAAGGAGTTGTACTCTTCAGTCTTTGGATTTAAAAAAGAAACAACAATTATTTTGTATTCTGCAAAAAAGAACAAGAATGTAGTAATGTTATCTACAATGCCTACTGATGATAAAATAGACAAAACCACCACGGAATTGGGGGGGGGGGGAAACAGATGTCATCATGTGTTATAATCTTACGAAAAAAGCTGTGAACGTTGTCGATGAAATGGCTGCAGCATACACTACAGCAAGAATATCAAATTACTGGCCAATGGTTATTTTATTTTCCATGTTGAATGTGGCTCTGATTAATGCCAGGATTTTGTTAATGTCCACGAAACATCCTCCCGCACAGTTAGGAAACAGACATTTCGTTTTGAAAACACCAGGACTTGTTCACCCAAAACCAACACAAAAACCATAAACCTGAAAGCACTTCTAAGGAACTGGAAATTGCTAATAGTGAACCGTCTAAAAGAAAAACTCGAAGCAAATTATAAACGATGTGTATTTTGGCATGTAATAAGGTCAGAAAGTCAAGGTTTATGTGCCAAAAATGTGAAAAAAGTCTCTATGGTAGACATCAGTATGTAGTTTGTCAAAATTGTCTTTAAACATGTAAGTATGCATAATTAAATTCACTAAAATTTAATGTATTATTTTGTAAGATTTAATTATGTAAGGTTTGCTTATAAACAGTATTAATTGATATTTAAATAGCAGAAATGGGCTAGCCTATATTTTAAGATGCCCCTTAGATTATTGCCAAGTTGTTGCTTCATTTATGGTAACCTGAGTCGTTGAATGTTACGGAAACCCTATTATAAAGTGATTGCGGTGAATTCGACCGATGGGAAAATATTTGTAAGGGCTTATTTCTGCATTGGATGTCAGTTAAGAACTACCTTGTGTATTGTGTGCTTTGCATCGTAAAATGGCTGCCAGTGATAAACTGGGTGTTTGGTGGTATAGAACGAAAGAGCAAAATTTTTTTGGGTGGGGGGAAGTGGTTGAGAATAGAAGAAAAAAGCTTTGTAATTCAACAGAATTACAAGTGTCCTGTTTATACGAAAGAAATGCATATGGTCAAATATAAAGATCATTCAAATGGATTTGTTACAAGTAAAGTTCAAATGCTCATCATATAAAGTGTTCCATCAGAAAAGGGAACATGATTTGAGGAAAGTTTTTGGGTGCCGTTAAGGAATTTTGTGTGCAACAGACTGAAGACACAGAAATATCTAAATAATGTAAGTGGATATTTCCTTTGCATAGTGCATCTATGCGATATTTCCTTTTTGAAGTTATTTAATTGTTTTATTTAAAATGCAGTTAATTGAGATTATATATTTTTTGTTTGGCTGTAGTGTAGACTTGGTAGCTTCTCTGATTTTTAAGTGAAAATGATCGTGTACATGGACAAAGTCAGTGTGCAATGCTGAGTTTGTGAAATTTTCTTTTTTTTTTTCTTTTTTTCTTTTTTTTTTTTTTTTCCTTTCTTTTTTCTTTTCTTTTTTTTTTTTTTGAAGTGAAAATTGATTGATGTGTACATGGGCACTGAGTTTGTGCAGTTCTTTGACTTCTTATTTTGGTTTGTATAGCAGTCATCTTGAAATTGTGGCTTGCTGGCCAATCACCAATTTTTGCCAAGAGGGTGCCCTTTAATATATTTTTACCTAGTAGCAATTTTTATGCCAAGAATTACCGCTACACAAAACCAAAATATTAAGTCAAAGAATTGCACAAATTTGTCCATGTGCTGCCAATTTTCACCAAGGGGCATCCCTAAATATATTTTTACCTCAGAAATGAACTAGGGTATGTGATACCTGGTGCGAGTTTTCGTGTTCGAAAATGGGTGCGTGCTCTCTCAGGTTAAGGAACAACGAATATGAAATTTCTTCGGCTTGCTATTGAACAATGTTGCATTTTAATTATAAATATTAGATGTAAGTTTTTAAAAATATTTTTTTCAAAACAAATTATAATTTACAAATATTCTTTCTTCGTAAAACATTCTAAGTGATATTTTCAAACCAATATTATTTGACACTTTTTGTCATTGCATATAATTTCATTATGTGCCACATGTGTATTTTATGAAGGTTGTGGTTTTATGACTTATTACAGAAAGGATTTAAGAAGACTACAACTTTGGACGAATTGTTGGATTACTTTAAAGATCACAAAGCTGAACATATTTCCATGAGGAGGCGTGTCCAAGGAAACAATAGAGTATTTAAGGTAGAAAATACTTCTTTCACACTATAAATATAAATTATTATTGCAATATCCCCTTGATGCTTAATTTTAAATTTGGGTGTACCCTCTATCTGTGTACTCTAGACATAGTAATACCTTTTTCTGTGCTGCTTCATCCTGAGACTGATCCATGTTGTATGACTCTTACATTAATGCTGGTGACACAAATGGAACAATAATTTTGTAGCTATTAATTATCTAATCAAATGCTTTGAAAACTGAAACTAATTCTGAATAAAAGACAGTTGCTTTCTGTTTCTCAGCTTAGCTGGACTGCTACTTGCTGGAGTATTTTTATTGCAAAGCTATAAAAAATATAAACATTTTGAAATGGGCACGAATTAGAGTGCCAAGTTGTTTGTGGCTGCAGCATGTTTTTTTAAATAAAGGTGAATATTTAATCTGTCTTGGTACAAATAATATCAGCTTTGTATTTTGTAATAGTAGCTAAGAATTAATCTAATAATTAATACCTAAACTGTTAATTAAAATTAATCATAAAATTAAATTATTTGTGAAATTTGGAAATTAAAAAAAATTATAAAAATATTTATACTTACATACTGAATGAAATTTTGAATTTCTTCAAAGAACTGCTGTATCCATATTTTCATATTGTTTATCAACAGTCTTTTAATTGTATTTTCAAGTTTGTGAAACTTGGTAGCTTTTCTGATCTCCACTTTTCAGTTCAAGAGCTCTTAGATGTGCAATGCTTTTCGCAATTCAGCAGGGTTAAGCATAGTTATTTCTTCTGTATCACTTTCATTGTCAGATTCCAGTTTCTACAGTTTTTTTTTTAATACTTTCTGTAACATCGTAGTTGATGATTTCACATACTGTCTCAATATTTTCATCATTCTAAAAACAAGTGTTCTTAATTTCCCTTGCTGATATCTGAATTATTAGAAATTCCTCTGTGGTTTCTACGCAAAAACTACATTTTCTAAAGCAACTTCTGCTTGTGTTTGGGGTGATGGCTTCCCATGTATTGACTGAAATATGCACAGCATTTAACAAAGATGTTGACAAAGTTATCTCCTTCGAAATACTTGTATTTACAGAAGATTTAACTTTATTTGAATGAGACCTTTTCTGTAATGACATTTTAAAGCTTTTATAATACCTTGGTATAAAAGCTGAATGTTAAAAGTCATATTTGCAGGAAGAAGCAGTAATTTGATGTTTTTTAGAAAGCTGTCAAAAGGGGTGTGAGCACATTTAGCTATTTTTTCATTTTTCAGTTCTCTATCCCATTTCGAAAAAAATTCATTAAAAGTAATGCTTGTCATACCTGAGATCATGTTATTTTGGAAGCTGAATTCTTGACTCTTTAAATAATTAGGTTTTCTAATAACCAGTGCATCTGTATGACACTTTTAACACAGTAACTTGTTCTTTTAATTTCATACAACCCTTTTTAATGTGTGCTCCGGTAATGCTGTGTAAAACAGATCAGTTTCATCTGGGTTATACATTCTGTATGGCGTGTATTCTTTTAGATGCTCAGGAAGACATCTCATCCACTTCTCAGCCGAATAATGATCTATCCCTTGCTTTTTACCAAGTAATTTCTGATTCTCTTTCCATCTTGAGATAAGTTGGCTCAAAATGTTGCTCCTATTATTTTATAGAATTCTAGAGCTGTTGTAGTCAGAAAAGCTCTAGATATTAAACAATTATTTTGTCTCATAGTTTGGAACCAATCTAGAAGAACGGTTTCAACATCTTTCTATTTTCCATCCAATTTGTGCTTCCTTGAGGAATTTACTTTTTTCGCTAGTTCTGTATCAATTATGTTTCTTTAAGTGAACTGCATAATATACTCCTTCTCTTTGGCTACATTTAGCAAATGTATTGTAATCATTCAGCAATTTATCCTTCCCTTTCAGGAATTATTCCTTAAATAATTTTTTTCATTCAGTTGTGATGTGTTACAAATTACCTACATTACAAATTTAAAATGTTTCTTGCAGTGATGTGTTCAAATACAAAATTCCCATTTCTTGCTAGAAGCAAGATTGTACCTTTGTCAATCAAGTCAACCTGCCACTTTATGGTTATTATAGGCATAGACAATGCTTTTCTTTTTTCTTCAGCCTGCAATGACCTCTCCCCCTTTGCATTCAAAGACAAATAATGTGTGATAATGCAAGGAAGCATTTTGTGATGTTTTCTGGGAACACTTTGCAAACTTAATGTGTGTATGCACTTTCACCCTCTGTCGGTGTTCGAGAAAGAGAATCATTGGTTTCTTAAGCACCACATTTTCTTAAATCCTGGGAAACACTTCCTCATTTATTATCAAAGAACTTCTTTCCAGTGAATATAGAGGACTGCTTTTGTTAATTGTAAGATAAAGGTATTTTATTACTCTCAGATCAAATCCTGGCAGAGATTTACAAACTGTGTTTGACAGGGACTGGGGAAAGATACCCAGCCCCCCTAGAGGGTCTTGGTTCCAACTACAATGGCCAAAATTTCTGCTAACCTGATTTTATTGAAGCATTACATAACTGAAAGATTAATGAATTGCAGACAGCTTTTGTCAGTCATTTTATTCCAGATCTGAATAATCAGACATTTGCCAGTTTAAGTTTTCCAAGTGTTGGAGACGAGTTTAATAAATTGTAATTTTTCTGTCGATTAGTACATACCCATTTTGGTTTCTGGAAATTTGAACACAAAAAGCAGCTGGGTTTATTAACTAGTGAGTTTAATAAGCAGTGCTGAATCATCTCATGATGTTGCCAGCTCTGTTGAAGTACTGCTGATATTTGGCTTGTGACTTTGGTCCTTTCTTAATGTAAAAAATCTACGAAGGGGGATGAGTGGTGACAGGAGAAGTGGATAATTAGTTATTACTATGAGCAGGCACTCTGAGGTGAAGTTAGACAGGCAGGTAGAGAGAATACTGTGTTCTTGTGAATGTGTTTTCCAGGTATTGCTAAATGCTACAAATAGCTTGCATTTTTGCAAGCTGTATTCTGGGTGTCTTAAGGTGGTGGTACTGTAAATCTATTTTCATATATATGTATCACACTTAACACGTACATGCATACACAGAGCTATCATCTGCTGAATTGTGGAATGTGTTCTTTATAATCTAAAGTTCATGTTACAGTTTTGATGTTATGTGGAAATTGTGTTTTATAGCTATTCCAAGGAAGACTTCTTAATTTAAAATATTATGAAAAGCTTATGAAAAAAAAATTGAACATAGTTTGTAACATTCATATGCATTAATCTCGTATGACTAGATTTATGTGTGAATCAGACATTTATGTATAGAAGTTGCATGTGAAGTTATGTATTGGGTGATTTTGAAATTTTGCTCATGATTTGAAAGTGTTGCAGTCATATCTGGAAAGGGTTCAGGGGGGGTTGGATATAGAGAATTGTCCAGTATAATAACAAACTTTCTGGTTCCTTTAAGTTTGATGTAGTAGGGTTTGACTGTAGTACTTTTTTTTTTTTTTTTTTTTTGCCAGAACCATCTCATGCACAAATGTGCTCATTCCTATCCAGCTGTATACAACATGGGGGGTTAGCAAAAACTGGGAACTTGTAATGCCTAAGCTTAACTCTTTTTATCTCTTTTTAGATGGGTTTTTCTTTTTATAATGTTTATAATTTAAATGCTTTGCTGAGATAGTAATTAATAAATGCATTATATGCTGAATTGTTTACTATATAGGGCTCTGTTTTTGTCACATTTGAAACGAAAGAAGATGCTGAAAAGTTTCTAGAAACAAAAGGAACAAAATTTTGTGGAACAGAGCTTTTAAAAGAGAAGAAGTAAGAACTTGTTTTTTTTTATGTTGCATTTTGTTAATTTAACCCTTTGACAGTTATGGAAATGAGCAGTTTCCGTTTACTTAATTCGTGCAGCATTAGGAGTAAACAGTAGTCAAAAGTGGCAGCTTTTTTTTGCCCTGCCGTTCTTCCGAAAATGTCACCTTTCTCTGGCGATGCCGCAGATAGCTCGCCTCGCGCGTTTTAAAAATTTCTTAAAGTATTTGTAGTACATAAATAACAATTTTTACGTACTTTAAAATAATTATTAAACAGTAAATTATAAATGATTATAACCAATTATATAAATAATAATAGTTAATTATAAATATAAGTCAAATATTAAATTGAAAGGACTAAATAAATACAACTAATGTAAAACTTTATGAAGCACAGTATAAATACAGTAATTACCTAAAAATCTTTTTGTGTGTGATATACTTTAAAACATGGAATTGCACATAATGGGGCATTACTGTCTTTGCAATACGTGCGTGTTTCACAGTGAATTCTTTTTCCAATCAATGAATCAATTATACACCACTGTCGAACACTCGAAAAATCTTCCTCATCGCTTGAATCGTCTTCTGAGCTTGAAATACTGTGAACAAAGTCTTCATCAGATTCAAAACTTGATAAGCTTTCTGTATCACAATCATAATCATAACTATCTAACTTTCGCTTTTGAGCCATTTTACTGTACAAACACCCTAAAAACCGCACCAAAATACGTATAAAAATGAACAAGGTCAAAAAAAAAAAAAAAAAAAAAAAAAAAAAAAAAATCCACCTTCATTATGCACAGAAATTCATGGAACTCGTACTGCCATCTGTAGACAGTAAAACTAACTAAATTTCGCGAGTAGCATTAGTTTGAAACACAATCAGTGCAGAATAATAATGGCGAACAAAGTCAGCTCGTCAACGCGCATTGGGGAAAAATTTCACTACACGAGTAGTGCTCGTTACTAACCATTTCGGTCAAAATCTTGCTCCCGAGTGGAACTCGTTTGCGCGCATTATGAAGCACGATTCGATTGCGAGCTGAACTCGTTCATAACCATCAAAGGGTTAACTGTTCTGTTTAATTCTGTTAACATTTGCATTATGTTAATTTAAATTTCATAATTTTATTGGATTTCCTTTTTAGAAAAGACTATTTCAAAAGGAAAGATACTTTCTTTGACAATTTAAGAGCGTAAGTGTATTTAAATTAAAATATTACATGAGCACATATTATTGGATGTAAACAGATGATTTATGTATTAAATCTTTTATAGTGAGAAAGCTAAGAAAAAGGCAAAAAAAACTGAAGAAAATGAGACAAAGCCAGAAACTGAAGTAATTCGAATTAATAACATTCTTTTTGTTAAATATTTTTAATGTTTATGTATTTTGAGTTATCGCATACTTAGTTGAGTAACCGAAATGATGATAAGCATTTTTAATTTTATATAGGTACCTGAACCCGATATTATTTCCGGATGTTTGTTAAGAATCAATGGTTTAGGTGAGACATCAACAAGGGAAGATATCAATGAAGCTTTAAAATCATATGGTACTATTGCTTTTTACGGCTACTACAAAGGAAACCCTAGTGTAAGTTCCATTTTCTCTATATATTTTCAGTATTGCACTCAGTAATTATTTCGTGTATGCAGCGGGAATTTTTTTTAAGATTACTTCTGTAAGTTTATTGGAATTTCAGACTTAGTTTTTAGTTTGGATCTTTCAGGATTGTGGAAAAAAATTCCTTTTAAAGTACTTGAGCAGTTTTTATGTGTTCAGAATAAAAGAGACTGTAGAAATATTTTTATCTTAAAAATTCAATAAAGAAAAATTTAACCAAAAAATGAAAGACAATGTATTACATTCTATTAAAATGTAGATTAACATACTACACTGATGTTGAAAGTAAAATATTTGTAATATGTTACTTATTAACTCCATTTAATTATTTTCTTATGTTCAACCCCCTACCCCAATCCCCTTAAAAATGTATGAAATTAAAGTCCAGTCTGTCAGCTATTCAGAAAGCCTGTTAAAAGGATACATTAAGGATGTCCAAAAGTACTGCAAAATTAGTTATGGAGAATCTCTTTATTAAACAATATGCAAGCCTTTAAGAATATTTTCTCGTGCACATGCATATGTATTTGCAGCATGTCTTACATTTAGTTCAGCATTCTCAATATATTGGTCATTGTAAAAAATAATTTGATATCTAAAATTTAATTGTGGAAGAATATTATTCTGTATAGAAGTGGTTTGCATAAAATGATTGGAATAGTTTGACCAGTATTTTTTCTGTTATCTCTGGTTACATTTTGGTGTTTTTTAGTCCAAAGGGATTTGAATCCCGAAGGACTATTAGTTTCGTTTTGGCATTTTGCGTCAGACTCATAAATGTCGGTTCACTTTTCAAACTGTTGCCACAAAATGTTAGAGTCCTGCATTATATTTGAAGAAATTAAATAATGAAAAATCTGCATAAATGTATGTATATTTCTCGTATTGTGATAAAACAACGGTACATAGAGTCATCGAATTTTGAATAACGTAATCCTCCAACGAATATGAGCATGTGGAAGACCAAATTTGAAATTTGAAATTTGTTTTATGATCGATTTCCTATTTTTTAAAACTTTGACGAATTTTTGATTAACAAACTCAAGGATTTCAAAGCGAGCAATGGCAACGTTGTGCAGAAAAAACATTTTTATCTCCAGCGCGTGAGTCTCTGTATCGGAAATTCTAAAGATATGCTCGTTTTAAAACGATTTTGCGATATTGATGTTGCACTGGATCTTTTTAAGTTTAAGTGCGAGGAACATGATATTTAATAAAGAAAGGTAACACACAAAATGTTAAAAAACGCCCCTTTGGACGTAATTTAAAATCTGAAACATTTCAGATTTTTTTTTTTTTCCCATTAACAGAAGCTTGTATTTCAATATCTGTGTTTCTATTTTTTAAAAACAGCTGCAGCATTTGAGTGATCAGATTGGATTGCGTTTTATTTGATTTATATATGTATTTTAAACATATTAATAGTTTACATCATCATGTAAAATTTAATGGTAATCCTTTCAGTACTGTATTAATTTTGTCATCATTGTGTATCTTTATTGCATCTTGAAAAGTATTTGCAATTGTTTCTGGTGTACCTCTTTTCAAAAGGGGGGAGTTAGCGGAAAGGCATCGGTTATGGAAAGCATGTTTAATTTTGTTCAGAAGATTTTTTTGGTGGTTTTGTTATGGAGTAGGTTTCATTAGTATTCAACATGTGAACCATTTCTTAATTTAACAGGCATACACTTTTTATGTAATAATAACTATTTTGTTCATGTACTTTAATTCTTATAGATTTTCGTGCTTAAGTGCATTTCTGAACATGTTCCCAAAAGACAGTTGCCCTTTTGAGTTGATGACAAAATTCAGTTGAATTCTTTTAACAAATACAAAGTCTGAATGCAGTTTCAAGATTTAGCTTTTTGTCATTAAAATTTCCCTATTTGTGACTGAATATTACATTTGTACCCAAAGGGAAAAAAGTTTAATATTATTGTGAAATCATTTTCAAATCAGAAAAGGAGGGAAAACAATGAATACATGTTTAATTTTTTGACTAATTTAAATAATTTTAATGCAACTAATGGATGAGATTAAAAATATTGATTTACCTTTTTCAAACAGGGTTTTTGTTTGTTTTATTTTGAGAAAGTAAATCGTAAATTGTCATTAAGTATAAGAAGAGTTGCAAATCATTTTTGAATTACTCCAGCATTTAGAATTCCAAATTATGAATTCTTTATTTTTCTAATTACTTAGTATTTGATCTTAAATTCTCTTGTTCCTTTTTTAGGGTGTAATCAGGTTTGAAACACCAGTTGTTGCCAAAATTCTTGAAAATGCAGAAGAGGAGGATGGTGAGAAAAAAATTCAAATTGGTTCTTGTAAAGCTACCATTTCTGCCATTGAAGGTATGTTTTATTTTGAATGATATCCCTAATTATTATTTTCTAATATTTATTTGTTGGGATTGATAATTTAATAATTTAATTATAAATGAGTGAATAATAAAATATGTATTCTGAGTTAATGAGAGTTAGATGTCCTTAAGTGTATAATATATGTTATTTTAAAGTTAAGTCCCACTTTGCAGCAAAAAAAAAAAAAAAAAAAAAAAAAAAAAGAAGCAATGTAAATGTTTTTAAAAAAAAATCATAATTTTATTAGTTTACATACAGTTTTCGCTTTCTCTATATAATTTCTTTCTTTGTTTAAAAATTTATCGCAACAAAGGATAAATTTTTGGACCTTATAGAATTCTGCTGCCAATAATGATAGCAGTTATTCTTCATTGTTTTCATTTCTGTATGCCATTTGCTTAAATCTATTGGTAGCATGAATTTAGGTCTCAGTTGCTTGCATCAAATCATCTGTGCTTATGGCTGACCAGAATGTAATTCCTTATTAGTGCTTTTCTATTTTGAACAATATTTCACTGTCACTCATTGCATTTTCATTTTACACTTCAGTCATCTGGCTGCATTTTCATTGTACACTTCAGTTATCTGGCAATGAATATCCACAACTTTCATATTTCTTGCTTTTAAGAAGTAAGGATATCTAGTGGTACTTGATTTTCTTTCGACATTATTAACTTCAAACTGCAAAGTGCAATCAGATTCTTCATAAAGAATGTTAAGAGCTAGCACTAATTATCATATATTATTCTCATTTTGTGTATTAAAATCATTCTCTGTGCTGTGTTTCATATTGTGTTTTTGAACAGACCTACATAAAAAGTTTTTAAAAGAAAATTTCCTTTTGAAGAACAAAGTAAATTCCATTTTTTTTTTTGTAATTGAGATCAGTTTCATGTTTTGAATATAATTATGCATTTAAAATAAGCACCTACTGAACCATTAATAGGAAATAAATACATGTTAAAAAAAAGTGTTCAAATTTCTTTTTTTTTTTTTTTTCTTTGTGTAAATTATATAGCTGAGTTTTAAGCCATTTTTGGAACTTAAGCTGAGTTTTAAGCCATTTTTGGAACTTAAAATTTTTTAGATTATAGAAATTTGTAAAACTGATTTTATTTTTTTTATATATTTTTAGCAGTTATTTATATACTAAATATCTAGTGAAAGAAAATTTAATGTATAAAAAGAAAACTAATAGCCTCTTATAAAGATCATTTGACTCAAAAATGAGACATTATGACTAGAAATTTGACAGTTTCTTCCCCTTTAACTAGAACTAAAATATGTAGTAAACATTATTCATTGTGAATGAAAAATGAACAGTAATTGTCTATATTTTTTATCAAACCGCTGTTAGATAATTATGAAGTCCATTAGTAACGTTTCAGTCGCTTAATTTAATTCATGTGGTTCAGTAGCTTGATTTAATTCTTGTGTACTTCATCATCACTAATAATTAAATTATTTTATATTAAAACTTACAGGCGAAGAAGAAAAAGAACACTGGAAAAATTATGCTGTACAGAGAGCTAATTCAAGGGCACGTTATGCTAAAAGTAAGTTTTAAGTTTAATAAAACTATCATTTTGATGCAGTTCATATTATTTCAAGATAGTAAGATGTAGGTGTATCACAATGTACTTGGTTGAACGTCAAGATGGATAAGGAATATTTGTAAAAAAATGTTCTGTATGCACAATGAAGTTGCCTGGAGACACAGGCTGCATATTACAAAATATATGTAAAATAGGTATTCCTCCTACAAAGTTAAATAAGAAGACAAGTAGATTGAGTAACACTGAAATATCTTAGAATTCTGTTTCTGTTGTTTGAATTTACTGCTGCATTAGTATCTTCATATGTACATTAAATATAGGCAGTTTCTCTTAAAAACATATCATTCCCCATCCCTTCAAAAGCAGATAGCCCTCAATGTGCTGCAAAAGCTAACAAATACAATATTACGTAAATGATGCATGGTTGGATAATCCTGCTGTCAAAAAATACTGGAAATATTCTGTTGGTAATGTTTGACATCAAAATTCTTGTGTATTTGTGTGCAAAATTCAGAGAGATGTTCAAAAGTTGTCCATTTAGGTCCAGTCGTTAAAATTAAACAGATTTTCCGTAGTTGTATTTTAGGAAGTATATACATTGCTGGCCTTTAAAATTACTTTATCATGAAGGAATGTGTTGTAAAAAAGGATGATATGATTAAGTTTTCAGCTAATTTTGAGGTACAGAACATGCAAAAATTAGTGTTCCCTAAGCTGGTTTCAAACTGGTAGCCAAGGCAATTTTATGCAGCCTGCGAATAAATTTCAATTGTATATTTGTTGCAAATACAGTGATTTAAAAGTTTAGTTGAAATATGTGCTATTTTCTTAATAAAAATGTTTCGTTTTGCTAAAGAAAAATATGTGGTCCATCATTTGTTCTCGGGTTGTGTATTTGACATGCAATTTGAGTCTTGTGCTAAGCATCTGCGCCTGTCAGTAGTAGCACGTTATATGTGTAGGAATGAAGATAAACAGTCTTAACAAGGCAATTTGGATACTGCAGCTCATTCAGTGTCTAGTTCTCCAGATTTTATCTGCTATACTGGCTGGCGGTGGCTCGTGCCTGTTAGCCTGCAACCGTTTTTGAGTTTGTGAGAAATCTGGTAAAAAAATCTATCAAACTGTGTTGCTGCGCTAACTGGAAAACTGGGAAAAGTCAGGGATTCAAAAATTGACGACGGCAAAAAAAAAAAAAAAAAAAAAAAAAATAAATAAATAAATAAATAAATAAATAAATAAATAAAAACGATGAATTTAAATATTTTGGTCGAAATCTGGAAAAGTGAGGAAATTTCATACTGCGATCCTCCCACAATAAGCAATTTTTGTGCCAGTACCAGAAGTGATCACTTTCTTGCCGTCTTGATTTTTCTTCCTTAAGTAATTTTCAGTTTTTAATTCTTAAGTAATTTCTTTTAATGTTGCTCTCATCTGTAAGGTGTGCATGCTGTAAAATACTAATTATTTGCACATCTCAGCATGTTTTACCTTCCGTGCAAATTTCATGTTTGATGTATGCTTTCTTCATAATATAGGAATTTGGATGGTCAACAGTATTTGTAACCTTAAATGTCACTGAGTAGGAGCAATGAGAAGGTCTAGATTGTTTTGTAACCATGGCAACTGTATATTAGTTTGTCATAAATAATAATAAAAACTAAGAAATAATTTATTTGTGAATAAGCCTGTTAAAAATTTTGCAGAAAAGTACTTTCACAAATTGTACGCAACACAAAACGTGTAACTTGCATATTAGCTCAACTATGTAGGTGTAGTTTGTCTGTTTTGTACTCAATAAAAAGATTGATGACTTATAATTTAAAAAAATTATTGCATTCTTATATTTTATTTCTAATATATTTTGCATTTTAATTAAGTATTTATCTTGAATAATTTCAAAGTATTTATGCCTTTTGGCAATTCTGCAGTAGTGCTCTTGCAGAAATTTTACCACACTTTCTTCTGTCACAGGCATATCTACCAAATGCATACTTTCAAAGTGTGTTTAGGACAAAAATATTATGATTTGTCTAGAAAAGACATCAGAACATGCAATTGTTTGAATTTGGGCAATTTCTCAAAATTTGTTGACTTTTGCTAGAGTGCTTGCAGTAAACAGTGTTTAAGTATTGTAATTTATGCACAAATGTCCTGTAAGATTTTTAACATTTTTTTAAATGATTTTTCCTCCTCCAGATCAGAAGCATTCTGGAAACAAAGGAAGATTCAAGAAAAATTGGGGAAAACGCCAGAGAGGCAGAAATTGGGAAGGTATACATAAATATTCATATTAAGTATTATTCTTTTTGTAAATTGTTTTGATATACAGCTTTAATCACGCATATTGAAATCATAAACATACAACTAATGAAATAACTATACTTTTATGACATGCTAGTTTAGTGGACATCAGAAAATTATTAGTATGCTCTTTACATGAGATTTCATATAATTACATTGTTTATGTACCTTTAAGAATTTGTTTTAAAAACTTTCAAATGTCTCTTTTTTAATATTTTTACAATAAAAAGCATTTTTGTGTCTGAAAGGATGTGAATACAGTGCATAATAATTAGAGTTATTTCTAATCACTCTAATCTTTGGAAACTGATTTTAGTCTTTGACTCAGTCAGTGGGCTGTAAGAGCAATTTTATTGACTTGTTGAAAATGGATTGTCATATATTCCAGTGTATAACCTACACTTTTAACACCAAAAATATAAAAAAATTTTCGGGTGCTCGTTATACGCTAGATATAAAAATGTGGGGAAAATTAGCATACAACAGTTACATTTTTACATGTACTTATGTTGTTTATTTAAAAGAAAGGACATACCTGTTGAACTTAAACTTCATTATTGTATATGAGAAAGGTTCGTCATGTTCGGCTCATCATCGATTTCTGTTTCTTCTTCACCATCACTGTTATTCTGTTCCACAAATAAATAATCATGATCAGTTCCATTCTCACCAACACCAAACATCATTGCCTCAGCACAATTTCCATTTTTTTTTTCACAAACTAAATGACTTTGCATTCGAAACCAGTACTGTGCTGTTTCGTTTGCAGGAGCCGTATTTACTACTAAATGGAAAGCTAGATCAATTGTATTTTAACTAACACCTTCGTTGTTCACGTCAAAATCACTTCTTCCAGTGACTACAGACAGAGAAAATATCTGAATCATAATTCTGCAGTCTTTTGGGTTGGAAGTGCATTCTTACTCCAAATTATACTCCCTTTTCTCGACATTCTACAATAGCATTCTTTTAGATACTTGCACTGATTACAATCCACTTTCGTTGCAGGTATAGTTAACCCTCTGAGTGGCACAGGATTTTAGATCCATCATGAAGATCAGTATTTAAACAGCATTTATTAACTGAGTTTGTATAATTACTTATTTTAGGTCATATTTTCATAAACTTACATTCCTTAAGATGACATTTACATTATTAAAAGAAGTAAGAAAGCAAATTATCTTAACTTATAAGCTAATATATGCCAAGTAGCAAAACTTCTGATAACCAGATAGAGCCGGTCATAACGCTCAGAGGGTTAAGAATTTAACCCACACATATTATTCCCCTTATTGCATGTCAGTTCGTTATACCATTGTTGAAAGGCTAACATAAATCTTTGAAGTAAGTGACTTCAGAAGATAAGAGCATTGCAAGCATATCTTTTAGGTTTCTTCATAAAGAATTGAGTACACATTATACGGCAAATATACCTGAAAATTGAAAAATATAGCTCAAAATTATGGATGCAAGTTATAAACTTGTGCATGTTATGCGTAGGAAAATACGGTATATTAGTTTTTAATTGCAAGATCATGCCTTCATTTGTTGGTCATTTGTAATTTTAGAGTTATTTTAAAAGTAAAATGTATGTATTTGTTTTTATGAAAATAAAAACTTGTTAAATTAAAAAATCTTCAAAATTGTATTTTAAAATTTTCCATACAACAGGGTTTGTAGCGGTCCTTATAAGTGCTTATAAGTCCTTATATATGAAAATAAATATAAAGGCCCTTATAGGTGCTTACTTTTTCTTTAAAGTCCTTATTTTTTTGTTTTTAGGTGCCTCTTTTTTTTTTTTTTTTTTTAAAGAACGCTTCATATTCGTGTTTATTATGATCGTTATGCTTATATTATGAGCATATTTATGAATGTTTATAATAACATAGTTGCAGTAACTGCTAAAGTATAGTAAAAAAAAAATGGTTGTGTTTTAACACAGTTTAGCTTTCTAAGGAATAATATTCGGAATGGCTTAAATAAAGGAAAAGTAATCGAATAGTCAAGCTAATTTTTTTTATTTATTAATTTTTTTTTTATTTTGCCGATACATTATACAGTACAAAGGTTGGGAGGTCTCCCCTTTCTCCGCAAAATGTTATATATTGAAACTGTTACAGTTCGCTGCAAAACAAGCACCGGAACTTTTTTTTTTGGTCACTTTCCAATCTGGATTGAATAGGACTAAAAGTTCTGCAGTCCACCAACCCAAGCGAAGAATGATTTTATTCCGGAAATTTAATGCCGTCTGTTGAAAATTAGAATGAAAAACACCCCAGTTATTTAGTTCTTTATTCTCCCAATACCGGCAGTTGTTAATTCCGATTGCGTAATATCACATAGGGAAGAATTGCGCAATAACGTTTGCGATATTTTACAGAGATAATTAATTTGATGTTCAGTCCGAGATTTGTTTATGAACACTTAAAAGAGTTTTTACTGTGCTTGCTAAGCAGAATATTTTTTAGTTCCGTTGGTTTATTTTTATATGATGCACATATTGAAATGTAAAAAGCATTTATTTAGCAGAAAAATCTAAAGAGCGGCTACAGTCAACCCCCCCACTCATTCAAGTTACGCTCGACTGTCCGAACATTCGCCAGTTTCCAAGTATGCGGATTAGTTAAGCTTTTACTGTTAAAGATGACTGCATGAAGCAAATTTCTGTCTTCTGATTTCAGAAATGTTCCTCTTTTTTACTTAAATTACTTTACTTGCAATATCTGTTAAGAGAAAACTGATATACAATGAAAATTTAGAAAATGTTCAGAATTTAGATTTAAATATGAGTGAAAAAATAAATTCTATTTATTATTAGGTTCCAAGCAAATACAATAAATATGCCTTATTATTATTTATTTTCTCTATTTTGAACTGAAATTTGATCATTAAATCTTGTAATATAGTTTAGTTCTTCATAGTTTTTTTTTTCTCTCATTGTAAACTAGTTCTGTAAATTGAACTATTATTTAAAATTAAAAAAAAATTAATTTTCCATGGTTGAGGTAATCCTTATTCTCTCTTAATAAGTACTTCATTTCTCATATTTTAAATTACAAGTCTAATTTTTAAGGTTATGCAGTTGTGTGTGATGTAATTAGACAGGTGCTTATTTTTTTTTCTTAAAATGTGCTTGAAAAGTGCTTATAGGTGCTTATTGTTTTAACTAAAATGTGGCTATGAACCTGTAACCTATCCAGCTGTTAAGGAAATTTCATTTAAAAGGTTCAAAAACAGCAATTTTAATTGTATAATATGTTGGCATAATTACCTCTTCGTAAATATGCTAAGCAATAAACTCTCTATAGTATTTAGAAAACTTTTGCTTTTTGCTGAAGAAAGTTCCTCAGATGTACTGTAATTAAAGATGTGTGCTGTTTTCATATTTAGAATTCATTACATTGTTGAGAATTGGAGAACTTTTTCTATGTTTTTAACTTTTATGTGAGTGTGTAAAAAATATACTGGTTTGTAAAGTCTGCTAATGTGTTGTAATGAAAAATAAGTGCATGTGTGTGTAGTTTAAGATATGGTGAATTCAGGATTTTGGAAATATTTTTTCCTCAGTCTAGTTCATGACTATATTCTTAACCTTCTAACCAGCAAGGCTGTATATATGTGGCCTAGAATATATTTCGTGATATGTGTAAGAACATCAATAAAATAATTTTTCTCATAATATTTTTGGGAAATTTGTGCTTTCTTAGTGAAAACCATGGCCGGTTAGAGGGTTAAGAATTTATGCATCTTAGTTTTCGTGTTTTGAAGTAGCTTACAAACTGTATTTCAACTTGTATTAACTCCAATCTGTTAATTGAGCAGTGGCGTTTTTAGAATTTAAAAGTTGTTTCCCAGAAACCAACGCGATATAAATATATTCAATGAGGCACAGGCATCTTTTTTCTTGGAATGATTAGTTGTATTGGTTGTTTATAGATACAGTATTTTGACCAAATATTTGTTAGAAAACTTTAGTTATTAGAAGTTCATTAATAACTGTTGTTTTATGGCAGTTGATTAAAGCTTTTTTTAGTTTGCTGCTACAGTTAATGAGCCAGATTCAAGTCATATCATTAGTTTTGTAGAGCACATAATTTATTAGTTATGTAATGCACATTTAGCAATGTAGAAGGTGTATAGTCTTCTGTTTAGTAATGTGCAGTATAAAATCTCTGTGGTAACTCCTTTTTATACTGAAACTGGTAGCTTTTGAAGTTTAACACACTGAAACATAATTGAATTATTTCAGCAAAGTAAATAAAAAAAAAGGGGGGGAAATAGATTTCAGTCTGAAATATGAGAGTTTACTGTAAAACTTTAAAAAAATTAATATATGAAGATTAAAAAGAAATTGCAATCTGACCTTGATAAAAACTGAAATAGTTAAAGTTAAGGAATTAAAATTTCAACCTTAGTCCTCCATAAATTAAAGTTGGCCATAAAGTGAGCTGTACAAAATGGCAAAGGTAAGTTCTAGGGAAAATAATGTTTTGATGTTGTCTTTGTTGTGCAGAATTGTGCTGGTATTTTACTGGAGGGCTTGGCCATAAGCATGCGAGAAATATTTTCTCAAATGGCAATACTTTGTTTTGCCAGAACATAAAATCTCCCAATTTAAAGTAATAAATACCTCAAAAAAGTTTTCTACTTCTTTTTCTTTGCTTTCTGTGGTATTTTTATGATTTTATTATCTTCTGTGAAAGTACTTAAAGAATGAAAATGATCACATTGCTGATGTAACTTACATTCAAATAACAGTCACTTTAATAATTTTGCTGACTCTGAGAAATGTAAAAATGTTTGTTGAAGCAATGCATTTTGAGAGCATGGGGGAAAAAAAAAAAAAAAAAAAAGGGTCAATTAAAGATGTCCAAGATAGTTAGAATATAATTACATTATTTCCAGTGCCGCTATTTCTGTTATTTCCTGTCGCTGCAGAAAATTGTATTAAGATGATTTTTTTACTTAGTTATGTTATATGAAGATTATGGATATAGGTTAATGAAAGCAGAACATGTAGTTTTTTTATAAATTAAAATGGTGTAAAGTGATCCAATTATTAATTTATATAAGAAGGACTTAAAATATTTCTTTCTTGGGTGGTGGATCTATGTCATCATACCAAGTAACACTTGCAAGAAATAACACTAAAGGTGAGAATAATTATGAGTCCGCAACTTGGATAAATATTAATAATCCTCTAATGGAAAAAAGGTAAGCAGATTGGAAGTCTTAGAGATAGAGATGGCTGAGTTTTTGGAAACCAGGAGATGTAAGAGAGAGGAGCATTTCATCTGTTAACTCACTGCATTTATAGTTCACAGCATAGTTATCCATTATTTAAAAGTTAACACTGTTTGCTGTAATTGATCTTGAAAGGGTCGAAGTGATACCTTGCATGGCTGGTGCTTACAAAAAAACACTTTTTTCTATGGTATGATTCTCATAGATCAGTCCAAAATTCGCATATTCTTTTACAACTTAAGTCATGTTCATTCTAAGTTATGTTGTAATATAAATAATGAACATTGTTTTCAATTTTTCCTAAAAACTGAAATCTTGGGTTTTTGGTGTAAAAGTGAACGTTAGTTAAGTGGGGATGCCTAGAAAACTCTTTAATATGTAAAGGGTTAAATAAATATGTCAAATGCTATTAACCTTTTATATATAAATAACAATGACATGTGTTAAACCTTGTGGATGATGCATGGTAGAATAATGTAACTGTCCAAAAGTAACAAAAATATTCTGCTAATGACACTGCTGAACCATTGTGAATGACATTTGTTTTGTAAGTTTACTCTAAATTTGAGTGGTGATATGTATTGGAAACTGAATCTATAAGTCTCATATTTCTACAAATTTTGCATATAAGCATGTGTAATGTTTGCATTTAATAAACAGCGTACAAATTTTGACCTCACAAATTTTTGATGAATTAAGTATAAAAGCACTGTTTGTTGACAAACTAGCCTATGAATGCTAGTTATGGTTGTATTAGGGAGGAGTAAAGGTATGGATTGATAAATCAGTACATTTAATATTCAAATTTGAATGGTGATATATATTGGAAAATGATCTGTCAGTAAAAAGTCTCATATTTCTACAAATTTTGCATATAGGCATCTGTAATGTTTTGTATAGAATAAACAACTTGCAAAATGTTTAATGAATGAAATATGAAAGCACTGTTTGCTGACGAACTAGCCTATTAATGCTAGTTATGGTTGTATAACATGTGCAATATGAAAACTCCTGTTATAACTCCTCATTATGCTAAAAATATAGCTTTTGAGTTTTAAAACATGGTGACAGTATAAATTTGCATCATCAAATTTAAGTGTGTAATGATCTGCCTTTTAACATAGAGATGTTGATATGGGGGGATGAAGGTATGGATTTGGTAAATCAGTATGTTTAATATTCAAAATTGAATGGTGATATATATTAGAAAATGATCTATCAGTAAAAAGTCTTATATTTTTACAAATTTTGCATATAGGCATTTGTAACGTTTTGTATTGAGTTAACAACTTGCAAAATGATGAATGAATGAAATATGAAAGCACTGTTTGCTGACGGACTAGCCTATTAATGCTAGTTATGGTTGTATAACATGTGCAATATCAAAACTCCTGTTATAACTCCTCATTATGCTAAAAATATAGCTTTTGAGTTTTAAAACATGGTGACAGTATAACTTCGCATCATCAAATTGGAATGTTTAATGATTTGTCTTTTAACATACTCACAGATGTTGATATGTCGGGGGGGGTCAAGGTATGGATTTGATAAAGCAGTATGTTTAATTTTCAAATTGGAATGGTGATATATATTGGAAAATAATCTATCGGTAAAAAGTCTCATATTTCTACAAATTTTGCATATAGGCATCTGTAATGTTTTGTATTGAAAAACAACTTGCAAAATGTTTAATGAATGAAATATGAAAGCACTGTTTGCTGACGAACTAGCCTATTAATGCTAGTTATGGTTGTATAACATGTGCAATATGAAAACTCCTGTTATAACTCCTCATTATGCTAAAAATATAGCTTTTGAGTTTTAAAACATGGTGACAGTATAACTTTGCATCATCAAATTGGAATGTTTAATGATTTTTGTTTTAACATACTCACAGATGTTGATATGTCAGGGGGGGGGTCAAGGTATGGATTTGGTAAAGCAGTATGTTTAATTTTCAAATTTAAATGGTGATATATATTGGAAAATAATCTATCGGTAAAAAGTCTGATATTTCTACAAATTTTGCATATAGGCATCTGTAATGTTTTGTATTGAAAAACAACTTGCAAAATGTTTAATGAATGAAATATGAAAGCACTGTTTGCTGACGAACTAGCCTATTAATGCTAGTTATGGTTGTATAACATGTGCAATATGAAAACTCCTGTTATAACTCCTCATTATGCTAAAAATATAGTTTTTGAGTTTTAAAACATAGTGACAGTATAAATTTGCATCATCAAATTTAAGTGTGTAATGATCTGCCTTTTAACATAGAGATGTTGATATGGGGGGATGAAGGTATGGATTTGGTAAATCAGTATGTTTAATATTCAAAATTGAATGGTGATATATATTGGAAAATGATCTATCAGTAAAATGTCTTATATTTCTACAAATTTTGCATATAGGTATCTGTAATGTTTTGTATTGAGTAAAGAACTTGCAAAATGTTTAATGAATGAAATATGAAAGCACTGTTTGCTGACGAACTAGCCTATTAATGCTAGTTATGGTTGTATAAACATGTGCAATATGAAAACTCCTGTTATAACTCCTCATTATGCTAAAAATATAGCTTTTGAGTTGTAAAACATGGTGACAGTATAACTTTGCATCATTAAATTGGAATGTTTAATGATTTGTCTTTTAACATACTCACATATGTTGATATGGGGGGGTCAAGGTATGGATTTGGTAAAGCAGCAAAAAATCTGAATTTTTGTAGCAATCTGTTTATTGTATAAGCCATAATTTTTCTAAAATGTTACCGCTTTATAATGTATCAACAATGTTGTTGGCTATGATAATATCTGCAAAATAAGTATTCATGTTTTAACTCCTTGTTATGCTTATGATATAGGTTTTGAGTTTTAAAGCATGATGACATAACTTATTGGAATAATAATATATGCTGATCTTGCAAATCAGCCACCAGGGATAAAATTAGTGATGGGATACTCAAATCTTAATAACTTTGAAAAAGATTCAAAATTTAAATCTTGCCTTTTTTTCTCATTTGAATTTTTCAAATCGTATTCTAAAAAAGGCATTAAACATTTAACTCAAACATTACGAAAGTCAGTTGTGTAAACAGTACTGTCCATTAATATATATATATATATAGAGAGAGAGAGAGAGAGAGAGAGTTGTTGCAATTTCTGTGTTTGATCACCAGCCTTAAGGAAGGCATGCGCAACACATTGCAAAAATGCTTTTATATATTAAAAACATTTTTGAATTTCCTCTGTTTTTCAGAGAGGATTTAATGCTTCTTGGTTGTTACTTATCAGTGTTAACTCTTGAAGTAATCAGTCTGCCTATGGAAGATTGTTAAAAATTTGAGCTGTTACTCACTCCTCCCCTCATAACTTGTTTCTTTATTATTAAGGTTTAAAAATAGTTTTAAAGATCTTTCTTGATAGCATTTTTTGTTTAATATGAAAAATCATACAATTAGTTCAGCCATATCCTATTTGTCTAAAATTCCAGCTTTTCAGGTAATTCGTTCTTTTTTAGGTCAAGTGCTTATTTTAACTTTTTATTGGTTTAAATAATATAAAAGACGGTGTAATACTTATTTTTAAAAAGCTTTAGTCTAAGCATGATTTATGGTGACTGGAAATATGTAACTTAAAAGTATTAAGAAAAAATTTGTGTTGTATTATATTATTTGCTCTTATTCTTGTTTACTCTTATAACCAAAGCCAAAGCAAGTGTCCCGTTTTTACTTCCTTGTACGAAGTAAAAAGGAAGTATTGTAATCATGAAAAATTTCAGGTATTGCATTTCAATGAAAATGTGCATTTTGACAGCTATTGAATGCAATTTAACCATGTTTTTGCGTGACATCTGCCTGTAAGGACAGAATGGAATAAAGGACTCTTTTCCCTCAAAAAAATTATAAAACTAATTTAAAAGGAATTCTGACGAGAATTTTTCAAGCCACCTTTGCATACAGATAGAGGATAAAATAATGTGACCACCTGTGGAAAAGTATGATGCATTTCACACCTGCAGTGCAGCTGCGTCACCTGCAACAGAAGTCTACTGCCTAGTGAGCGTGAAGAGGAAGGTATCAGTTTCTCAACGGCAGTCACCTGCCTGCATGCTTCGATCAAACTGTCTGGGAGAAGTTGAAATGTTAGACCTGTCAGAGTTCCAAAGAGGAATGATAGTTGGAGCGCGTTTAAGTGGAGCATCGGTTATGGAAACAGCAAACCGTGTCGGGTGTGCAAGGAGTAGGGTATCAGCTGTTATGACAGTGTACATGGAAGAGGGTAAGACGACGTCTTCAAAGCGCAGCAGTGGCCGAAAGTCAAAGCCGGCTGATAAGGATAGACGCGTCATGAAGCGTATAGTAGCTTGAAAGCACAAGCAATCGTTATACGAGATAACATCTGAAATGAACAGTCATCTCCAGGACCCCGTTTCAATAAAAACTGTCAAAAGGGAACTTCATGCTGCGAACATATATGGCGATTTGTAAACCCTTGGTGACAGCAACTATTGTTTTCAAGCGATGCCAATGGTGCAGAGATCACAAAGGCTGGTCCCCACAGCAGTGGCAACAGGTAATAGATCAGATGAATCATCATTCACCCTATTTCAGCGGACAGGATGCGTTTATGTCTGGAGAACGCCCAAAGAAGCATTTCATCCTGACAGCCTCTTGCTGATTCTGAAGCATGGGGGGGTGTCATTATGGTATCAGGTGTGATATCTTGGCGCAGTCTTGGGCCATTTGTTAGTGTGCATGAGAGGATCACTATCTAAGCATTCTAAGGGATCATGTCCAGACTGTATTCTCTGCAGAACGACCGCTTTTTTAAGACAACAACGCGCCTATCCACACTGCTAGGTGTATTCAAGAATGGTTCGAAGAGCATGACGATGCAATTGAACATCTCGCTTGGCTCCCTTCAGTCTCCAGACTTGAATATTATTGAAAATTATTGGGCATATCTAAAGTCCAAACTTCGTTCCCGATTTTCACCTCCATCCGGACTTTTGGAATTAGAGACCGCTCTGCAGAAGAAATGGCTTAATATTCCTTTAAATATTGTCCATGACCTTTATGCATCTATCCCACGTGACATTTAATCTGTACTTCAGTCAAAAGGTGATCCAACCCCCTATTAATAAAGATTTTCTATTATTTCACATGTGTTCATATTAATTTGTCCTCCATCTGTGTCGTGGCCCACCAGCGGCCAAGCGGTAAAGTCGCTGAACACTGGTAGTTCGGTCCGAGGTTCGAATCCTGCGAACGAGCTGGCTGCATGGGCATTTCGTGGTTTTCCCCATGTGTAACGTGTATACAAGCCAGTGTTTCCCTTAGAAAGTTATCCACGAAGGCATCTCTCCCCTTAGGCAGATAGCCCTCGTGTGCTTTGCCATTAACTCAACACACCAACACCTCCATTTGTATCACTCATAACTCAAAAATGAGTATCCTCAGAACGTTGAAATTTTTTATGTAGAACTGCTATAACATGTAGATGTGCACCTATATTTTGGTTGCAATTGGCCGCACCAAAAGTGTGTGTGAACCACTTTATTACTCGGCTCAGTAAGCTCAGTTTCTTTATTCTTATTTTATTTTTTCCAAAAGAAACAAAGGTTTTTCAAAGGTGCTTGTGAGAGCAAATACAAAACTGAAAATTTTTTAAAAATTTAACTGAGTGAGGCATTTGCGAGCAATGTTCTGAATGGGTGATGTCATAGTTCAGATTATAGTTTAATAAAGGAAAAGTACTTAAGTATAAGTATTGCAGTCACAACGAAAGGTGACAAAAGACCCATCTAAGTTCTTCAGAGACCAGCAGGTTATCTGCTTGACTGGACAGTTCAGATCAAGCACTGAGAACTGAGGCTCTCTCCAGTTTTATATACTTTTCCGTTGGCTGTTGAGAAATTTCCAGTACCTTCGATTTCCCGAAATTGCTGAAAGCCATACATAGTTATACAGGGACCAGACCAAAATGCCTTGAAATAGTCGCCAAATTTGGCAATTTTTTGCCAAAGCTGTTGCCTGCTTGGCACTACATTTACCTGAAATGTTTGTAAATTGTGTATTTTTTGCTTTAAATATGATTGAATTATGTTGTTCTGGTTAAGATTTTTATGCCTTTACCTGCATGCAGTAATTGCGGAATTATAAACAATAGAAAAGTTTTTTAAGTGCGGCTAAGCCTACTTTTTTATTACCATAGCGGCCATGTTTGTTTACATTTGAAACTTGGCAGAATAGTGGATTTGTTGCCAATCTAGGAAAAATAAGCTTCGCAACAACAAAGATAATGCTTTCATTTATTATTGCGAATTAAATCACGTTTAATCTATTCTGGAATTTATTCGAGGAAATAAGAGTTTATATCGTAATTCTTAATATAGATATTTTGAGTTTTTATGTATTTTTGCCTTGTCGTGAAGGGAGAACTGAATTAATTGAATGAGAAATACTGAATTGTCTGTGGAAAAACTTTTTTTATGTTTAATTTCTTTTATGCGTTGTTTTAGATTTGTTATAGTATTTGAATAGAACATGTGGCAACACTTAAATAATTATTCAGATACATAAATTTTGTGCATTCTGAGTTGTAATAAAATGAATGAAATGTAACGCTCTTAAACGAACCTAAGGTTCAGAGTGTCACCATGATAAATAAATAAAGTGAATTTTAAAAAGCGCATTTATTCTTTGTGGTTTATGTGCTATTGACAAAGTAGATTTATTTCAATCCAATAAGTTTAAATGAAATGCAAGAAAAAGTGCGTACAATTTAATATTCCGTGCAAGGAAGTTGTGGTGTACACATCAGAGTTTTGAGGTCATGGTCTAATCCATGACCAACTGCATATGGCTAATATAAGTGTTTTCTATGAATTATAGCTCTTTTGCTAAATTTAACCTATCTGCTAAATGACAGTGGTTTGCCAATACTTAAAATGTTGCCTACTTCATTGTGATTTACCTATGTTTCTCTCCCTAAAAGCAATTCACATAAAGTTGAATGACTAGATGTCTTAAGAATCTTAAATGTTGGAATTTACCATGACATGTTGCCTTAAATTCTGTTTATGATTATGTGATATATTAATGTATAAATACTTCCTTGTTTGCAGTATATATATATATATATAGACGTTGCAATAAATGCATACTTTAACCTTTTCGCGACAGCGCATCTTCGTTTAAGACGCTCGTGCGGGACGGAGGTTTTGCATCGCTAAGCCTAATTTTATAACAATCGGAAGAAAAAAAAAAGTTTCGCTTCTAGCATCGTAATTTTTGTTATCATTTTAGATTATTACTTGAGCTCTTGTGTATGTTAAAATTAGCATTTAATAATTTTTTTTTTTTTTTTATTTTACATGAAAATATACTTAAAAAATTGCTTATCATGTAAAATAATTTTCGGAAGCACTTTTCACATTATTCCAAAGTTTTAATTGATAAAATCCATCAATAAAGTTTAAATTTAATAAAACAACACAATAAAGACTATTTACAGTAAGAAGTATCAATTTAAAATAAAGACTGAGTGTGGTAAATCTCAAAGCACGAAGAAGTATAACTTTGTAACTCTTAGAAAAGGTACCACTTTCTAACTCTTTAGAAAATGAATCATCACTCTCATGTGCGTTAATAAATGGTTCATTGACCATACGAGAGTATTCTTCTTCTAATAAATAGCGCCTTCCCGCCATAATAGACTGGAGGTGAGTCTTTCGGAAATAAAAAGACAAGAAACAGAAATATATCTAAAGGCAATGCAAAACGTAACAATACCCCACATACTAACCCTAAAAGACCATACATAGTAAAGGAAAAAATAGAATTAAAAAAGGAATTGGATATAAATCAGACACGCGAATGTTTACATTAGCACGCAGCGATTTAAAGAGTTTTACGCTCCCCCCCCCCACTCGCAAGAGCTGATGAGTAAAATACCAAAGTCAAGCAGAATATATAAAACTCAAGATCAGGAACCTAAAACTGTGTTCATTTCAAAAGTATTGGACATCGGATGCCATCTAGTGGCCTTCAGAAAAACGTTCCAGCTTAAAATGCGTATACGCATCACCCGTCCTCTTAATGCAATATCTAGCAATGTGTGGATGGGACGCCCAGCTGTAAGAGATGTTCTTAGGGAATGCGTATATGGGATACCCATCCTGAAAGGGTTAAAAAGAAAGTAATTTTTTTCAAATATCAGGAATGGTTTGGATGGAATATCAAGACCACTCTAGTCCCACTTGTTTGAAGTTCTTTTGCATGATTAAAAGGAAAAAAGGATTTTGTTTGTGGTATTTAATATTGTAGTTTGAAATTAGAACTGTAAATTAGTTTGAAGTTAGAACTGCAAGTTGCAAAATGAAGTGTAGCTTCAAATCTCAAGATGCTAGATGTTTTAGTTGCAAATTACTCTGTGTATTTTTTAAATTGATGTTAAAAATTGCATTTTGCTTGTTTTATTTGTTGCGTAAATGAAATGTAGAAAGTGATGCATCTATTAAAATTAGTTTTTAAGAGAGAGAGGTGAATGTTTTGAAAATATTGCACCATTTGCAGCCATCTAATATTGTTATTAGTTATGGTTGTGTAATTAAAGTATTAAGGTTAAAAAATTTTAAATGTGTGCAAAATTAAAAAACTCTGTGGCGTATTTGCTCATAATGCTGATGACATGCATATGAGTTTTAACACATGCTGACAGTAGTCTATTTTGTAACAAATTATATAGTGTAAGAAAAATTTTACTGTATTCTTTTAAAATTATATTGCAGTCTGTGTTTAAAGGTATTTATGTGGCTCGATTTTGCAATCAGTAATTTGTTAAGTGGCTTTCATATTATGCCTTGAGCATCAGAAGTGATTTAAGAGTTGATGTTAGGCAATAACACTTACGCTGCAATTTGAGGTGCTGTGTCAAGTATTAGACATTCAGAATATTCAAGCTTATCATAAATTTAAGTAAATTGATTGATCACATTAAAAATCTTGGGACATCAGTTTTGACTATACTAACAGTATTTCTGCCCTATTTTTAATATTGTAGTAGCTCTCATATGACTAACAGTATATCTGTCCTGTTTTAATGGTTGAAATGTCTTAGTGTCTGATATTATTTCAATCTTATTTCTAGTAGCAGATTTTTTTTTAAACTGAGAATTAAAAAAAATAATAAATGTTGCAATGGAGAAATAATATTTAAAAAACTGATATATGTATAATACTTAAATTGCTGTGCAAAATACTATATAATATATTATATAGATACCTCCACCAGATATTTACTGAGCTAAAATAACAATGATAATGGATGAAATCTAAAACGTATTAGGTGGGTAGCAAATAAAAATTTATTCCTGATATTTTGATCTGAATATGGCAACCATTTCTTAAAAATCTGATTGAAAGGATGTCTAAAATGTGTATTTTAACTAATGGATTTGTAAAAAAATAGAATGTGATTAGGAGGCTAGATAATAAAGAGAAATAGACACATGTGTAGAGATCTAAAATATCTCAAGATGTAATTTTCTGAATAAAAGTGGCTCAGATACAAGTAATGTATCAAACTAGGACCAAAAAAATGTTCTAAGCTACGACCAAAAATTTTTGTTCAAACTAGGACCCAAGGTTTTAAGCATGTTAAAATCTGAAGCGGTAATTCATGTTGTAGTTCTAGCATCACCAAGATTTGTTTTATATACAAATGTGATGGAATTATATTGAGTAGCTAGTCTGACCCATATAGCTTTGATTTCTGAAAGAAACTAGACTGAGGCTAGTCATCCCCATGTGAAGTTTTTTAGAAGTACAGTAGATGCAGCTCTGCTCTGGTGGCCCATGATGCTTGTCATCATTACATGCTATAGGTATCAAAATAACCATGAAATTAAAAGCAGTTTCGTGGTGTGGTAGATATAATTAATTGGATTTAAATTTGATTGAATGTGTGTGGGAGGCACTTGGAATTACATCACTGCAGTCCTTATTTAATACTTTGTTTGAGCTTCATAATTGTGAATTCACTTTATGACGGCTGGTACTCATGGACAGTCTACTCAAACAGAAAAATAACTGAAAGACTTCTGTTTGTGTTGTGAGTATCCAAATTGGGTATACTAAAATTTTTCACTAATTTTATTTTTGTAATTTTCAAAATAGAATTTTTCTTAATTTAATTCCTGTTTGGTATCATAGCTGCTAGCTTTCTCGGTTTTTAATTTTTTAACGTTTACTAAGGCAAATTTATTGCATTGCCTAATGAATGAATTTCAAAATATTTTTTCATATTGAATTTTACTTCACCTGAATTGTGTTGTATTTTAATCATATTTTATAATCTTTTTAATGCCATTTGAACTGAGCTGTCATAATACCTGTAGAATTTTATATGAAGATTAAAGCAAAGCCCCTCTGTGATTAATTTTGTTTTACTTCAGAATATAGTACATTATAAAGTTTATCCTTACAAATCTATGTACATGAATTATTCATTTTATTTTTATCATTTTAAAAGTGCTTTGATAAATAAAAGCTTTCCTTTCTCACTCGTGATGTTCTCAGTATAAATATATAAAACCATTAAAAGGTTGAAATTACCCACAGATCATAAAATTAAGGATATCTAAATAAATGTTAATATAATTTATAATCAGAATCATATTATTAATATTTCAATAACTTGAGCTATTTATTATAAAGGAAATTTAAGTATGTTTGAAGTTCCTTTGAAATAGCATGACCACACAACATGAAAAACCGTGTTTTTGAGATTTCAAGTAGGCAGTTAGGCAATGTTCTTATATTATTTTTTGAGTTACTGCAGTATAAGATTTCTTCATAGTTTTCTTAATTATTTTCACTCATTTTAGTATATCTGTTAAAGTAGCTTGACCCTATTTTAGCATTTTTTAGATTAAAATAATTGTATTTTGTATGTTCTTAAATGATAATTTAATATTGTTAGTATATTTTACAATAGTTTTAAGAATAAGAATTTATTTTGGCTGTGTGTTGCTTTGCTAAATAATTCTTCCAAAATTACTTTTCATTTTTTTAAAGCACACCTTGCAACCAACCTGTATTGATATTGATAGGTTTATTGGTTGCATAGTTAGTGCTAAAGTAAAAATATCTGTGATTCTTTTTGCTCATTAGGCGTAAGAACAGCTTTTGAGTTATTACACATGGTGACAATATAAAATATTTGGACAAACTGTGAAATCTATTGCACTGCATATAGAGTGTTTGTTTTCCTAGAGCTTGGTATCAGTATCATATTGCAGTAGACATCTTAGATTCCAAAATATAAATTGTGATCGTAGTGTACAGAGTTGATGCCTTTTTTCGGCAAGTAGTAGCGGTTGAATATTAAATTGCATCACTATGAATGCTAGTTATCTATTTTTCCTGCACTTCTGCTTTTTAACTCGTAAAAAATTGTGTAATTATATTTTATTAATTTTGTTCTGGATAGATGCTGAACCTTTATATCAATTTAGAACATTTTTTATTAAAAAGTTTATATATATCACATTTTGCTTGTAAAACAAACCATTTTGGGGAAAAAACAGTACTAATCATCAATATCTGATAATATATATATAGATATGATGTAATAGTTTTTATAATAGTGTAATATTTCTATTTTCTGTTAGTTTCTGAATAGCTTTTCTATTATATAAGATTTGATAATGGTATCTGTGCCCATAAATTTCAGTATTTGAATCAGTTTCAGTTATTTAGTAAAATTTATGTTTATTTTATTTTTTATTTATTTTTTTTTTTTTCTATACTATAGTTTCGGGTATTTTCAATTTACTTTATTCCTATGACAAAGAGTACTTTTCTTCGTAATGTTATCAGATGAGTTGTAGAATTATAGCTCATTCTATTAAATGTTATTTGCAGCTTTTGAAACCTTTATTGATTGTGAAAATATTAAATGTAGGTATTTAAACAATGTTCTCTTTTTGTTCAAATAAGTTTTTTTGTCCTTATGTACTGTATTTTCCAGCTACATGTTTTAAGTATATTCGCTGTATAACGTGCACCCAGTTCTTCACAAAGAAACTTCAAAGATACGTGTGCAACACTCTTATCCTTTTAGGTCACTTATTCGAAGATTTGTCTTAAACTTTCAAACGATGGTTTACCGAATTGACAAGCGATATATGTGTGAGGGTTAAACACTTGAGGGAGTAAATGTTCCTGTAAAGAGGGTGGATTGTATTTGTATTTGATGCAGGTGTCCAAAAGAATGCTATTGTAGGGTTTCAAGAAAGGGGGATATAATTTGGAGTAAGTATACACGTCCAGCCTGAATGAAGTGAGATTAAGGAGTGAGATGTTTTCTCTTTTTGTAGTCATTTGAAGCCATGATTTTAAGTGAAAATCAAAGGCTTTAGTAAATTGCTTTAGCTTTAGTTGAAATACAGTTGTTCTAGTGCCCCTTTTAGTAGTAAATATGGCCCCCGTGAAAAGAAGCAAACACAGCGCTGGTTTCAAATGCAAAGCCATTAATTTTGTAAAAGAAAATGAAAATCGTGCTGCAGAAAGGGTGTTTGGTGTTGGTAAAAGATGGAACAGATGATTATTATTATTTATTTATTGATCAGAGTAATAATGATGGTGTAAATGAAACATAATTTGATAATGTGCCTGAAGTTATAATGAGTGATGAACTTTCATGTTATCCAATAATTAAAATTTTTAAGTTCATAAGGTATGTTATTTCTTTTAAATAAACAGCATTTAGATACATCTAGAAATCTTAATTTTTAATACTCATTCCTTATTTTTAAATATGTCATTTTTATACTCGATGTATAACGTCCACCTGCAAATGTCGATCTTATCAATACAAAAGTATTGAAAGTGCTGTGATATACACCGAAATGTATGGTATATATGGGGGTAGTGTTTAATCTTAAAGCGTAGTTATGCATATGAAAAGAAAAATTAAATTTTCAACAAACAATATAGCTTTATATTTTTAATGCTAAAGAAATTTTTTTATTAGATGGAAATGCAGAGGAGCCGAATGAAAAAAAATCAAAAACTGATGGTTCTGCTGAAGTTACAGAATCTAATTCAGATGAGCCTAAACAGAAAACAAAAGGTGAAGATTCTGATAAGGTTGCAGAAAGTAATTCAAAGGAGCCTGAACAGAAGACAAAAGGTGGGGATTCTGATAAGGTTGCAGAATCTAATTCAGAGCCAACACATAAAAAAAGAAAAGCTGAAGATTCCGAGCAAATTGCTGAAACTAATTCTGAGGAACCAAGGTCTAAAAAGGGCAAGACCCAGGATTCTAATGTTACAGAAACTTCCCAAGTAAAGGAATAATGGAATAACTTTCCATGAGGAACATTGTTCCTAGTTCATCTAGTTATTACTAGATGACTCTTGCTTATTTTATTTGAGGAATCTGTATATATTTGTTGTAATGACAGAAGAAAAGTTTATTTTTCATTTTTTTTAATTAAACGATTAAAGTACGATTTTCTTAATGAAATTTTTCTGCCAAGTTCTTTTATTCATTAAACTCTTGAAGTATTAATTTTTGTCAGTTTAAATAATTTTCATGTTTTTATTATTTTGTTACAAAACACTAAGTGAAACCATTTTATGATTAATGTACATTATATATTTGAATATTTTAATAAATATGTATTTACAGCCTCTTTTCCATATCTATTCATCATATATGTAATTGTGTATGTGTGAATTAAACTGTTTCAGTCTTTAAATTTTTGAGTAACAAATTGTTATCATTCGTTTTCAAAAAATTTGAAAACTGTTCATTTTTTACTTTTATTAATAATTTCTTTTTTCATTTTTCAAAATCCAACTTTTTCAAAAATGTACATATGTGATCCCATAAATAAACTGTTTAAAAATTATTTGAAATATGTATATGTTTGTGTACATAAAAAAATAAAACTTTTGTGCAGTTTCATGTTTTGTTTTGATATTAAAAATTTTTAATTATTTTTCAGCCGTAAATTAACATTTTCAATAGCACACTGTTTCTAATATAAGATATTTTTAGGGTACTTAATTTTGTTCTAGCTTATTTCTGTTGTCCTTTTCTTGGTGTGTGTGAATGAAACTAATCTGTTTATACATATTTTTGATGTAATTCATTTAAACTTATTTCCTCAAATTATTGTAATTTAATTAACTGATCCCTGGAGGCAACATGAAAATGACATCAGAAACAGAAAATTTTGAAATTTTCCATACCTCACAACTTATGCAAATGACTAATAGCCTCTGTGCCATCCTATGTTGGGAAAGCCTTTTTATAGTCCAGGAGTTCTCAAACTTTTGAAATTTTGTACTATATAAATATGGAACAAAAATTTATGTGCCACCATAAAACTCTTTAAATTTATATTAATTATATTTGTAAATGAAATTTTTACATTACAATAAAATGTAAATAAGTATACTAGAGTGTCCTTATGATTCTTGGAAATCGTAACATTGGGAAATTGAAGCACTTGGAAAGTCGTCATTTGAACATTAAAGCTAGAGTCGTAAAAGTCAAAAACTTGAAGATTGAAACAAAATATTAAAAGAGGCACAATTTTACATTTATTTTGAACATTCATTTAATTTTTTGTGTAAAAATTGTACCACTAAAAATATTGTAATATACCCACAATTTGAGAACTGGTGGTCTAAGCTGACTATATAAAGGATACAAATTTATGGTCATTGTTTATATCAGGAGTTGTTACAATACACATGCATTACAAAATAAACTATACAATTCCTTTTAACATAGAATCATCATTGAATTCTTGTTATATATAAATTAATTCTAAATAATAAATATAAATTCATTGGAGAAGTGGAACCTTAAAATCGACAGTAAACAGACTTTGAATTCCCTCCTCTCTCTCTCTCTCTCTCTCTCTCTCTCTCTCTCTCTCCTTTTTTTTTTTTTTTTTTGGTCAGGCATTAACCATTTTAAGCTTTGTCAAGTATACTAAGGTCAGAAGCAGTGGCTGTTTTATGGCAGCACCTAATAGGTGGCCACTGTTAGCTCCTATGGATGAGATAGTGTGTACTTTACTGTCTGTACCAGGAATAGTCTCAAAAATCCTACTAAGGCCTAATGAAAAAGGGAATAAATCCTTATCCTTACGTTGCACCATCGTACTTGTTTGTACATTGGATTTCTGAAACTGCCATTTATTGTGCTGTTTTATAGCATGCTACCTGGTGCCAAACTTTGTTGTTCATATCACATTAAATATTCTTGCTGCATTCATCATGAACTTCAATTAGACAAAATACTCTTAAAATTGTTCCTTATTTCAAGTTTTCAAACATGTGCCACTCCACAGACAATCTCTATTCCTTCTGCAGGCTAGTCCAAATTTAAGCATTTTATTTTTGAGATGTGCTAAAAAAAGCTTTGTTGTTTTCAAACCATCACTGGTGTACCAACACAAGAAGCAGTAGTAATATAATTTATTAATATTTTCCCCACTGGTCGATACTTATTAAATTTCATGTAAAGTCTAGGTTTTTTTTTTTTTTTTTTTTTTTTTTTTAAAGTTTTAGATAAATGATTGTCATCTGGCTGTACGGTGAGTTTTGCAGATAATAGATGCCTTTTGCTGGAACAATATTTAAGTACTGTGAGATTAAGTTCTAAGTTTGGTGGTGGTTTCCGACTGTGTTAATGGTAGTAATGCTGGACAGGAATGCTATATTAGTGGAAAATGCTTTCAAAACAATGAAATATGTCTTCTCTTTTGTATTTTACAAGGGGCATTGCGAAAAAACTTTGTACTTTCTTAGCAAATTTAAACAGCCAAATTTTCCCATAATATTTGTTTTATATTGTTGCGTGCTTATGGGGTCATAATGGATTGAATGCACACAGAACCGATGATGCTTAATAAAATCTATTTTTCCCGAAAGAAACGAAGGTTTTTCAAAGGTGCTTATGAGAGCAAATACAAAACTGAAAATTTTTTGAAAAGTTAACTGAGTGAGGCAGTGGTGAGAAATTGTGACGTCAAAAAACAGATTATAACTATAATCTTATATTGCAGTCACGACGAAAGGTGACAAAAGACCTATCTAAATTCTTCAAAGACCAATAGGTTATCTGCTTGACTGGAGAGTCCAGAACTGATCCTTTCTCCAGTTTTATATAAAACTGGAGCCGACTTCTTCGTCGGCTGTTGAGAAATTTTCAGTACCTTCGATTTCCCAAAATTGCTTAAATCCATACAGGGACTGGACCAAAATGTCTTGAAATAGTTGCCAAATTTGGCGATATTTTGCCAAAGCCATCACGAGCTTGTCACTACATTTACCTGAATATTAAATGAACCTCTCCGTGTAATCACTTTACTGGTGGAGCTTCGTTTTCTTGAAGCATTTCATGTTACTTATACAAGAGATATTACAGTTGCCAGCAACTGTCATGAAAAAATTGCAAAATACTACATTATGGCAAATCACCAGATGTGGGTGGTTCATAAGGAACTCTGCAATCCACGAGGAATTTAAAATTCTGCACATAAAAAAATTTATGGTAAAAATTGCCAAAAGATTTTTTGAAAATATCCACAATACGGAAAATGATAGTATCCCAGAATTAGATTATGATTTTAACTTAATCAACTATACCAAAAGACCTGGATCGCTAGTTAGAGCACTAACATAATTGCCTTGTTAATACTTGTTATGGCTTCTTATTCGTTAAGTACTCAACTATAGTAATATTAATCGACTAAAAACTGCCCTTTTGTTTGCATTTTTTAATTGCCTGTTAATTAAGTTTAAAACAATTTTATTCATTTATTTTCCTACCAAAATTAACTCTGCTATAGAACATTGACCCTGCCCCACCTTTGGCTCAATTTATCACTAAATTTATGTATGGCTCTGAACCCCTGCCCCCTATTATGCCTGCAAATAGTCGCTCTGCACTGTGCCTGTGCGCCTTCAATCTCTTTCCAGATGCCGATCACCTGATGGGACTCCATCTCCTACTCTTAGCTGTGGCTTCACCAGCTACGAACTCGGACACTCAGCGACTTCTACGTGGCTCACGAGGTAACTGATTCTTCAATCGACTTGAATTATCACCACACATGCTCTCAAGCAGATAGAACTTTGAACTATGGAAATATGAACTGTTGACTGACTTCTCGTCACATATGCCACAATTGTAAATTCTGCTTACCTCTTCAATAAGTCAACTGGTATAATTGCTTTCACTTCATTCTAATCGTAAAATGCTATGCTTATAAAACGATATGCCACAAAGACTATTTCACGTGCTATACACATGAGCCTGGAAATGATGTATGACTTCGTCACCTCCTAAAAAACTACAGTTTTGTGTATAATTTCTCTAAAATTATTTATATGTGTAAGAAATTCTTAAAATTGCTGCCCCCTGCCCAAGGACTGCACATCCCAAGCAATACAATCCCTTTTAAGGAAGCCACACTTACAACTAAGGAAAATTAATGCATTACTAAAATATTAATTTCAGTAATTAATGTATAAAAAATCAATAAATAAAGGTGTGAATTTCCAAATTTATGTACACAGAGGATCATGGTCTATTTACATTATACACATTATGTGGTTTACGTACTATGGCAATAGTAAGGTGTTAGGCTGCCCAAATGAACAACTTTAGGCTTAGAATTTTGTTACTTCCAGATTCGAATTACGACGTCCATCAGCCTATTTAGAGCTGAGTGAGGACCGTTTCAGGGTGACTAGGAGGAAGTATTTCCGTCGAATGGGATTCCATAACCACACCTTAGCACCTTCGTTGAATTAACCCATTCCCTGCCATGATCCCCATATGGGGATCGCCTACATTTGTATACGTTGTGACGTCATGCTGCACCTGGGTGGTGCCTTACGGGTGGGCATGCTTTCCTGAAGATTGCAACTAAGAGTAGAAATCTTAAGCTGCAGTGAAACAAGTTAAGTTTCATGTGTCACCAGGGCTACATTTGTTTACAGTACAGCTAATTTTCCTTAGCTTAACAACCAGTGTTAATGACTGAAATCATTAACACTGGTTTCATTGCAAACTCACAATTAATAATGTTTACACCACCTTTACACCCATAACTCATAAATGATCAATGTCAGAAATTTAGCTTTTCCAGCCAGTAAACAAATACGTGGACTCAGTTGAGCTCACGAGTTTATTTTTCTTTCTCTCTCGTTACTTTTCACGAGAAAAATAATACGGTTATTTTCAAAGCACAAAAAAGTTACTTAGGAACAATTATTTTTTGTTGTACTGAATTTCCCTTGATTCTTGGTAAGTAATTAATGTATTTATATATTATTTAACCTCATACTGTAATTTGGATGGGTATAATGAACCTAGATATATCGATCCCCATTTGGGGATCATGGCTGATACTGACTAAAATTGTAAAAAAAAAAAAAAAAAAATGTTTTTCTTTTTTTTTTTTCCAGGAAATGTTGCGTAAAAGATATCTTTCTTTAAGAGAAATTGTAAATTCTGATGATTTTTTTGCATCTGGCGATGACGACGATAATAGCCCCATAGATATTGTTGAAATTCCACCAGAGTGGGTTGATGAGATTTCAGATAATGACATGGATGATGAAGAACCATTTGATGTTTCCGGGTGTGTTGAAATTCACCGTGTGGCAGGATTTGAGGAAAATAGTTTAGTGAATGCAACTGAATCTTCAGCAAATGAAGTAACAAAAGTACCGGCTTACCACCTGCTAAAAAGAGAAACGTATTGACTTCCAATTGGAAAAAGAAGTAACCTAAGTACTCGAAACTATATGAAAATTCTGACGTTATAGAGACAAGGCGAAATAATGTCATTAGAAAACTCAGGGAAAAATCCCCGGTAGAGTGTTTTGAAATACCTTTTGATAATGAAACTGTCACCTGTATTATCCAGCAGTCTGTAATATGTGGCAGACAGAAAAACAATCAGCAGTTTCAACTTTCTAATAACTGCCTAAAAAAATTTATTGGAATACTTTTCACTGGCTATCATTCACTTCCGCAAGAACAATTATATTAGTGTGAAGATGAAGACAGGAACATTCTGTGTGTTAGAGCATGTATGAGTCGGAATAGGTATTTGCAAATTAAACGGTACCTACATATCAGTGACAACTCCGATTTAGAAAGGATTCCACTAGGTGAACGTGATAATCTCTTCAAGATTCGCCCATTGACTGACAAGCTGAATGACAAATTTCAACAATTAGGGGTGTTTTCTGAAAGTTTGAGCATTGCGAACAAATGGTTTGTTACTATGGACATCACTATCTCAAACAATTTATACCTGGTAAGTCAGTGCGATTTTGGTTCAAACAATGGACTATCTGTTGTTCACAGACTGGATATTGTTATCAGACTTAAGTGTATGAAGGCAAATCAAAGAAATTAGGAGATGATGAAAGCATCAGTGGGCTTGAGACATCTGTTGTCCTTCAGATGGTATCTATTCTTCAGAAACCATATGCTCATAAAGCTTATTTCGACAATTTTTTCACAGGATTTTCTCTTATGAAACATTTGCAGGACATTGACGTTAGAGCAACAGGAACTGTTCCATTCAACAGAATGAACAAATGCCCTATTGCAACAGACAAAGAGATAAGGGAAAAAGAACGCGGGGCATATGACTACAGATTTGATTCCCGTAATGAAATTTTAGCTGTCACGTGGAATGACAACATTTGTGTCTAATCATGAAACTATCGATCCAATATCAGAGGTGAAGCGATGGAGTAGAACAGAGAAGAAAGATATTCAAGTACCACAACCCAAACTGATATCAGAATATAACAAATACGTGGGTGGAGTAGACAAGATGGATTGGAATGTTCAAAAATACAGAATCAGAATAAGGAGGAAAAAATGGCATTTTGCTTTGCTTACTAATGCCATCGACGTAACACTGATTAACGACCACGCACTGTATTGTATTTCAAATGATAAAATTTCATTGCTAGATTTTAGGAGGATGGTTGCTAGAGGATATCTTGCTTTATCTTTAGAACTCTCAGATGCAAAAAAGGGTGGAAGGAATTCTTTCACTAAAGCATCAATTAATCGTGTTCCTACTGCTATCAGAACATCTGGTAATCATTATATTGAACGGACCGAAAATGATAAAGAAAATGTGCAGTGTTCAAAACAAATGCAAGAAAACAATGTGGAAAATGTAATGTTAGATTACACGTAGACTGTTTTGAACGCTGGCATTAAAAGTAGATAGTATCAGCCATGATCCCAATTTGGGGATCGGACTTAAATTTAAAATTTCTGAAAAAAAAAATGACGCATTTATGAGAAAAACATGTTTTTCTTATTATTTAGATGTAAACTAACCAAAAAAAAAAAAAAAAAAAATTGATGAAATAAAAATTTGGCAGTTAATGGATTAATGTCCTGTAACTCGTATCGGGTCTTCATCTTCGTCGCCAAGTTAACGCGTTCTCGTGCATCATTTCAAATCGTGAATAGTAATCCTGAATGTATTCCTCAGGCTTAAAGGTGCATCCGGAAGGCGACCAAATAGCTGATTACAGGACAGACATGTCACGACCGAAGAGCATCTGTGGTGGGGAAAGCCGGTAGTCAGGTGGACAGCACTGCGATAGGCGAGTAAGAAGAGGGGTAACTTCTGGTTCCAGTTTTGCTGTTTTCTGGAAACCACCAGCGAGAAGTTGTTAAGGATGGTTCGATCAAAAACCTCTTTGTCATGCTATCTGTTTGCGCATGTATATGTGTCGTTTGAGTTTTATCTATGCCGGGTAGTTTTCCGAGTTATTTAATTACAGCTGAGATAAAATTCCTTCCTTGATCGAAATGTAACTAAAGAGGCACTCCAAACCTGCAAATCGAATGCTGTATTACCTCTGCTACCTGAAGAGGGATCGGATACGCTTCAGGCTATTTTGTGAAGTAATCAATGACAACGCGGATGTATTTGTTGATATTAACAGATCATGGCAGAAGTCCCAGAATATCGAAGGCGATGCGTTCAAAAGGCGCTGTTTCATTGCAACGTTGCAGCTTCTCTCGGTTGCCTTTCTTCGGTTCGTACAGGCAGGGCAATGGTGTTTCTGTTGGGCGATTCTTTCCGATGAAGAATAGTGTGATGTCATATTTCTGGAGTCTGTATCCATCTGGCTATTTGGCCATCGGAATTCTTGAAATTTAAAAGCTATGTCAATGATGCATAATCTGTGCGGCCCAGTAATTTTTTGCTGTAGAGGTAATGGAAATGTTCTACGGCTTTAAATATGGCGAACATCTCCTTTTTTAGTGACATATTAATTCCTTTTTAGTTTAAATAGTCACTTGCTCCCGAATGCTACGACACATTCTTGACAGTTTATTTCTTGGAACAAAACAGCACCGGCATTCTCATTGCAAGCATCCGAGTCAAAAATAAATGGTTTGTCTAACTGACGATAAGGCAGGATTGTCGCTGATGTTACAGTTTCTTTCAGTTTATTCTTCACATTCTTTTTCCAAATAACTTTTTTTAATAACTCCAAACTTCCAAATAACTTTGCTTTCTTTCTGTTAGTTTGTGAAAGGGTCTTGCGATTGAAGAAAAGTCCTTCATAAATCTCTTATACTAGGTGCAAAGCCCAGGAAACTTCTCAGCTGATGAACGTTTTCCGGACGTCTCCAATCTTTAATTGCCGACACCATTTCTGAATCTGTACATATACCACACATTTTGTAGAGATGATATGTACAAGGTAAGTCACTTCCTGTCTGAATAATTTACATTTTTCAGGACTTAAAATTTATATTGGCTCCCTTCAGTTTTTAAAACACCTTCTTAATACTTTTCAAATGCTGTTCCAATCTTTTCCCAACGATAGTGATGTCATTCCAGACAGGCTTCGTTGGAGAAACCTCTCAGAACAGTCTCCATGAGGCGTTTGAATATTGCCGGAGCATTACATGATCCAAGTATCATCACCTTAAACTGCAAAAGTCCTTGTCTGATAGTTCCTCGTTCATCAGAGTGTATCTCTAACTGCCATTACCCTCTTTAAATCAAGCGTCGAAAGCCACTTGCTTCCAGAGAAAGTGTCCAGAATGTCCTTTATTCTAGGAAGAGGGTAGCTGATTTTTCTTATTAATGTCGTTCAGCCGGCGGTAGTGAACGCAAAATCTGTTTGAAATCTATTTGAACCATCTTTCGTTCTGACTAGGACGATGAGAGATCTCCACAGGTTTGCTGAATGCTCAATAACGTCACTTTCTTGCATGCTCTTTAGACTTTTCCTACTTTGTTTAGTAACTGGTAGAAGTTTTGGGTATTTTTTAACTGATGAATGACTTTCCCCGGTCGTATTAATTCTATGCTGTGGTAAACTGGTTCGACCAACATAAGAAGGCTTGCGGGAGAAAACACATTGAAATTCTTGAATGACGTTCTGCAGCACTCCTCTCTTCTTCACTTAGTTGTGGATTCGGCAATAACTCTAATCTTAGGCTGTCCGAAGACACAGACACTGGAGGATTACTGGTTCGTTTAATGCAGGTCACTGGAGTACATGCTACAATCACTTCTCATTTCCTAATGACTCTAGCCTTATCACTTATGTTGGGAACTCTCACTTAGAGCGATTGTGCTCGATAGGTCGATGAGTGCCGAGGCTATTAGTAGTACTCCTTTCGGGCTCTTACAGTTCTTAGGATATTTCATTATGCAATACCGAAAGTTTCTTTTTAGAGCTATGGACCCAGGTAATAAAAATTCTGTTCTTGCTGTTACTCTGTTATCGTCTTCAGCTATGATTTGGTGATAGATTCAACTCCTTTTGCTTTACTTCCAAACAGTGTTACCTCCTTGGAGGCAGAATGAAGTTCATTATTTTTTAAAGTCCAAGGAAAAAATTGTATCCCCTTAGAAAGTCAAATTGAAGTATGCAAGGGTCTGTAACAGCAGCCACATATGCTGCGTGATGGTTGACGGCACTTCCGAACGGGATGCTAACGTTTAACTTTTCATCGATGACGATTTTAACATCGGACACAGTCTGGAGGGTAACTCCGTGCGGCGTCCAGTTGAGTTTACCTTCAACTGTTGATCCAAATCTTTTTGAATGATGGTAACATTGTCTCCTGGAATGATAGTCATATTATAAGGAACTCCAATATGACCATCGATACAGGAGCCAATGCTTATATGTCTCATGACTAAGAGTCTATTACTACCGCCGCTCATTTCAGAAATCTGAAGCGCTTTAATGTTTCCACGGTTTGTCCCGGATTATCTTGTATGCAGGCTTCTTATCGAGTCGTTATGTAAAATAGCTATTTTAAATTTATCCTCGAGTACATGCCGTCCAATGCATTTGTTACAGTGAAAAGGTACGCCAAGAACGGCAAACCCGGAGTCTCTCTTCCACTTCCAAATGTTAGGGGACAAGGGTCCACGCAACCTTGACGACAATGCGTAATGATCCTCATTAGCGCAGAGAGAAATCTTGATGCTTTGGATCTAAGGAAACAAGAAAGGTATTATCAGTTAGAAAATGAATGTATATAGAAAGGGAATCAAAATTTTTTGTTTTAAGAGCACTTTAAGGAATTAAAAAAGGGAGTTTATAAAATCAGCCTTATTCCTCACAAAATCATTTATAATGCAGTTTAATGGGAACAGGAGATTAAATAATTCTGTATGCAAAATTCATCTACAAATTTATATCACGAATAATAAAAACGTGTTTCCCCTTTCATAAATTTATATGTCTTTTATTTTTGACAGTGCGATTCGATTATTTTATTTCATTATCTAAGAGCGTGTGCTTTTTATCCGTGTTATAAAATTGTACATGAATTTTATGAAAGGCTTACTTAATATGTTGATAAAGGTACATGAATTTTGTGAAAAGGCTATACGATAAATTATTTTTTCACCTTTTAGTTTATTTAGGATTTTATCAGTTTTGAACAAAAACTTAATTTATAAAAACTTATTTTTTTAATTTTAGCCTTTAGTCTTAATGAAACGTTATCAGTCAAAGCAGTTGATCGAAAAATCATTTTTCAACAATGACTTTTACTTCCAATAATTCTCTTACCCCAAACAGTCGAAAAATATTTCCGATTTTCAAAAATTCGCCTCAAAATCAGAAATTACGCTAAAACTTTAATATAAAATTTTATTTAAAAGAATATTTTACGCTCTATGCAATGGCACAAATATTAAAATTTTGAGATTTTAGTTTGTTCTTTAAATGGAAATATGCGCAAAAAATCGCTTCAACATTAAATTTAAAAACTGATTGCGAATTTTATAAAACTTGCTTTGCAACATTGTATTATCATCCTCAAACTGTGTGTATACAAAATTTGAAACTCTATAGCTTATCGGGAAGTAGTTTAAAAATCGATGATGATCTTCTGACCATAGCGAGAAACACCACGAGTAATCGCAAATTCTTAAACTCGCATATATAAAGTTTTTGCATGAAAAAGCCTTTCATTCAAATTCTTTTATTAAAATATAAAACTCTACTAATCTCAGTGGCGCAACAGCCCTAGTGGGCCACGGCCTGCAGTGCCCTTTTTCTGCTTTCTTGACCTTTGGGCCCCGATGTGCATCAGCATATGCCCTGGGCAAGTGGTCAGCTTTTCGAAGGATCCCCGGTGTTTAGTCCCTAAGCGAACTTGGTGTAAAGAACGTCTGTGTAAAGAAGGAAAGGCTCCATAGACAGCTGTATGTAAGTACTTACATACAGCTTTGCCATAGACGTAATATAAACCACTTTGTCTTCTACGCCGCTAGAAAAAAAGAGGGAAAATTCGCCAAGGGATTTGGCGACGGAACCTGTTGGCGAGAATTTCCCCCTCTGTGATGTACCGGACCTGACTCCTCCGCGACGTGTACAGGAAATTAAGGAACACGGGTTAAGATGAATAAGAAAATTAGGTGAATTTTCACTTTCACTGGCTGTTGAACTTGCATTATCCATATCGCAGTTTGATGTCTGATTTTATATCCGTCAGAAAATATATATATATATATATATATATGATATATAAATAAATAAAAATAAAAAAATGGAGTCACACAGCTTTAAACTCTTGATAAACGTGACCGTTGAACCTGTTCGAACTTCGACAACAGCCTCGAGTTTTGGAGCTTTTTGGGACAGATATTTCACGCATGTGCAGCTGTTTCCATTTTCGTTCGAAGGGAGCCACTCCTGCTGCTGTGAAGTTTTCCTTCTTAACAATACATATTCTTAGCTTGGTACTCATTTTATCGATCTACTTAAGGCCGAGTTACCCTTGCCGCACCCGCGGATCGAACCCTGGACCTGTGGTGCAGCTGCGCGACGCGCTAGCCTCTTCGCCACCGGGCTTTCTTTAAAATATAGTCTGTGTATTTATTTGAATTAAACAAATCATCGATGGATATTTACCTAACAAGAGAAGACCTTTCTTGGAAGATTAAAGAGAATCTCATTGTATACACGTTATATATGGCAACAACTTTGAAAACACCCATGCGTTCAGGCTATGCCAAGCATGTTAAGCCGTGTCAAACTACCAGTGTTTTGGCACATATGGACTTACAATGCAGTTACTTGCATTTTTGACTGACAAAGAAAGTAATTAATTTCTATTGCTTTTTTCTTACTCTTGCATGTTCTCGTGAGGGGACGAGTGGTTAATAGTGGTAGTAGTAGTTAGTGACTGAGTTCTAGAAGTTTGAGCAGAGCTGGTGTCCACACAAACGTTTGGTTGCTTAAGCGTTTTTCGTGGCTTCGCAAGGTGTATCATGAATACGAATATGGCAGAATTTTCCTTAGAAAGTTCTTCCTTCCCTAGGTAGATAAGTTTGTGTGCTTTGCCATGTCCAAATAAAACTTCACATCATGATTTTATGACTTTTATACGCATGCAGTAAATGTTAAAAAACGTAAATACGCCTTTTTTTTCCCGAAAGGAGGGCTTAAAAACTTAAAAAAATATTAAATTCCATAATCTTTTCCTCTATTATTAATTTCAGCAGCTGTAAGACTTTTAAGAGGCTTATTTAATAATTTTTGGTTTTCTAAAAAGTTTCGGCTAATAATAGCAATTTACTTCTAAGATATAACAAAATACGAAAGCTGCTGTAAAAATAATTGACGACCTCAAAATTAACAATTCTAGATTTGGTGCTCTCCCTCTAAATTTATCCGTTCTCCCAAATTCGAAATCATTCTATGTTATGTAACAACCTCAAATTAACCAATCATAGCTTGTCTCTACAATTACATCAGACTTAGTATAAATACCGCTCGCAAAATAAACTACGGCATTCTTCTTCCATTCCTTTTCCTTTAAGTGCTGCTCTGCCATCCTTGCGCCACTTTGCTTTTCAACTGTTTAAATCGTTTTTTTAAAAAGCCAATGTACATATAAATTTATCATATTTCATTATGACTGAATCATAGCAATGTATCGGATTTCATTATGATTAGATAAATGTTTACTGAGATGACTTTATATGCGTGGAAGTAAAGACTGGGAATTCGTCTAATTCATTTTTGGGTGGGCGTCATCTATTCGTCTTCCCAGCCTGCCACTATTCCATCACGACTACGCTTCAAAAGCATCACATACATGTATGTATGTGTAAATATGTGATAATGAGCATATCCTCAAGATACACGGACATATATGCCGATATGTGTGAGCGTATGTACGGACATGTAGTGCAAGTCCAGAAATTTCACATATTTCGAAATTTTTGATAAATGAAATTTACTGGAATATTTTCCTCAAAAAGCAATTTTTTGGTGCATTTCTTGTGGTTTTGATATAAATTAGCCCGACTGAAAAAAAAATGTAAAGCTCATAAGATCCACTAGAACACGAGTGGTTAAGAACCTAGTAATTCGAAATGGTTCCGAATACTGGTTGAACGAGCTGGGTGCATAAACATTTTTGTGGTTTTCCCTGATGTGTAACGTAGCTAGTTTACCTTAGAAAGTATTCCATAAAGGCATTTTTTTCCTTGGAGAAGCTCCACAAAGGCACTCCAATAACTGGAGTAAATTAAAGCTTGCTTTTACTATCTTACAATTTTTAAGCATTGGCGATCATCTAAGTTGTTAATTGGTTTCCACTTTGCTGTTGTTCAGCATTCTAACACGAAATCTTCAAATATCCGGTCACCAGTTTGGGAGGTCGCCATAAGTATTCAAAATGATGACTCCATTGGCACTCAAATATTTATTTATTTACCGTTAAAGTATCTAAGTACAGCGAGGAAGCATACTATGATAATACAAATTTCAACTATCAAATCTAAATGTATAAAAGGAAGAGTCTATCACTATTTGTGTGGGTGTTTTTCGTTCGTGGTGCAGTTTTTAAATTTAATGTTTCTCTTGGATACTGGACTTTTGTAGAGAGAAGGCAACGGGAAGTTGGTTAATTTTTTAGGATAATTAATATTTGTATTAAGGGATATTGCTTATTTCATTGTAATTTTTTTATATGTAAGACATTTTTATTGAATTTTTTTTAATGAAGTTGTTCAGTAGAGTAAAATTCCCTGCAGTTTTTAAATTTAATGTTTGGCATTTTTCTGGTACATTTAAAAGCCAGACGAAGGCTGGCCGCGTAGTAGCTAGTCTCTTATAATTGTTGTTCCAAGCTTATCGTCACTATGGCAACGCGTTACTATACAATGAATTTAATTGTTGCCACAACTAAAATAAAAAGATATTTCGAAGTCTCTTAATAATCGTAAAAATCTAATGTCGGGAAATAAGACATAGTAAACAGTTCTTAATCTTCTGTGGGAAAAGGTATTTTTTAAGTGTTAAAAGAATCTCTTTTTATACTGATGGGGACAAAAATTGCAGAATTTGTTTTCCTTTCAGTACCTTGATATACCTTGGCCAATCGGTATCGAAATCAATAGAATGTAACATTAAATTTACAGTAATCTGAGGTTCTACGCATAAAAAGCTAGACTCTAATCTTTGTGTAGAATGTTTCTTCATTCATTTGCTTTTAAATATTCATAGTTACTAGTGTTTCATGAATATAATGGAAAGAACTTTGTAGATTTTTACTTAGTGTTAGAAAAATTTAGATACTACTGTCACAAGTTTTTATTTTCAAATCTAAATATCATTTGCCATGTAGATTGCAATCGTATATTAACTTTAGCACGTTATGAAACTCAAACATTTTTACGAGACTTTTGTTTTTCGTCGCAACTGTATTTAAGCATAATATTTTTATTTCTTTAATACATTGGTATACATATATAAGAATGAAGAACGGCAGAAAACAAATGCATAAAAACATTTAGGTTATTTCATTCAAAATTTTGATAATGAGATATTTATAACACGTCATTAAAATTGCATGTATAATTAAGAGTTGTTAATAATATAACATTTTATCATGCAACAAAAAAAATGATGGCTGTCAATTAAATAATTATAATTTTACAGAAGAATACTAACTTTTTAATTAAAATAAAAATTTACGGGTTAAAAATGAGATAATCATCAAAATGCTCGTAAATACACTCATGTCCATAAATTAAGGATAATTCGGAGTCACGCGGAAATCGAACTCTAAAATAAATATATCACCTGTAAAATCACTACACACATCTTCAAGAATCATATGCAAATTTCAGTAACAAGAAAAGTAACAAGATGACACCGATGGTAATGACGAGAGTGTAAGAGAGTGATATATAAGGAATACAGGCAAAGAAGTAAAATTGTTCGCAGGCGCTTTATAAGCATTTCAGTGCAATAACCGAATAGTTATGACATAAAGGACGCATTTATATGATTTTCTACGTGGTAGAATTATTGGCCGTCTGGAATGTGGGCGTACCCAACTGAAAGTATCAGACGAACTTGGATGTGCCCAGAGTGTCATCTCCAGGCTTTGGCAACGATTCCAAGATGATGGTAATGTAAGTAGATGTTACAGCACAGGTCGCCCCAGAGTTACAACGCCAAATGAGGACCGGTATTTGGCAATTACTGCCAAAAGAAACAATCGGAGCACAGCCTCAGACCTGTCTCGTCAGCTCTCTTCAGGCACTGGTACGAAAATTTCAAGGCAAACCATGTACAGACGCTTAGGGCAGATTGGACTATATGCTCGTAGACCTGTCAGATGTGTTCCACTTACTGCAACTCGCTGTCGCCTGCGGTTAGCCTGGAGTAGAGAGCATGCATTGTGAACACAGCAACAGTGAGCTTGTGTGATGTTTTCCGACGAGTCCAGGTTTAGCTTGCAGTCTGATTCTCGCCGGACTTTCATATGGAGAGCTCCAGGTACCCGTTACCACCAAGAAAACATCATTGAACGACACCGTCACGGTGGTGCAGGAGTGCTCGTTTGGGGTGGAATTATTCTGGGTTCCAGAACTGACCTGCATGTTCAAATTGGAACCATGACAAGCTAAATCTATCGGGACGTCATTCTGGAACAACATGTACGTTTGTTTAGGGGCGCCATGGGCGCACAATTTGTGTTTATAGATGACAACGCCCGTCCTCACCGTGCAAACATCATAAGCGAATGCCTTTAATCGGAGGATATCACCCGTATGGACTGGCCAGCATTCTCATCGGACTTGAATCCAGTAGAGCACGTGTGGGACATGCTTGGCCGACGAGTTGCAGCCCGTCAACCTCCTCCTACATGTCTATCGGAGCATTGCTTTTTGAGTGGTGTAATATCCCCCAAGATCAGATCGATAATTTAATACTCAGCATACCTAGGCGTTGTACGGACTGTATTGCATCTTCTGGGAGACATACAATGTATTAACAATCATACCAACCATGTAATATTGGTTTTTTGTAAATAGGTTTTTTTTGTAATTTGCTCCAGGAAGAAAAAATCGCTAATATTTTTAATAATATCAAACATATAGCATCTTTTTTTGCTCTTTACCTTTTGTTTAATAAATAAGCTTTACAAATAAGTCAAATTTGTTTTGCTTCTAACTCTTCCTCTGCCTGATTTTCCATTATCCTTAATTTATGGACATGAGTGTAAATAAATCGGCAATTCTTCTTAAAGTTTAAACATTTTGTTAATATAAATATAGAATTTCGGAACTGAAAGGAAATATTAAGAAATTCGATTTTTGTGAAATTTTTTATGATCATTCGATTTAAATGACGGTATTATGCATTGAAGCAACTCGGCATGAATCAATGATGAACTGTTTTAAGATGGATGAAACATTATTTATCATAACCATTATATTAAATAAAAAAAAAGTGCTCATAATCAGCTGCAACTGATTTCATTGTCAAAATTTTATTTCTTGTCTTTCTTGTCTACTGAAAGTGTACGTCTACAATATCCTTATTAGATGCTACTGATCTTGTCCGAAATGAAGTATTTCGTTATTACTTGATAAATTAAATAGCTATGTATAGAATAGTGACAAGTACAGAATTTTTAATTTTAACTGAAGTAAATGTTTTTATGTTTATTTGACTCAGTTTAATAACGTTTACCTGTTCAGTTTACTAGAAAAGTTTTTTATCAAACATTTTTGTTTCAGTAAATATCAGTGAAGAAATTAATTTTAAAAGTGTAATTGATTTTTATTTTTTAACTATTATTGCATTAAACAGCTTTCTGTATTCATAAATATGGCTATAAAAAGCATAAAGAAAAAATGAAAAAGTAACATTATAATGAAATACAAACATAAGATTTTGTAAAAAGTATAATTTATATTGTAAGAGATGAGACGAGAACGATATTTTGGCAGTCGTGAAAGTTCTGATCAATAAAATTGTATTTTTTAGCATACATCAGTTCAGCTGAACAAGAAATCTCAGTCATAAGAAACTTTTCTACGTAACACAATATGAAGGGTTTTTGTCTGTCGTAAATGAGAAGAGGAAAAAGATGGTTAGCAAGAATTCGAAGTAAAATATCCTGATGCAGTGATTGTAGTTTAAACTACGGAGAGAAAAGGGGTGCGAAAAGTGACAGGCGATCATTCCGGGACATGCGTTCCGTTTTATGACTACGAATGTCAGCATCACAAGCCAATGCCACATCATAATGTCACATCACTTATCTATCATACACTTTAACAAAATGTACCCATCATTTCAAATTGGAATAGTATATAATTTTAAAATGATTCATACTGAAGCTAAGAAATGATATGTTTTTCTTCCCTTGAGCTCTTTTTGGTATAAAATTGCAAATGTGATGTAAATATTACCTGTGGCTAATACAGCAATACCTGCCATAGTCAGGGTAATCGGTTCCGCCATCTTGGACTGTTTGAAACCGGACTAATCGAGGAACTAAATATATAGAAAAATGATAAGTTCCAAGCGTCTTTTCCCTTCCTTTTTTCAATAAATAAAACACGATGAATAAAAAGCGAGCGATACATGGCGATGGAACTGCCAGATGCTGTCTATGACGTCAGAAGTAGTCTGACTGCGTTCACTCATAGTACGTTGCTATGCATCTGTAGAATATTAATAATTATTTTAAGTATAAATTCATAATTTACTCTAAAGAAGGCTAGAAAAACCTATTCTCAGTTTATGATGTAGAGCAGTTACTACTTATCGCTAGGCAAAGTGTTCAATATTCAGCTCCAAGCTCAGCTGTCACTATAACAGCAGCGATATTCGGACCAAACTCCTCCCTTTACAGTTTCAAATTTCTCAACAGATTGTTCTCCAGACAACAGCAGGAGGACACATCCTTTGTTGTCTCCGATAAGAGGATACCCACCAGGGCCGGGACGAGGGTGAGGCACTTGGCTCAAGTGAACAAATAAAAGGGGCGTCAAATTAGCTATTCGATCAAAAATTCAAAAATTTATTTTTAAAACTTATGAATTTTATCTTTTAATTTTGGAATACATCAGGGAATATTAGAAGAATTTTGTGTTATAAATATCCAGCTAATAATAGCATTAATTTATTCTCAAAAGACATGAGCTTTTAGACTAGTGTATATAATATTTTCTAACATTAAAATTTGTTATTGAAAGTAGCTTTAAGGAACTAATTACACTTTGTGTGTAACGAATTGTAAAGACTTAACTTTCATAGAAAATATTATACTGCCGACATTAGTTGTTCTTTGCTGTCTCTCATTAGTTTGACTTAAGCTCTTTACTTAGTCATAAGAAACTTGCCAAAACCCACTAACTGAACAAAGAATGGCTACATAACTGTTGAGTTTTGCAATTTCATAAACGCCTTCTGGAATAGCAACCGAAGAATGAACAAGGGTGATTGAAAATGAAATGTACTATGTTATTAGTTATTGCATTTTTATTTCTTTTGTTAGTCCAAAGGGGTTTTGGGGTATACTCCAACTGCGCGAATCAAAATTTCTTCCACCCTCCCCATCTGGGTATACTTCAACCAAAGAACGTCTATGTAAAGAAGGAAAGGCTCCATAGACGTAATGTAAACCAGTTTGTCTTCTACGTTTCCAGTAACTGTAGCTAGTGGCGAAAGAAGCTTTAGCAAACTGAAAATAACAAAGAACTATATGAGATCTTCACTAGGCCAAGAAAAACTTTCAAATATGGCCATTCTCTCTATAGAACATAAATTAAGTAATAAAACAAATTATGAACTAATTATTAACGATTTTGCTTCTTTAAAAACAAGCAAAATTAAATTATAAATGTGCTTGCAACGTTTTTGCCATAAGTATTTAAGCAGCTGTTTCATTTACACTACTTAATATAATTTGCCATTTTTCAAAAAGCATATTTTTAATGTTTTCCACTTCAAAACTGTTAATCATTATATATGTTTCACTTAGTGGAATATACAAAGTTATAATTAAATATTACTGTAAGAGTTATTGTATTTTCACTTGAAATAGTTACTTTTAATGAACATAAAATATATATAAATATAGTTAATTTGTTCTATATGTATGAATATATATATGAAAGATACAAAATATGTGAATCAAAATTATAATTTAAACTAACGGTAAAACATAAATTCTCCCTCTCCATTCTAAAAATCGTAGCTTCTCTGGATTGCACCATTTCTAGATCATTCTATGGCCTGCGCAGCTCTGATGACGTAATAATTGGGAACTGAAACAACCATTGTAATTATGTTTTCAAACATCATTTAGTATTATCTTTTTATACTCCCCGCCACAAATAGCTAAATAAATAATCTTGCATTGTATACAGGGGCGCACATTAGTAGCATGAAAATGGGGGTTCTGCGGCAGGAGCAGCTGAGGAGCTGAGGGCGTGGTCAATGACGTCACACAGAGGGCGGGGCCAAAGACAACGTCATCACACCAGAGGGGCGTGGTCTCGAGTTGAGTTGAGGTGTTAGTAGAATTCTGGTTAAGTTGTAGACCTCCTGCTTTTCATTTAAAGTTAGTTTTTTAAAATTGGCAACGGGGATTTTTTTGAGATATATGCTCATGACGTCCTCTAGGGACGAAAAAAGAGAATAATCTATTTAGGAATTGCTCATGGCGTCCTCTAGGAACGAAAAAAGAAAATAATCTATTTTAGAAGTTTCTTTTTTTTCTTTTTTTTTTTTTTAATGTTCTATTATTCAAAATATAGGATCGAACCCTGAAACAAAATATCTCACCAGCTGAGTAGTTTGAAGATTTTAACCACTAAGCTGACGACGGGATACATTCAGATTTAGGTAAAAAAGCCTATATAAGAAAATGGAATTTGAATCAGCTCATCAATTGCAATTATGCCTGCTTCAGGAGAAGCCACCATTGCGGTGTGTTTATACACTTTTATGTGTTATTTCATCATCCATCTATATTTTTACAGAATTTCATAAAAGTCCTATTGATTTTACGCTACGTCTTAACGACAGTGGGAACTTATCATTATCCATATGAAGAATAAGTCAATAGGTTTTGAAAATGAATTTATCGTATCAGGATCCGGCTCATGTTGCAAGTTTTGGTGATGTTGAAGCTTTACATCGTGCTGCAGGAGGTAAAGTTTCCAGGAAAGAGATTCAATCATGGTTGGAGGGAATAGATGCATACACGCTTCACAAGCCAATTCGCCGAAAATTTCCAACGAATAGAGTAATCGTGTATTCTATAGATGAACAATGGCAAGCTGATTTAGTGGATGTTTCACATTTACGTGATCATAATGATGGTTATCGATATATATTAACCTGTATTGACATATTATCCAAATATGCATGGGCTATTCCTCTGAAACAAAAGAGAGGAGAAGATATTGTGAAAGCGTTTCAAAAAATAATGAGTCAACGTAAACCAAAATTCCTTCAAACTGATCAGGGCACCGAATTTAAAAATAAAGTGTTTATAAAATTTTAAAAAAGAAATCAAGTTAAACTTTTCAGTACATTCAATACTACTAAAGCATCCGTGGTGGAAAAGTTTAATCGCACTTTGAAAACAAAAATGTGGAAATACTTTACGACTCGAAATACATATAAATATGTAGATGTCTTGGACAAATTAATAGAAAGTTATAATGCTACTTTTCATTCAAGTATAATGCGAGCTCCCATAGAAGTCAATTCAGAAAATGAGAGTGACGTATGGTTTACCTTGTATAAAGATCATCCTTCTAACGTTTCTAAATGTATATTCGTGTAGGAGATGTGGTACGTGTTTCTAAACTAAAGCTTACTTTCGAAAAAGGCTATGAAACCAATTGGATTGAAGAACTATTTGTGGTGACAGAGTGTGTTAAAAGACATCCAGCTGTGTATAGATTTAAAGATTTACTTGGAGACTCAGTAAAAGGAACGTTTTATGCACAAGAGTTGCAGAAAGTGAGACTGAAAGATGAATATCGCATTGAAAAAATTTTAAAGAAACGTATACATAAAAATCAGACAGAATACTTTGTAAAATATCGCGGTTATCCCGACAAATTTAATCAATGGATTCCGGCTTCTAATTTACTCTCGATATAAAGTGTGAGAAAATGCTGTATCCAATTCATTTATGAAAATGAGTTTCTACGTAACACTTCCGAGCGATAGCTCTATGAATTATTTCCCCGAAAATAAAATTTCATATTTTATAACACGTTTACCTGTTCCCATTGAATTAAAAGGTATGTGGGAAGTTGGTTTGGTTGAATTGCTATATCCGCACACATGGCACAATGTGAATGCAGACAATAACTTAATTGGATTTGTTTTAGAGAAAGATGGTGAAATGTTAGGTCGTAGATTACCTCCAGGATGTTATGAAACAGTACCTGATATTTTAAAAGCTATTTATATTAAAGAACGTCAAAACAAAATAATATTTAATTATAACCCAGTAACAAAACGAGTGAAAATCAAAGTGAAAAATAACGCTAAAGTGATTTTACATGATCGGTTAGCACAAATGTTAGGTTTTGAACCTATGGAAATTACATCTACAGATGATAGTTCTGAAACTGTTGTAGAAAGTCCTTTTGCAGCCGACCCCTGTGCACATTATCGTGTATTAATGATATATACGGATATTGTAGAACCTCAAATCGTAGGAGATGTTTTAGCTCCTCTTCTTCGAATTGTAAGAGTAACTGGTAGCGATGGAGAAGTGGTCAGTGCACTATTTGATAGACCTCATTATTTACCTGTGAATCGGAAAATGATAGACACTTTGGAAATCGATATAAGAACGCATTTGGGAGCATTTACGCCATTTGAACGAGGAAGATCATACGTGAAACTTCATTTCCGTCAAAAATACTTGTCATAATGTACGTACCTTATCAGTGTTGTCAAAAATCTTTTGAAGATTATTATGTACAACAAACAGGACATGGATTGAATTATTATCAAGGTAATCTTTATCAGAGAGGATACGGATTAGGAGGTCTATTCAGATCCTTCTTTCGCGCTGCCGTACCTCTTATTAAATCAGGAGCCAAAGCAATTGGAAAACAAGTATGGCATAGTGGACTGAATTTGTTAAATGATGTATCACAAGGACAAGATGCAAAAGAGGCTGCTAAGCGTCAACTGAAAAAAAGCCGGAAATATATTAACAGATAAAGCTGCTACTAAAGTGAAGAACATGATTGGTTCTGAACGAGTTAGTAAAAAGCAGAAACGTAGGAAAAAGCGTACCATTTCTCTCCGATCAAAGAAGGTGAAAGCACAGGATATTTTCTCTTAAAAAAAAGTATGACTTCGTATATTCATCGAGACTCTACCGTTTGCGTCAAATCTGAATTAGATTTATTTACCATTCCTCCTACGCAAACAGCTATAGAAAAAAGGACAGTTTGTGGAATATCACCCTCTCGCAAATATACGAGATGGAGGACCTATCGAATTTAATATTTCTGGCAGTGGTAAAGACTATATTGATCTAGCTGCTTCTTATATACACGTGAAAGTTAAAGTAGTTAAGGCAGACGGATCCAGTTTAACAGACAAAGGACCGGTTGCCCCTGTAAATTTATTTTTACATTCTCTCTTTTCGCAAGTAGATGTAAGTTTAAATGAAAGAAACATTTCATCTGCGACAAATACCTATCCTTATAGAGCCTTCATCGAAACATTATTGAATTATGGGGAAGATGCAAAGAAAAGTTTACTTGTAAGGATCTTAAGTTTTACTAACGTTTATTTTATTTTAAATCTTTACTATCACTTCTTATTTTCTATTTCCGGCCAGAATTAAAAGCTTTAACTTATTTATGCAAATTTGTTGGCGAACGCCAAGTACTTAAGTTGTGGCTTTTTGCCAAGCGAGAGAGAGGAAGGAGTTAGTAGAAGCAGGCCGCGTGCCTTAGCAGTTTACTCGGTTGCTGGTTGCCTTCCAGGCCAGAGGTTTAATCCTCTTAATAATTTTTAAACGTATTGTAGTGTTAACAGTTCTCTGTACTACATACGGCTTCCTGTTAATATACGGCCAATCTTCCACGTAGGCCCTTGTTTATTATTTCAAAGTTAAGTTAGAGTTTAGTTAATATTTTTATATTCTTACGTTTAGACCACAAGTGGTTGGTCTCTGTATTCCGAAGTCCGGAAATTATTGTAAAGAGTGAAAAATAAAGGGTTTCGTATACCCTTCCTGTGTATCTTGTCTACTTCCCACATTTATTGAACATAGCTTTAGTAAGCTCCCTGTTCCGAGTCAGGTCTTTGCATGTTCCCAAAGCAAGTAAGGCGGAACACTGAACCTGATATACTCACCTGTGAAGGATTTTTCCAAGACACTTCACCTAATAAAATAGATGTCTTAGCTCAAGATGTGGATGCGGGACTAAAAGCTCGCGGTGAACTTATAAAAAACAGTCAAAGTGTGGATTTGATAGGACAATTACATTGTGACATTTTTCAACAAAATCGACTCATGTTAAATTTAGCTGATGTGAAAATTAAAATGGTGCGTAGTAAATCTGCTTTCTGTCTAGTTTCTACTGAGAAAGATGTCGATTATAAAGTGATCTTGGATCATGCCTCTTTGTTTATCAGAAAAGTAAAAGTAAACCCTGGAGTCTCTCTCGGACATGTAACAGCGTTGGAAAAAGTTCTGCTAAATACCCTATAGATCGAGTATTATGCAAAACATATTCAGTATCTAAGGGAAGGTGGTATTTTATGCAAGATAATGTATTTTTAGGATTGATGCCCAAGCGAGTCATTATTACTTGTGTAGAAAATGCTGCAATGAATGGACAATATTCAATGAATCCCTTTCTGTTTGCCCATCATCATGTCAACTTCATATCGACTTATGTAGATGGACAACCCGTTCCATGTAAACCAATGGACCTTGATTTCGAATCTAATAATTATGTGCGTGCTTACCACAGTTTATTTTCTGGATTTAATCGCGACAAAGGCATCTATTTATCTCGAGAAGAATTTGTGAAAGGACATGTGTTATATGCTTTCGATTTAACTCCAGATATGTGTGATGGATCTCATTTTAACTTACAGCATCAAGGCAATTTGCGAGTAGAAATTAAATTTGCTAAAGCTCTCTCTGTGATTCTCTCGGTGCTAGTCTATGCAGAATTTCAAAACGTGATTGAAATAACAAAATCTCGTCATGTACTATGCGATTTTGCTAATTAAGCAATGGACAGCCTTGAAATAAACAGAGCACTCTCTCAGAATGCAAAGACAAGAAAAGCATTTCTGGGAGTTTTTGCAAGTGATCGACTCCCTATCGAGATCAAGAAATATCCAAGTTGCTTTATAGCTAATGTAGATCGTGCATCTGAATCCGGTAGTCACTGGTTAGCCTTTTACATTTCATCGCCACAGCATTTAGAATTTTTCGATTCCTATGGACATGACCCATCCTATTTTCCTGGACCGATAGCCAAGTATGCAGAACGATTTCCACAGATGGACTTTAATTCGATGACTCTCCAGACTAATGTAACGGCAGTATGCGGTCAATATTGCATATACTATTTACATTGTAAATGTCGTGGACAATCTCTCAATGATATATTGTTATCTTCATACCTCAATATATATCTAATGATATTAAAGTATATAATTTTGTAATCAAGAAATTTCATGTAAGATCTTCTTTCTATCAATAAATACATTTAAACTTTATACATTATGTGTCTTGTCTCATTTAATATGGAATTTCCAAAGCTACAACATCCTTTCACAATGGTGATTTCGGGACCCACTGGATGTGGAAAAATCTATTTTGTACGAGAATTGTTAAAGAGGAAATGCTTTCAACGATTCCCGATAAAGTAGTATGGTGTTATGGAATTTACCAACCTCTGTATAATGATATACCGAATTTTACTTTTGTCGAAGGTTTACCAATGAAATATCAAGAATATTTAGGTTCCAACACATTATTCATCATAGACGATTTGATGAGCGAATGTGGGAATGATAAACGTCTGACTAACTTATTTACAAAAGGAAGTTATCATTTAAATTTAAGCGTTATTTTTATCACACAAAATTTTTTTCACAAGGGAAAAGAAATGCGTGAAGTGACTTTAAATGCACACTATTTGATTTTGTGTAAAAACAGAAGAGATGTCAGTCAAATCGTACATTTAGGAAAACAGCTCTTTCCGCGTCATTTAAAGTTTTTTCAAGAAGTTTACATTGTTTTTAAATGTTATGAAAAACATTCATTTCACAAAGAAGCTTTTACCTTTCAATACATTTATTTTCAAAGAAAAAATTTCTGTATTATACATAAAATATACTTGGAATTTTCTTTCATTAGTTAATATCAAATTAACAGCAATATCCATTTACTGACATTTGATATAAATGTTTGCTTTAAAATTAAAACTAAAATTTCAATATATTTCTATTAAAAACATAAGGAAAAAAAATAGTCATAACATCAACCAAAGACAGAAATTTAAATAGAATAGCTGTACTTATATTAATGCATTTTTATAATCTTCATAACATTTCGATTCAAAAAACCTATCACAAAATAAATGAACAATTTTTTTCTGCCTTAAAGAATCTCTTATATTTTTAAAATTAATACATAAAAATATATCTTCACCAATATATTTAATTCTGTCATCAACACTTATTATAATGCAATCATGTCTTGTTTGCGAAGCCAGTCTGTCCGGCGTCATTTCTTCCTTCATAAACTCCTGTTATCATAAAAGACTAAGCGCTGCATCGGAAAAGTGCATATTGCGTTATCATGGTAAAATAGGTTAATAGAAAACTCTGATAATCACTGAAAACTTATTTGAAAGAGTTGTTATTCTTAAGTTTGACATTACTTACACACGTACATATAAGGTAAAGGGATAAATCTTAAAAGGAAAATTTCATTATCATGATAGGATAGTGGGAAAGAGTTATAGTGTCCTAATGTTGTTATTCTGAACTTCGATATTACATATATGCATAAGGAGAATCTTAAAAGCATCATCCACTTATCATGATAAAGTAATGGAAATTTTCTAAAACTCTGATAATCATACGCGAAAGAATGTATTATCTTAAGGTTGTTGTTGCTATTCCAAGTTTGACATACTGACAGAAGTGAAGGAATACATACAGAAGTGAAGGAAGATCCTTGATAAGCGCTGTAGACTTCACGTTATCATGATAAGGGTTAATGGAAGTTGAAATCGTATTCGAAAGAAAGGGTTATCATAATGTTGTTGTTGTCCTGGTTCAGATTATACAAATCTGAAATGTTTCGAGAACATTCTTTAATCCCTATAAAACGTGTTTCAGAAATGGAAGAAGTCAGTTCTCTTCTCAACCTTGAAAAGAGCAAGTCTTTCTGATTTGATTCACAGAGCTTAATAATTTTTTGCGATGGCTTTCGAACAAGATCAGCAATCTGTTTCTTCCAATGTAAGTATTAGAACTGTTATATATTATTTTAATTATTATTTTTTTTTCAGACTAGATGAACTTTTTTTAACAGTTGCTTTTAAAATGAATTATAATCAATCTATTTTTTAATGCATGATTTATATGTTTGCTTCAAGTATGATTTGAATTAAAAGAGCTTTTAATAGCCTGCTTTTTACATTGTTTAGAGTTCAAAAAAATGTTTTTAAAGCATTTGTAAGAGTCTGAAGGAAATCAGTCGAGTTTGTATATCGTTGCATGATATTTTTAATGCATGAATGAACTATTTTTTATGAGAGAAGATGCTTTTATTTTGAATCTTTATTTTAAAAGTATATTTATTATAAGATAATGAATGAACTATCAAATACTGATAAACAGCAGTCATCATTTTTGAATATTCTAAAAAAATATTTTTTATTAACACAGTTTTTTCTCTTTTTTTTCCTTAGTTTATCGACTTTGGAATTCAGGAGGAGGAATTCAACTCTCTAACTTCTGAAAGAACGCAACCTCAACGAAGTACAAGAGAGGTAACATTTTTATTTTTATTTTTATTTTTATTTTTATTTTTATTTTTAATAGTGACTTTCAGATATAGTTATTTATTCAATGGTTCTCTTTCCCTTCAGTCGTTGTCGTATAATGTGTGATTATTAGGAAAAAAAAAAAAAAACAAAAGTAGTGAGAGAGAGATTTTTAAACTAAACTAAAATTCTTTAAAAGTAAAGAGTTAATACTAAATGTTATGCCGTGGAGCAAAAACAATTTTACTTTACACCTGACTGCCACTTGCTCCGACATAGCAATGTGAATACCCTACATCTAAAATTTTAAACACCATTCCAGAATTTTAAATGTTTATTTAATAGAATTCTATTCATATATTTGCAAGTTATACACTATAAACACAATAACAAAAATTTAAACTTATCTGCACCAGAGTGAATAAGCCTGGCATAATATTCTGAACTCAGCGCAACTTTAGGAGGAAAAATACCGCAAATTCAAGCACAAGGTTTCATCCTTTCCAACGCAGCTAATTTTCTAAATATATTTTACTAATATCCGCAGCAGGACAGCGGATTCATTTAATTCACCCAAAACTCAAATGTTTTAACGCAATAGTATCGCAAAGGAAAACGTCGACTCAAAATCAAAATATTAAAATCTATAGAATATCATCCGCTCTTGCCATTCCGGCACTGCCAAGTTTTTCTTCCTGCAGCTGTTGCCAGACTTATCCTCGCTGTATGTGAGAGGTACAACATCCTCCCACCCTGATTTTCTCAAAATCAGACATTGCACAAAATTTTCTAAAATTACGAATAAAACAAAACAGTACTATGTATTAGTTTAGAAAGCACATAAAAGAAACTCGGTTAACATACAATGTATATGACAGATCATACTAAAATGAGATCAATAAAGAATAAACTTCTAATTAAAGTCATTGCTAAAGAAAAGAGGATATAAGTCCAAAACGTCTATATTGTACATTATGTCTAAGAGCATGTCCTTGGTTTTAATAGTCTACCGTATCTAGATCTATTTTCAGTTGCCAGAGTTAGCACAGGATCACTGGTAGCTGAAACTTCTAGTGGATACAGTTTGTTGATTGGTCTTACCAAATATCCACTGCTTGTTTTTACCTATACCACTCTGGTAGCCCCAACTCTACTGCTGAATATTTTTACAATTTTGCCCATTGGCCACATTACACGTATTTTATTGTCTAGTTCTATGAGGGCTACGTCCCCCACCTTTAAGTTTTGACATGAAGCGCTTTCCTTCTGCACCAGTTGAGCCAGATATTCCTTGCGGAAGCGACTTCTCATTTCTTGTCTCAACGTATTGCAGTAATTTACACGCACATTCAGTTTCTGGGAATCGATGTAATCCAGATCTGGTACCCCCACTTGTTTTATGTATTGCAAAAACAGGGAAGGTGTCAGAGGTACGAGCTCATCATAGATAGAATCATCATAGATAGAATCATCATAGATGTACGTTAAAGGACGGTTGTTTAATGTGGATTCAACATCACACAGGACGGTCAGTAACTCCTCGAAATTCACCGACGATCTGCCTAGAATTCGCACGAGAAGAGTCTTGGTGGAACGAACTAAGCGCTCTCACCATCCCCCCACCACGCAGCCGTAGGGGGGGTGAATTTCCATTTTATTGGGAAACACTCGTTTTCTGTGATTTTTCTCCAATCCAGGCATCTCAGAGCATTTGTCTGCTCCGGTAAAATTGGTTCCGTTATCTGAATACATTGTCGCAGGACGGCCTCGTCTGGCAATGAACCGTCTCAGAGCCTGTAGAAACGTTTCGGTACTCAGAGAGGTGACAGGCTCCAGGTGAATTGCCCGGTATACGGCGCAGGTGAACAAGACGATCCAAGCTTTACTCTTTGGTCTCAGAAGTAAAGGTCCACAAAGATCGACTCCAGTTGTTTCAAAGACTGCCGAATCTCTTATTCTGTCAAGGGGTAACTGGATCGGAAGGGTAGATAAAGCCTTAGCGGTAAATTTCCTACATACTACACATCGACTTATGCAAGATCTTATATTACGTTTCGACGAAATGATCCATTATCGCTCTCTTAACTTAGCAGCTAATATCTGCACTCCTGCATGACAGTTCTTTTCATGATACTCTCTTATGAGGCATTCAGTTAAGTAATGCTTGGACGGAAGCAACAGGGGATAAAGGAAGCAGAATTCATCATCACGTTCAATGATTTTAGTTTTACTTCTGAGGACTCCGTCGTTGTCTCTCAATCCATGGACGGAATCTCCTTTCTCTTGAAAGTGTTTTCTTTGCTATAAACTCCACAAAAATGTTTCGGCGTTAGTTTTTTCTTCTACTGTTAAGGTATCCGAAGAATACGAGGGCTTCTTTAGGAGTCTGTTAGTAAAGAGTAGAACCCAGCAGAATACTCGAACTATTTTAGAAAAACTCGAAAAACGTTTGTACCACTCAGAATCTTCTAATTTTATTCTCAAATTGACAATCACTCCCTTCTTAATTTCTGCTGCAACAGAATTTTTGTTTGGAGTAAACTCAAAGTCTGGCCATTCTTTCGGAGAGCTTTTGAGGAATTCGGGGCCCTCCCACCAATTGCATTGCAGCAAATGTTCAGGCGTACAGCCACGAGATGCCACATCTGCCGGATTCAATTTCCCAGGGATATGTCTCCAACATTCCTGCTTCGAGAGTTTCCGAATCTCCTTTACTCTATTATTCACAAATACTGCCCAGTTTTCCTCTCGTTGTATCCAGCTAAGAGCCACAGTAGCGTCTGTCCAGTAATATATCGGGACATCGACTAAGTACAGGGTTTCAACAGTATACCTTGCCAAGTGTGCACCTAGAACACAGGCTAGCAACTCCAAACGCGGAATAGTTATTTTCTTTAAGAGCGATACCCGTGATTTTGCTATGACGAATTTCACGAAAACTTTGTCTTCTTCCTTACTTCGTAAGTAAATGACAGTTGCATAAGCAGCTTGACTGGCATCGCAAAAGACGTGTAGAGTCCATGAATTCTTAATTCCATGACCCATACGACGAGGTAATTTAAGACTGGAAAGACTAGGCAACCTTTCGTACCATCTCTCAAATCTTGTTTGAAGTTCATCCGGTAATGGCTTATCCCAGGTCGATTTTGTTGCCCAAGCCTCTTGAAGAATTAATTTCGCAGGTAATATGACGGGCACAAAGAAACCTAGCGGGTCAAAAACAGCATGGTTTAGAGACAATAGTCTCCTTTTTGATAAGTCTCTTTTAACGATTTCTCTTTGGACGGATATTGTAAGGCTCTCATCTCGTCGGTCCCACTGCAAGCCTAGAACTGCGGAGACTGGATCACTATCTTCAGCTGCTAGCTCTTGATCACCATTTTGATTAAAAGTCCACATTAGAAGATCCATTTTGGTTTCTGCCATAATAGTAATCGATTGGCTCATAAAACCTTTAGCTCTTCGTTATCATCGACTGACGTGACACAATTGTCAACATAAAATGATTTGGCAAGTTTATTCGCAACAGCTTTGAATTCAGGTGAAACGTGGGACAAATGAAATGAAATTACAGCTGCCAATAAATAGGGGCTGCTAGTTAACCCAAAAACAACCCTCTTGTGACGAAACACTTCAATTCTATTATTTACCCACCACAAAAACTTTAAGTAATTTTGATCCTCACGCTCTACCTCAAACTGTAAAAAGGCCCGCCTAATATCGGATGTTACACCAATTGCCTTTTCCCTAAACCGCATTAGAATGGCTGAGATTTCTTCTACAAGGTTTGGACCTTTTATCAAGCAATCATTTAGAGAAAGCGAACCAACGACTTTTCTCAACGCATCGAATACAGGCCTAATCTTGGTAGTGAGGCTACCTAAATTTATTACTGGATGGTGTGGTAAATAATGCCCTCCGTCATTCTTTACTGATTTTGGGACAATTTCTATGACATCTTCTGGTAGCCATTCGTTAAATACTGTACTATACTCATCAAATTTATTTAATTTTCTCAAGTTTCTTGTAGTAGCAAAGAGCCTCTTTTCTGCAATATGCCAGTTAGAGGGAATATCAGGAGGGAATTTTAGAGCCCAAGGTAAACTCACGCAATATCTACCATCTCCGGTTCTGCGAAGGCCCCTTAGAAACTGCTCTTTCGCTGCTTGATTTTCTGCGACCCTGGAAATGCTTTGCGCATCATCTGCAATGCCGATAGTTTCTAACTTCCACAAAAAGGAAGGTTCCATGTCTTGAATAAGAAGATTAGTTACTAACATAGATGGGGTACCCTCAAAACTTTGGATAATCGTTCCTTTCGATTCCCCGCACAGCGTCCATCCCAGTTTAGTATTTATGGCTGTCAAACCACCCTTAAGCTGAATTACTTCACCAGTAAGTATGTGCCCATAAATATCACTCCCTATGAGGATTTCTATTTCCGGGTGACCCTCACTGACATCTGAAATCCAAATTCTGTGTCTTTTTAATTCCTTCAATAACGGTCCTTTAGGTATACGTGGTATGCCTCCACAAATGATATTTTGATCCAGAAAACTAAATTGGCACACTTTGTTTTTCCCAACCGGGCTTAGACCTATAGAATATCTCTTGTGAATTTTTGACTCAGTCCTTGTTCCGCCAAATAATGCGTGAGTTAAAGTTTCAGAGGAAGTGATTTCAGATTTAAAGCTTCAGCTGTGGATTGTAAAACGTAAGATCGTTGGGATCCACAATCCAAGAGGCACCTGACCACCTTCTTTACAGTGCCTACAACTATTTCAACCATTAACGTCATAAGAGTGACTTCATTCATAAGGGAGAGGACAATGTACTTTGTACCATTACTGACTCGTTTCGTTTTTCCTTATTGTCAGCATTGTTTTCTGATACCTCCGGGCATAAAATTATAGGGTGAGATCGCCTACACAAATAGCATTGAATAAACTGTGGACACTTCTTCGCAAAATGCCCTGGTTTAAGACAGCGGAGGCAGCATTTTAATTCTCTTAATTTGTCTAATCTTTGCTTTCGTGAGATTTTCCGCAAAAAACACATTTTTGTTTTTTGGCAGCAACTAGACTTGCTGCGCTAGCGATTGGTTTTTTGGTCTTAACTTTTACATCTTTAGAATGTTCATTGCGCGAAGTAGAAGAAATTTCAAATCCAGACCTAGCTAGTTTAACTCTCTGCTCTCCTTCGACCTCTTTTCGCAAAAATTCCAGGAGATTTGTGAGACGTGATCCTTCTTTACTGAACAAAACGCTTCTCTGCCATACTCGAAGCATCTCAGCAGACAGACAAGACTCGACCACGGGATATAACCAGGAAACATTAGTATCCAGGGCTAAGCCTAAAGACTCTAGAGATCTTAGATCGGATTCGATTTTGTGAAACAGTGACACTAGCGGCAACCGATGCTTCCCTTGTGAGCGTACATTTTGGATAATTAATTTTAACAATTCCCTCACATATATCTCAGTTAAAATTTCCTTGTTTCCAAAACGCTCCTCAAACGCAGAAATAGCTTTCGGGTAATTTTCAGCCGTTAAAGAATAACTATCTATCAACTCACTAGCCCGAGTTCCGGGTAACACTGATTGAGCTAAATAATGGAATTTGTCAACGTCATTAAGCTCCTTATCCTCATGGATCTTTTCAAATTGACCCCAAAATGTAAGGTAACTTAATAATTGTCCATCGAATTTTTTAATTTGAATTTTCGGCAACTTGTACCGTTTTTCATTAGAAGAACTTATGCTACTATCCGTGTTACAACTCGTATCGACACTACGGTTAACCGCATTATCTATATTCTCTTTCACCCGACGATTAAGCGTGATAAACTCATCTGAATATTCTTCGCAGCTTATGACCTCTGTTTCCAAATCATCTTCAGCGGCTTTTCTCTTAATCATTGAATCTAGTATTTTTGAATCGCAAGATCTCAACCAGTTCGGTTTTTAGAATCTTAGCCGTCCTAGTAAAGGCACTGCGTGCCATTGCACGCTTTTTCTTCAACATATCAACATCCATTTCTATCTTTAAATGCAGACCTACTTAAAACTCAAAATCTGTAATGTTATCATCAATCCGACAAATCCTCAAAAACGTCTTTACTCAGCAATTCCAAAAATATAACTCAATATAATAAAAATGAATAACAATATGTCATAACGTTAATAATACAGCAAAACAAAATTATTTTGAATATCACAACAGAAGATTTAACGCATAACCTTTTCTACGTTTACACTGCAGACGATTTAGCGCATAGCATTTCAATTGAAAATTGAAACTAATTCGAATACAAATACGAAATTCAACATTGCAGACGATAAAACGCATTACGTTTCCCAATAACACTTAAATTAATATTTACTTCTACAATAATATAATATAGCAAACACAATACTTTCTCAACTATGTTAATATAATAATCCCAACACATTCGAATCAGGATCGCAATCCTGGCTGGCTCGCCATTTTGTTATGCCGTGGAGCAAAAACAATTTTACTTTACACCTGACTGCCACTTGTTCCGACATAGCAATGTGAATACCCTACATCTAAAATTTTAAACACCATTCCAGAATCTTAAATGTTTATTTAATAGAATTCTATTCATATATTTGCAAGTTATACACTATAAATACAATAACAAAAATTTAAACTTATCTGCACCAGAGTGAATAAGCCTGGCATAATATTCTGAACTCAACGCAACTTTAGGAGGAAAAATACCGGGTTTAATCCTAGCATCCGGTGCACACGGGATTTGGCTACTTTTGGCGACTTTTATGATGAGCAGTAAAAACGGGACATATACGATGAGTAGTAAACGGGTATTCAAAGAATATACATAGTATACACTATGTATATAGTGATAGTATATAGTGGATAGTATACTATCACTATATAGACGTTCTTTTGGTAATTTTTGGTGTTGGCGATAATTTTCAAAATCGCGCCAAGGCTGCACCGTATACTAGGATTTTACCAAAATACCGCAAATTCAAGCACAAGGTTTCATCCTTTCCAACGCAGCTAATTTTCTAAATATATTTTACTAATATCCGCAGCAGGACAGCGGATTCATTTCATTCACACAAAACTCAAATGTTTTAACGCAATAGCATCGCAAAGGAAAACGTCGACTCAAAATCAAAATATTAAAATCTATAGAATATCATCCGTTGTTGCCATTCCGGCACTGCCAAGTTTTTCTTCCTGCAGCTGTTGCCAGACTTATCCTCACTGTATGTGAGAGGTACAACACTAAATGATTTCTAAAATGAATTATGTAATTTTTTTTTCTAGTGAGGGATAATTAAGAATGAGTAATTTTATAATGAGGAAAGCATGCATATTGAAAGCCGCTTTTCTATCTTTCACAGGTTTGCGACATATGTGGTAAAAGTTTTAGCAATAAAAGTCATTTAGTTCGTCATTCGAAAACACATGAAGGAAAAATCTTTCACTGTGAAGAATGTCAGGCTCAGTTTACGAGAGCAGATAGTTTACGAAGACACATACAAAATATTCAGGTTAAAAAAAATACCTTTTCATGTGAAAAATGCAACGACGTGTTTAGCAGAAAACACGCTCTAATGAAATATGACCGTACTCAACATGGTACTGTTCAAAGTATTAAAAGGAAAAGTAATAACCCCCATCCATTAAACAAGCGTATGAAGCATGCAGCGTCGGCCTTAAATGTCTTCAGTTCTTTTACAATTATCGCCACCAAAGAAATTAATCAAGATCTAGAAATATTTTTAAATAATATCAAATTAAATATTATGTCGAAACTCGAGGAAGAAATCAATGAGAAAAAGGCTTTAAAATGGTATATTATAGTAATAGCACAGTTCTCTAGAATTGGACATGATGGGGATGAAGAGGTTATTAAATCACATTTTAGATCTACCTGTCTCACAAATTTAACAATAGAGAATATTGAAGAACAATTGAATGAGGCCTATAACAAGATAAAAAAATCATTTGAAGAATTTTTACAAAATGGCTAGGGATGGACATTAGATAAAATTGAAAAATTAGAACTCTGCACGGCTCGATATCATCCCTTAGCCGCTAGTAGTTATATACCTCTTCCCAAAGAACTTGCCATGAAAAAAGCCATTTTAAACATTCAAAATGATGATAAAAAATGTTTAGTGTGGTGCTTACTTGCACACAAATATGATCTTTCTAGAGAAAATCATGCAAACCGAGTAAATCATTATAAACCCTATGAAAATGAAATAAAATTAAAAAATATTGAATGCCCTGTTCCTATTACAAAAATACCAACTATTGAAAAACTAAATAATCTTAGAATAAATGTATTTGGATATGAAGAAAAAGGAGTCTTTCCTCTCCACATTTCAAACAGAAAAGAAACTGATTGTATTAATTTACTTTTAATCAGTGATGACACTAAACAACATTATTGCTTAATAAGAAATATGTCTAGATTATTAGGTGATCTCACAAAACATCGTGCAAGCACATTCTATTGCATGAGATGCTTGCATAGATTCACCCGTGAAAACCTGTTAGAAGAACATGCAAAATACTGTCAACATCAAAATATACAGAGAATTAAAATGCCCTCAGAAGAAGAAAAAATATTAGAATATACCAATTATCAATATGAAGAGTCTATTCCATACATTATTTATGCTGATTTTGAAGCTTTAATTGAAAACATAGACACTTGTACACCTGATGTAGCTACTGCGTCTTTTACAGAAAAAAAAACATCATCATAAAGCTTGCGGATATGCTTACATAATTGTAGGACCTGATGGGAAAAGCGTTAAACCTGTAACAGTATACAGAGGTCCAAATGCTGTAGACCATTTTATACAAAATATTTTACGTGAAGAAGAGGAAATAGCCGAAAAATTATATAGTATTGTACCTCTTTCCATGACATCTCAAGATGAACAAAATTTTAAAAATGCAACTTATTGCTGCTTATGCAAAAAAAAAAAAAAAAAAAAAAAAAAAAAAAAAAAAGAATAATGATCGTGTAAAAGATCACGATCATCTTACGGGAAAGTATAGAGGAGCTCTGCACAATAAGTGCAATTTCAAATTTAAACTTCAAAAGAAAATTCCTGTCGTATTTCACAATTTAAAACACTATGATGCACATTTAATCATGCAAGGCATTAGCAAAATTCAAAAGAGGGAGTTTCATGTCATACCTAATAATATGGAAAAATATATTTATTTCAGTATTAAAAGAAAATGGAATAATCTAAGAATATCTTTAATTTTTATTGATAGTTTACAGTTTATGAACGCGTCTTTGGAAAAACTTGTATCTAACTTGCCTGAAGAAAAATTTAAGATTTTAAAAGAAAATTTTCCCAATGATCAAAACATAAAATTATTATTACGGAAGGGAATATATCCATATGAATATATCAACTCTTTATTTAAAAAAGCATGGCTACCTCTTACCAATACTGATGTCTATCTCTGCGGCCAACAGTGCAATTTTTTTCATTGCATGCACAGTTATTCATTTACGATCTACATTTACCTTCAAGCAGCACAAACAAGATGATGGCATACAAAACGTATCCTGGTTACAAATAGAACAGTAGTCACCAGCATTTGCAAGATTCTGGATTCAGTATCAGTTCTAGGACAGGAAATTTGTCAGGCTCACTTGTAGGGTTTATATTTATTTTAACTAACATTTATTTTAAGTTTAAACTATCTTTCCTGTCAAGCCTTACTTTCCCCTGGGATTGCCAATGCCAGAGTATGTAAATTTTAGTAGAACGCGCAAGGATTCAAATTGTCAGCGGAAGTAATCTGAGTTAAATAAAAGGGAAACGAGTTCGAAAGTGTGCTTTCTTGCTTCACGAGCGTGGAGGTGGCTAGTTAGAAATTGAAGAACCACGCGTTTCGGCCTGTGTGCTTGCCTCGGCAGATTGTTAATCTTTCAACGTAATATTCAGAAGTTTGCTGAATTATCATCGGTATCTTAGAACGCGGTGAGGTCAGTTACGTTTAGAGAGCTTCGTAGTTAGTCACTTGTTATTATCTCTTTTCAGTTTCTTCTTCTTCTTTTTTTTTTTTTTTTTTTTACCATCGGGTCGGCGTAGTTTGTGAGTGTCAAGAGCACGCATTTGTAATTTCTAAAGTTGAATACAAAGGGATTTAAACACTTCTCAAGATTTTGTCTACTTTACAGTTCTCAGCAGTCACCACTATTGTTGCGTGCAGGTTGGAAGCGCGCAACATTACATTGGCGCCCGAACACTTGTCGAACTGAAATGGCCGAAAATTGGATGGAAGTTGCTGGACAACAACAAGAAATGGCAAGCCAATTGGAAGGATTTGGATACCTGGTCCAGACGATGAGAGCGTCAATTAAGCCAAACGTCAATTTCGACGGAAAAAATTCGGGGGCGATATTTCTAGAAGGCCTAGAAAATCACTTCCAGCTCTACCCTGTGCCTGAAAGACAAAAAGTTGCCATCGCCACATCTGCACTAAGAGGACAGGCCGCGCTATGGTGAAAGAATATAGGCAAATATTTATTAGGGGATTTCGGAGGCCAGACATATACATTTGAAAATTTCAAAAAATCGTTATTAAAGGCCTTCTCCATAGTGAAAGATCGAGCAAGGCTAGAAGCCGAACTATATCCAAGAAATATGTGAAAATACCTTTCCAATACGATCTGCAAAACCTTACTTTCATATAAATTGGTGGACTAAAGAGTTACGCGCTCAAAAGCATAAGGCGAGAGCATTGAAACGGAAAATGAAATCGATTACTGACGATGAATTAAGACACCAAGCCTGGCTCAAATTCAAAAAAGAAAATGCAAACTACAAAAAGATGATTCTCGAATCTAAATTAAAAAGCTGGCACAAATATTGTTCAAACAATAAAGAAATTTATGGCACCTTATACAAGATCGCCAGTAGTAAAATATTTAAACCGTCACAAATCCAACTTCCCTCAAATTTGCTTTCAAGTTCTGCTGAAATTCAGGATGCCACTCTCTCAACCCTAAATGAGATTCTTGACTCTGTCTTTCTAAAAGATGATCCAGCTGAAGATTCGCCTACTCAAACCAGAATCCGTAACTGCGATGACATTCCACAAACAGACAACGATATTCCGTTCTCAAAACAAGAAATAAAGCAAATAATTAAAAACCTAACTTTAAAAAAGGCACCAGGCCCAGATGGCATCGATAACCACATTATAAAATTAATCCATCAAGCCCATCCTGACATAATCTGTAGTTTTTGCAATCGATGTATAGAACTCTCTACCTTTCCTGATTGCCTGAAAATTGGTAATATAATACTCTTCAATAAGAAGAATAAAAGCTCCGATGAACCTAAATCTTATCGTCCGATAAATCTTCTCCCAGCCCTGGGAAAAGTTTTGGAAAGATGTCTTATTGGTCGTCTAAAATTTCATGTTTACAGCAAAAACTTAATAAGCAATAACCAGTTTGGATTTCGAAGCCTACTTTCAACAAGTCATGCAATTAATGCAGCTCTTGAACAAGTCAGAAACAATAAAATCAACCAACTTCATTCTGCAATAATATGTCTCGACTTAAAATCAGCTTTTGATTCTTTATGGTGGCCAGCAGTTTTACAAGCGCTGCGTTCCTTTAAGTGCCCTCAAAATTTATTTCTAATTATTCAAGATTACTTCAGAAACAGAAAAAGTGTGATTCTTTACAACAACACTGAAATTGTGCGTAATCAAGTCCGAGGATATCCTCAGGGGTCTTGCATGAGTGCAGATCTCTGGAATATCAGCTTCAACAACATCATTGCCTATCCATGGCCAGATCACTCAAAAATTGTAGCTTTTGCAGATGATGTAGCTTTTATTACAAGTGGCCGTACCAGAGACATTTTACAGAATAATTGCAACGAAACACTCCAGTTATTTAACCAACTTTGCAAAATTCAAAAACTACAAATTTCTCATAGTAAGTCCCAAGTCTTAGTGATCCATAAACCAGGACAAAATATAACTAAAGCTTTAGCTATAAAAATTGACAATCAAAAGATCAAATCTGTGAACACAATCAAGTACCTCGGTTTAACAATCGACAAGAAATTCTCCTGGATTCCTCATCTACAAAATATTAAACTTCGTACAACATCAATAGCTAACTGCCTACGACGTATGCATGGATATAACTGGGGCTTAAATCCGCATATAACACGTATTCTTCTAAAAACAGTCATCTCAAAAATGGTAAATTACGGAGCCGGAATTTGGGCACAACCAATGACAATAAGAAAGATTAAATGTTTAAATTCAATTCAAAGGCCTTTTACTCTTTTCATTACTCGGGCGTATTGCACAACTTCAAATATAGCACTTGATTCTCTAGCTGGTACTCTTCCGTTATCAATCAGTGCAGAAATGGAATGCACCTATACGAAAGTTCTCCAACTTAACGAAGCCGCAGAATTCAACAACCAAACCTTTTGGCCATCCAACTATGAAAAGAAAATTAACCCCAATCTTATCCATCCAGCGCTTCGCTTCAGCAAAATAATATTCACCACGTCTGAAGAAAATTCAAGTTCATCTCCAATTGCTTATACTGATGGATCAAAAATTGAAGGAAAAGTTGGTTCCGCAGTCTTTTTTCAAATTACCCCCTCAAATATCATCAAATGGAAAGGCCATCTCCATAATAACAATAGTGTTTTCCAAGCGGAATTGTCAGCTATAAAAGCAGCGATTGAAATAGCCATTCTCAAAAATCTCAACGAATTTAGCATAAAATCTGACTCCCAAGAAGCTATTCTAGCTATTAAAAATCCCTTACCTTCCTCTCCATTGATATCCGACATAAATTCTCTTCTTGGAAAAATCCCAAACTACAAAATTCAAATCTCATGGATCAAAGGACATAGTGGCCATTTTGGTAATGATCAGGCAGATGAATTAGCCAAAGAAGCAGCTATTAATCAAGATGGTACTGAAATCATCATTCCGTGGCCTCGCTCGAATTTCAAGTACCAACTAAAACAACTTGCTTCAAAATCTTGGTAAGATTTGTGGAACAATGCTCCACAGGGAAGACGCACATATAACTTGATGCCCAATGTAAGCTTAGCATCTCTGAACTCGAATCCTTCCCTAAATTACTTTATAACAGGACATGGACCCTTCCCCACATATTTCTACGCAAGAAATTTGGCAAACTCTGACATCTGCATATGTGGGGAACAGGGAACTCCTGATCACTACGTTTTCTCATGCCCCTTAACTGAGGATATTCACATAAAATTCCCAAGAACTGACCTCCTGGCATTCCAAAGATTTTTAATTAAAGATAAACATCAATATCCAAAGTTTCAGAAAATTATGCAACGACTCCCTTCCTACGGCGTAGATCTCTGTCAAGTGTAAATCCACGTACAGTTTAAACTTAGTGAACTTTTACATGCTGTAATTATGGACAAAATGGATCCGCTCGTGAACTGAACTTTATAAACTGCAATAAACCAATATATCTGAAATAACCCCTGGACACCTACCTCTTTAGCATTATTATAACAATTCATTTAACATTGTGTTGCCAGTACTAATTATAATTATCTCATTATGTTTATTTGTTTATTAATTATGTTTATCTCCTATTTTTGTTGCACCAAATCAGATGTTCAATTTATCTTGTGAATCTCAAATTGTATTCCTACTATTTTGTAATCTACTTATGCCCTACACCATTATTTTTAATAAATACTGGATGCGGGGCGTACTGTGGAATAGCACGATGTACCATAATTGGCAAACTTTAGACCTTTTGAAAAGCTTCAGTTTATGAAAATTCTTATAAAACTTGCAACTACCCCCCCTTTTTTTTTCTTAAAGAGTTAGTATGGGAAGGCATTACCAGTTGACCTATGGTACATCGCTGGTGTCCCCCATACTTTTACCTTTACCTTTACCTATATAGTTTTTATCAACGGAATATAGAAGAGTTGACGGACTTTATTCTGCGAAAAATTAAGCTGACGGATATGCTGTATGGGAAGAAACCCGACGCGGAGATTATTGAAATAATCTTACCAAGATTGTTACCTGCCGTTCAAGACTACTTCGAAATTAGAAACCCAAGCACATTGCAGGAGCTCTTCGAATTGACAGTCAAGTTTCAAAATCGTAGAATAGCGGAAAAAGCTAGAGGGGCATCGTATTCTCAAAGTATCCGAAGGCAATCTTCAAATGAGCAGACCAGAAATGCAAACCGCTCTTATGGGGGAAAGAGCTAGCAAGCTAACTTATCGAAGCTCGAAGGTCAAGGCCCAAAAAGGAAATTCGAAAACAACCGTCCGCGTACCCAGAAGGCAGAAGTTGAAAGGAAAGCTTTATACGAGTAGAGGGGCCTGTGAAAGCGAGGGTCCAGACCCCGGAAGTTTTAAAAAAACCCTCAAGAAGACACTTAAATACGGTCATCGTAAAGAACTCACAGTTACCTATTATACAAGTCCTGGTTGGCGATGTACCAGTAGAAGCCCTCATCGATACAGGAGCAGAAGGTAATTTTATGAGTGATATTTTTTTTAAGAAGAACTTTAATAGGTTTCGATTATTTAAAAATAAAAACACAGAAATCATAGCAGCGCAAGGACAAACTTGTCAATGTATCGGAAAACTATCTTTAAAGATACAGGTCCAAAATGAAAGCCTTAAAGTATTAATTTTTGTAGTAAAAAATTTGCAAAATCCACTTATTTTAGGTATGAAGTTTTTAAAAGCCGCGAAGGCCAAACTGAATTTTCAGGACAGTTCTATTGTGTTGGAGATGGACCGGAGGGTGGTGGAACCAGTGGAACATTCGCAAGTTGACCTTAGCCATTTGAATGACCATGAAAGTCAAGCCATCCAGCAAGTGGTGAGTACTTTTTCAAACTTGTTTTCAGAATGGCCTGGTAGCTGTCAAATAGTTACGCATGAGATACAGTTAACTGCCGACAAACCCTGTAGGACTAAACCTTACCGCTATGATAAACAGAAAGAACAAATCATAGAAGAACATATTCAGGAAATGTTAAAGAACAAAATAATAACGCCCATAAATAGTGAGTACGCGAGTCCAGTTGTACTATGTAGGAAAAAGAACGAGTTTCCTCCTTCGGATAAAAGGGCTTGGAGGTTTGCTATCGATTACAGAAAACTGAATAGTATTACTAAATTCCCAGTTTACCCTTTGCCGGTTATAGAGGAAATTATTAGAAAGATTAAATCTACAAGATACATGACTACTTTGGACTTAACGTCTGGCTACTATCAAATAGCTATGAGACCCGAAGACATACATAAAACCGCGTTTATAACAAAATCGGGCACTTATGCATTTTTACGCATGCCCTTTGGGTTGTGTGGGGCCCCGTCAACATTCCAGAGAGCTATGGACATTGTTCTAAAGCCTGTCCTAGGAAAATCGACTTTAATCTATCTAGATGATATAATTATAACGAGTAGTACGTTGGAACAACATATTAAAGATCTAGAAGAAGTTTTTAAATTATTAAAAGAGGCCGGTCTTACAATTAACGCCTCAAAATGCAAGTTCGCAACTAAAGAACTTAAATATCTGGGTTATAAAATTTCGCAAAAGGGTATAGAAACTCAAGATTCAAAAATAAAAGCAATCAAGAATTTCCCACCTCCCAACACCGCCAAGAAACTTTCTTCTTTCCTTGGGTTATGTTCTTATTATCGGTCATTCATAAAAGATTTTGTTATATTGTTGAACCCTTGTTAGTGATTAAAAGAAAGAAAAGTAAATTCACGTCGACAGCAGAAGCAAATACCGCATTCGAAAGGTTAAAAGAAGCGCTTATCGATGCCCCTGTTTTAAAATTCCCGGAGGGGGACGAAAACCTGGAAATTGCAGCAGATGCGTCGGACTATGCTGTGGGTGCGGTTCTTATGCAAAATGGCCATCCTTTGGCATTTTTTAGTAAAACGTTGAATCATACACAAAGGAATTATACAGCTACAGAGAGAGAAACATTAGCCGTATTCAAATACACAAATTTACTGTACACAACTTTCGAGTTTATTTCGGCAAAGCGCCAGTAACAGTCTTTTCGGATCACGCGGCTGTTGGTAGACTTTACTCGGGAAAAAACCTAACGCCCAGGTTAATAAGATGGGCTTTACAACTCCAAGAATATAATCTCATAATCAAATATAAACCGGGTAAGGAAAACAATGTAGCTGACGCACTTTCTCGTATAAAACTGGACGATGAAGGCAATGAACTTAAATGCGCTGTGTTGACTTCAAAAATTTTAGATTCTAGAGATACAATTATTGCTGAATTGAAAGCTGATCCTGAATTTGGAAGTATCTATGCATATTTGAAAGATCCCGAAAGCTTTGAGCCCACAGATATCGATGCGACAAGAAATAGAGCAGAAAACTATGAAATAATAGATAATTTATTATTTTATACGAAAACAACAAACGAAAATCTCGAGTACAAACCAGTCATCCCAGCCTCGCTTCGATTAAGCATTTTGAAGGAATTACAGGACGCGAAAACAACGGGTCATTTAGGGGTCAGAAAGACTTTAAAAAGGGTACGCGAGGCGGTATATTTCCCGCAATTATACAAAATAGTAACTGCGTATGTCAGGTCCTGCAATCAATGTCAGTTAATAAATGATATTAATTACAGCCCGGCCGGGTACTTAAATAGCATTCGCGCTACATTTCCGAATGAAATTTTAGGCATAGATCTTCTTGGTCCTTTCCCCCAGAGTGACTTAAATAAAAATCGTTTTCTTTTAGTAATTGTAGATCATTTTTCAAAATGGACAGAAATTGTTCCACTTAAACGCGCGTCAGCCAAAACAGTCGCAGATGCTTTCTTACACAGATACATTTTAAAATACGGTGCACCGATAAAAGTCATTAACGATAACGGTAAACAATTCATTAGCCAAATATTTGAAAACATATGCACTGGACTTGGCATACGCCATATCAAAATGGTTCTGTATAGACCACAGGCAAACATAGCAGAAAGAGTTAATAAAAACATTGTAAAAATAATTCGAAGTTATGTTAGCACACATCACAAGCGCTGGGATGGCTACATAAATGAGTTAGCTTATGCTTTAAGAACGGCAAATTACGATACTACGGGAAAAACCCCAGCAGAATTATTTTTAGGCCGAAAGTTAATTACGCCATTAGATAAATTATTCTTTGTGCAACAAAGAGAACAAGAATTTAAACATAAAGATGTGCAAAAACTTATTGACCAGGCGGTTAAAAGCTCGGATACGGCAAGAAACAGACAAAAGTTATATTATGATAGAAAACGCCGTGAAGCAGATTTTAAAGTTGGAGATAAAGTGTTGAAGCGGAAATTTTCTTTATCAAGTGCCCCAGACAATTTTACTGCAAAGTTAGCTCCAAAATTTGAAGGCCCCTATGTAATTCAGGAAATCAAGGGAGTCGTATTGTACCTTAAGAACGAAAGAGGTACCGACCAGGTGAAAAAATATTATAATCAAAATGATTTTGAAATCCTTAAAAGTTTCTTGCAGGACTCAAGCGTAAAAGAAGTAGAAGATCCAGAAGTAACGTCACCCGTTCCATCACTCAAGAACCAGAGAACTGAAGGGACAACCCATGCGACGGTACCGAAAAGAAGAAATGAAAACTTTCAGACTCCAGCATTTAAGAAATACAAGAAAGCAAAGCCGCCGCGTAAAGAAACCTTGGTAAAGAGGAAAACACCACTTACAACGTATCGCAGTAGAAATTCTACATGGAGGAGAACGCTTCCGGGACCAGAGAGTCAGGCGCAAACAAGGCCGCCGTTCCCGAGAACGAAAAGAGAGCAGGAGGAACGAAAAGACCACCACGAACAGAAGAAATTCAAGTATGACTCCAGACCGGAGGACGCTAAAACCAGCCGTCCAGGGTAAAAAAGGAAAAGACAGCAACCCGACGACTACCACTCCAAGAGGCCAGCATGCAGAAGGCGAAAAAGAAAAAGCAACGTGGACAACACTCGGAGGACACTAAGGAGAAGACTGACGTCGATGAAACCTATAACGTGGGAGCAGTTCTGCCAGAAGAGGATGTCGGAGTTCCAATCATCGAAAACTCAAAGATAAGTTAAAATCTTCTATAAAATTTTTTTTCTTTTGTTCCGAAATGTTATGCGTAAATACGAAGTTCTATGTTTTGACGGAAGTCAATGTGTCTCGGTTGAGACTTAGTTTTCTTTTACTTTATTTAGCTAAGGCAAAAGTATTATTTTCTTTAAGTATAAAATCTAAGAACAAGCAGTTTCTGTTGGTCGAACGACTAATTCTGTTATGTTAAAGCCAAAATTTGGCCGAAGATAAAAATAACTTCGTATTCTTGTATTAATAAGAACTTTAGTTTCAGTGCCTCCAGCTTGGCGAAGAATGAGTAAAGTAAAAATTTATTTTTCTCTTATTCATTTTATGGTAAATTGTAAAAATCATATGTATTAGAATTTTGTAAATATACGTAAATACTTGAAAGTTATGTAAAAGTAGAATTTAGTGTAGAAGCATAAAATTTTAGATGCTAAAAGTAAATGCTCAAAAGCAATGAATTCAAATTAAGTATTAAACTGTAGATAAAATCATGCTTTAGAGCGAAAGCCTGCATGTCTAAAGATGAATGAGGGGGAATTTAGAATGAATGTGTTTTGTAGGGTTCTCCACCTACACTTGAATTTTAATAATGTTAAAGTAGCTCATCGAGTTGTAGAATGTTGAGTAAGGTGTGTCTATTTGGTCGTTGAATTCTAACAATTCATTGTGGTTAGGGGAAGTGTTGCAATACTAAAACACGAAAATTCCCGTTTGACACCACACATGGTGGAGAGCCATGTGAGCTGTAAGAAGAGAGAATTAAATAAGTATCTAAAGAAATTTATTCTACCTTTTGTGAATAAACAGTTTTTTATGTAAACGAGGCTCTAAAAATTTAGTTTAGAATTGTGGAAACTTTTCAACAGGTCGTTTCTAGGACCTGCTTCCAAGTTTACCAAATTCTGGCAGCGGCAAATGTAGGGTTTATATTTATTTAAACTAACATTTATTTTAAGTTTAAACTATCTTTCCTGTTAAGCCTTACTTTCCCCTGGAATGGCCAATGCCAGAGTATGTAAATTTTAGTAGAACGCGCAAGGATTCAAATTGTCAGCTGAAGTAATCTGAGTTAAATAGAAGGGAAACGAGTTCGAAAGTGTGCTTTCTTGCTTCACGAGCGTGGAGGTGGCTAGTTAGAAATTGAAGAACCACGCGTTTCGGCCTGTGTGCTTGCCTCGGCAGATTGTTAATCTTTCAACGTAATATTCAGAAGTTTGCTGAATTATCAGCGGTATCTTAGAACGCGGTGAGGTCAGTTACGTTTAGAGAGCTTCGTAGTTAGTCACTTGTTATAATCTCTTTTCAGTTTCTTATTTTTATTTTACCGCCGGGTCGGCGTAGTTTGTGAGTGTCAAGAGCACGCATTTGTAATTTCTAAAGTTGAATAAAAAGGGATTTAAACCCTTCTCAAGACTTTGTCTACTTTCCAGTTCTCAGCAATCACCACTATTGTTGCGTGCAGGTTGGAAGCGCGCAACATTACACACTGACAAAATTCATTATTATCATTCAATAGGCATTCCTCTGCGCAAAACTTGCATGCCTTATCTAGTATCATCTCATCTGCGAGGAATATATATATATGTGATTCAGCACAAGCACAATTCATGAACGTTGAGTAACCTGCAGTTTAATGCAGAAACTATACTGAACTATGAACAAAATTTCGTGTACTGTTGCTTAGTATTGTATATGTATCTCACGTATAGAGAACTTTACATGTATTTTATAATTTATGTTTTATATTTGATATGTGTTTTGTATGTATTTTATTTATATTTATATTTCATATTTGTACCCTCTATTTTATGTACTTTGTTTTATATTTTGGCATCGCAATATGTTATTGTATTCTCTGTCTTCGAAAAAGTAGCCATTGTATCGCCGTCTAGCCCTTGGCCACGTAACGTACCTAAATTCTTAATATCTTCAATAAACGCTGGATAATGGAGAACGAGGGGCTCACACTTGCTTACCTTATCTCTGGTAGATGCCAGATACACTCGTCCTCCGTCACCTGCCACCTGCTTATTGAAACAAAATTTCTCCGGAAAAAATGTTACCATTTTAATTACTTGAATCTATATCAGTGGGAATAAAATAACTGATTAGGATAACACTAAACGGACAATGAGCGTGGTGGATGCTCTTTTTCATTCAGCGAACACTAATAATTTTTTGAACTAGCAAAAATTTATAAGCTATTGTTATATTGATAATATGATCAGTTTGAATGCTTAGCTCACATGCTGGTAAAAACGCAACAGCGTTAGATCTTCGTTGAGCCCACTCACCATTTTCCCATTCGTTTATCCAATACCCTGGAGTTGACCAAGGGACGAGTCGCTGAACACTGATAGTTCGATTTAGGCTCGATTCAGGTGAACGGACTGGCTTTTCGTGCTTTTCCCTATGTGTAATGTACATACGAGCCGATTTTTCTTTTAAAATCCTCCACGAAGGCATCCATCCCCTTACGTAGATAGGCCTCGTATGCTTTGGTATAATTAAATAAATCAAACCAATGGCCCTGGAATTTACGGTTAACCAATATAATGCCGAACGTAAGACATACTTTTGCTCACTGATATAAATGTGGCTCACATCTTTAGAAAAGGACACATACACAGTAGTTTTAGAAATTCTTCACTTTTTTAGCAAGCGCAACAATAAAGTATAGGAAAATAACATCCTGAAACTTTATTACAATTTCACAGGCAACAATTTTAAAACTATATTTACCAAACAAATATTTCAGCTTATTTCAAGATTTGATTAATTTTACTCTTTAATTTCATTTGTATTGTAATACATTGCATAAAAAAACCGTAATGTTTAAATCTAACCGGTTACAACATGGAGTTACGAATTCATTACGTACCGTACTGACTAGCGTTTTTTTTAAACATTCCAAACATCGTTACGCTAATGGTCTCCGCGAGGCAAATAACCTTCTTGCTCGACCGGCTAGCCCCGCCCCCATTCCTACGCCAAATGATTGAGAAGAATGAAAAGTTCTATATGTTTTCGGAAAAGATTTCTCTTCGCGTTTTGCGAAATATAGGATACTGGACCAAATCAGGTCGTTTATTAAGGCCAAGATGGACCTTCCACGAGATTTCACAGTCACGTGATTGTTGAATTTTACACTGTGTTGCCGTCCGGCCATTGTAAAAGCGGTTTGTTTAGTGACCCTGAAAGTAGTCGTGTATTTCGAACGCTCCTTCTCCATCGCGCCGCCGTTCCATGTGCTAAAACCGAACATAAACAAACGGAGTTTGTGATGTGTTTTACTGAGTTTTCTCAAATGCAACTTGGAGGTGATTAAAGGTCGTAATTAGTATTCCTCAAAGACAGGTAAGCCTGTAAAGATATTACTTTTCATTTGTTCGAATTCTTACTCTGTTTCATTTGTTGGAACCTTCACGTTAATTTATTACAACTTCGTTTAGAATCATGATGACCGAAGAAGTGCCGTTATGTTTATTATTCTTGAGAAAAGATTTCCCAGAAAAGCTAAAAATAATGAAAAACAAATGTATGAATAAAAAAAACGATGAATGAAATCATATATTTTTATCTGTGCACATGTGCGAAAAATCTTATAATTAATAAATATAGTCAACCTCCTAGAAGGCAACACCCACGTATGCTTATGATTTTAGTTTTCCTTGGAAGTGGTCATCTTAGAGAGATCATGTTCACTAATGCTTATTGACGTTCTTAGAAACAGTGGTCTATTCTAGAGATAGCTGTTTTAAGAGAGTCGACTGTATGCGGTATTTTAATTCAAACAGCGTTAATGATAAGTTTACATTCAGAAGTCAAACAACAAATAAGTTTACATGTTTAAAATTCTGTAAAAGCATTCGCATTTTGATTCATTAATCATCATTAATAATTTAAGGATTAATATCTTATTTAATTAAAGGTTTAAGGATTAATATCTTATTATTATTAAGTAAACGATCAATCAGCATCTATTAATTTAAGGATTAATTTCAATCAGTGTACTAAATGCAAATATGGGTTTTTGAAATTTTGATTCTAAAGGACACTTTATTACAAAATTAAAATTACATCATCAAAGAAACAAACATATCAAATGCTCTAATGAATTTTATAGTGGCCTCCCCGCCCAAAAAAATAAATGTCTGCTGTTACAAACTCATAAAATTAAATTTACAGTTGAATAAAATTAAAATTAAAACTCTACATAAATTGCAATCTGACCTTCATATTCAGATTCCATTTTAACACCTGAAGCAGTTTTAAGCTACAAAGTTATTAATTTAAAGATTAATTCCAATCAGTTCAAGATGTAGAACATAAAATTTAATTTAATTAATTAAGTTTATTAATTTAAAGATTAATTCCAATCAGTTCAAGATGTAGAACATAAAATCATATATAAGGTATTTAAAATAGCGGTGCTTAAGCAGTAAGGTAAAAAACATTGCTATGTTTTGATTCCATCACAAATTAATGTGATTTTATACCTGTTTAATAAAGAGTGGACTAACTTATTCAAGACCAAGCTGTACATTCTTTTCATTGGATCATTTATACCAAAGGCATGCAACAAGTAGAGCTCTTGCAAGTGAATCGCAGCAATTTCCATTTTGCCAAGACAGGAAATTCGCGTAGCGATCGCAATAATTCGAGCTTTCAGATGAAGAAAACCCTTTTTATGTTGATTTAATATCTAACAGAAGTAAATGATTCACCCGTTAATACCCAAAACATGAGTATTATTTTTAGCCCAAAAGGTGGAGTCTTAATCTCGAAATGGGATTTTGTGTTGATTCAGTTTAAACGGCGTATCATTTCACTTTGCATTATTTTTAAAGAAATTAATTAATGAAGAATCTGCATGTATCTATGCACGTTCCTCGCATTGTGAAAAAACGATGATGAAGCTTAAAGCCATTACATTTTGAATAACGTTGGCCTCCACCCGAACCCCTGGTAGCCTGAATTTTGAATTTGTTTTAGCATTTAGTTGACATTTTGTAAAAACGTTAATGAATTTTTACATTAATGAATGCAAATGAACAAATACAACGGTTTGAAAGCCAACAGTGGCAATACTGTTCAAAACAAAACAATTTTATATCCAGCGTTCCAGACTGTTGCCATCTGGAAAAATGTAAGTTATTTATCTTTCAATTTTAATTAACAAACGGATCAATGAAGACATTCCATCTATGAAAGCAATATGTGCCGCCGCCGGAAATAAAATACTTTTATCTACTACACGCTAGCATATTGTTGTTCAATAAAGCCTAAGAAATTTTCAAACTTAATCTGGAAGGTTATTGAGCAATAAAATAAGCGATTTGAAAGCAAGCAACACAGTTCTTCAGCATATTTTTTTCCTACTTTTTAATGTGATTGATTTAAATAAACGTGCATTAAAGTCGTGAGATGTCTAATTAGACATATTTAGTATTTTTATGAAATTACACAAGAGGATTGATCAAAATCTTTACATACTTTTTCCTTTTTATGATACTATTTAAGGTAAGCGGCTAGCTTTTAAATAAATAAAACAGAGAATGTAAAAATACGCACGACAACCTCCAACACTCTATCAGCAACTCTAAAGATATGCTGTTTTAAAATATTTTGTGATTTTGTTGTTGAATTAAATTTTATGTCGCGTAACTGCGAAGAACGTGATATTTAATAAATAAATTTAATACACAAAAAGTTAATAATAAAAAGACAAACACATTTTTTATTAATCATCTTAACTGAGAAAATTGAATATTGATAGGATGAACTGAAAAAAGACTGAAAAAAATAAAGAAATGCATGTAATATGGTCCCTTAGGGCCACGCCTACGAGAGAACGCAATTCTGCGCTCCTTGCTACGATAAAATTCGTGGACTTATTCTGATGTTTCTCTTAGAAAGTGGGAGAAGTTTCAAATACAAAGCTATTCTCAAATCCGAAGGAGGTCACAAATCATAATTAACAATTAAGTATTTTATCGAGGAATTAAAATTATATCATTTATGCAGTTACCCATATTTAGCTATATTTTTGTTTATTTAGGATGCAGAGTCATTAGGAGTTTTCGAAGCAGGCCACATGAAAAATGTGCAATGCCCTTACCAGGACTCGGACCTGGACTTCTCGAATTGCCGCCGAGCGTGCTACCGTTACACCACAAAGGCATGCTTGAAGGAGAGAAAAAACATATCATAAGGTTACATTAAAAAAAAAAAAAAATATTTGCACTCCAGTTTTGATCAGAAAAGTGGGAATTTAGATGTGAAATAATTCATAAAATGCGCTGCGAGAGTGTTTACCCTATTGAATTTTAGAGAACTATAACAAATGCTACTTCACAATGAAAAAGTCTTTCCCTTTTAGTACTTCATTGGAACTACCTAGTCTAGCTGTTGTCACATGTGCAAAAGCAGGGTTTTAGAGCCGGGGTCTCCAAACGTTTTAGCCCGCGGGCCATATTTCACGAACCTTCGAGGGCCAAGATTTAGTTAGTTCATCATACCATGGTGATGCAATTATGACAAATAGCATGCACATGTTTCTAATCAAGGCAGTGAGATTTTTGCGAATGGATCTATACCGCTATGCTAATACGAAGAGACTTGTTTTTTAGATAGGTTTTTATGCAGTTTCACTTAACATAAATTTCTTAAAACTGTTTAAATATTTGCAAAAACATTCTTTCCCAGAATATCAGAGATTTCTTCGCTTTGCAATGTAACTTTACTTTTAAATGGATTCCCCTGACCTCTGTAACAATTTAATCAACGCATTTTGTTTACATTTTGATCAGGTGCAAAGTTTCGCTCACAGCTTTTCATATTTTGGGCAAGTTTTGCGTGAAAAAAAACCTGCAAAATTAAAATAAATTATTACATATAGCGTACGATAAGTAAGATTTAAACAAAATCGGTTCTGAAAATTTCTTTGAATAAACCTTGTTGTTATCACCAACTTCTTAAGAAGACTTTTGGCTTGCCGCATATTTAAAAAACCCCTATGCTGCACTGATACTATAAATTTACAAACATCCAAGCCTTCTCCGGGATTCGAACCCGGGCCTTTCAGCACGGCAATCAGCGACGCTAACCACTATACCAGTCGAGCAGCCTGAGCCAACCTATAATACTATTATGAAAGTAGGTGAAATATTTTCTCTTTAAAAGTACAATGACAAATTTTTAATAGATTGCTACAGTATTTCACTCATTGTAAATTTAGAAACAGTTGTATAATGTTTATAATATGCTTTATAGTGAAAGCGCATGACAGGTAATGTATTTGTAGATTGGTTGGCAATATATTTATACATTGTTTGGTAACATGCACATTAACTACTATAAAGTAGTTAATGTGTATGTTACCTTGTTTATTTTAAGTTTTGTAAAGATATTTTAAAATATTTGGCGAGCCGATTTAATACTGCTTATGGGTCAGATCCAGCCCGTGGCCGGTAGTCTGCAAATCCCTGTTTTAGAAGAGGGAAAGTTGATGAATTAAAAAATTTTGAACATCAGAGTTGAATTCCAAACTCTAGTTATTACTGTGCGACTTACACGCCTATACCATTTTTACTGATACAAACGCTATATCGCAACTATTAAATTCGACAGCATACGAGTGGATAAGACCACTGAACACTGGTAGTTCCACGTGAACTTGATTGGATTTAGATTCAGTGAATTATAAAGAACACTGGGTAATTAGTGTAAAGACAGGGATGCCTATGTAGAAATTTTTCTGAGAAAAACTGGGTCTTATTATGTTATACATGAGTAAAATCATGAGAAACGCACGTGAAATCAGCCCATTTATTGAGGTATTAATTCCAATCGAAGTATGTTGAGCAGTTCTTGGTCACTCACGGACAGTTTGGACTCAAAATTCCGGAAAATGAGTATGGGCGTTTGAATGTTTTTTGTGGATTTTTTTTGTATGTTTGGATTTTTTTTTATGTATGGATTGTATGGATATTTTTACGGTTTTCGCTATGTGCAATGGGAATACGAGCCAGTTTTCCTTAAAAAGTCCTCCACGAGGACATTCTTTATTCAAGTAGTCATCCCTCGCATACTTTACTTTTTCATTTAAATAAGCAACCAACCATCAGGAGCTTTAATAATTGAAGCCATAACTGCCAGAACTTCTTTCAGGTTCGATTTCTGATAAATTCTTAATGGCAGCCACATAGGTGGTAAGATGCATTTCCACGTATGAATGGTAGGTAGTTTTCCTCAGAATATTTTTCACGAAGGCATCATTCTGTCGAGACCGATGACTCTCGACAATTTTGCCACGGATGAATAACATTACAGGAAATGATATTTTAAAATTTAAAATGCACTGCACCTTTTTCTAGCTGGATTTAAAGATAATCAGTATCTACCCCTAGAAGGGCAAATAATTTTATCCTTTTGAAAATTTAGGGAAGTCTATATACATTTTAGTTCACTTGTTAGAAATTAAAGTATAAAATAAAATCCTCTATTTACGACAAAAGGCCCATAAGACAGAATACTATGCGTAGATCACAAGATTCATTCTTAACCCATGTGGTGTGTTTTATTATGTAAACAAAAACTTGTTTCATTTAGAAAGTTCCCCATGAAGTCATATGAAGCAAGCTTACGTAAATCTCTTCAGAATGTTTTGCCGTATTAAATTTAACAGAACCTTCTAATGGATATTTTGACTAATGTGGATGTCAAATAGTTTTAACCATCTAATGCAGAGATTCTCAATATTTTGACTAACGCGAACCATCTAAACAAAAATTGAAAAACTTTAGTACCACCACTACATTTTACAGTAATTATTTTTCAATTTCTCAATAGAAATATTAAAAAAAAATATTTTGCCATTTGCACAACCTGTTGGCTATTTGCATTAAATATGCACACATAAAAATATTAGGTTAAAAATTGGTTACCATTTTAATTATCAAAATTAAAGTTATAATATTTAATGCTAAAATTTATTGTGAATTTTGGGCTTCTTTAAGAGAGATCAGTTTCTTTATATCTGGTCATATTAATCTTAGCTTTAATCGCAAATTAGGATCCACTTTTAATTTTGTTCTGTATTTTTTTTTCCAAATATAACATGGAAGATAATATTTATTCACACAAATAGGTTGTGCAAAAAGGGAATAATAATTTTAATAGCTTTATTTGAAATGCCTTTAAATTCTTTTTTTTTTTTTTTTTTCGATTCAGCCAAAAGTTAACGTGTTATTTTTGAAATTTTCAGTTACAGTTCCATCACAGAAAATTTCTATCAATTGTTCTTTTTCTTCACAAGATTTTTTGAATTTAATCGTTAAAAATATTTTTTCACTTACTTTGTTTCTTTGCATGCCACATATGTACCTTTGCGTACCTTTTGTAGTACCTTTGCGTACCTCTTGTATACCACCGGATGAGAATCGCTGAGCTAATGGATATTTTGACGTTCCGAATGATTTAATTTGAATTTGAAGCATTATTCACTTATTATAGAAAACTTTTACATTCAATAAAAACTTAAGTCATTAAAGTGAATGAAATAACAATATATTTAATATTTATGCAAAACTTTTGTGTTAATCATTGCAAAATTATTTTATTATCACCTACTAGTCATTGCAAATGATATAGTACTTTGTATTGGAAATGAAAAGCGAATTTTCAGATGTCATCAAACTATAGACTTTATCAGCACAGAAGTAATGTTTCACATGCTTGAAGCCCGTAATTTCATGAGACACTGAATGACTTCATTATATATGCTTAACTCTCTCATGTGATCATAAATTTATGCCATGTGTATTATTGAAGAACACTTTTTTTTGAGAGTTTTATTGTTCTTCATTACTGTATTGATTGAATTATTATAACATCATTATTCTGCCTTATCAATGATTCCGTCATTGTTTTCTTAACTGTATAGTTTCTATATCCATTTACTATAGTATGGGAATTTAAAGCCAAATTGTTTTTTCTAGATGATTTTATGCAAATATTCCCAAGCAGTAATATCTTCCCACTAGATTGTAGGAAAACAAATCAAACAGATTAGTATCTCTCATTTTCCATTCCCAACAAACTACTACCCACATTGCTCCTGTGCCATCAAAGGTGTTTTCTAGAAAAACTTCTTTGCAAGAGCCTGCAGCTAGGAATTTCCGAATAGCATTAAGACAACTATATTCAAAAATCAACTGAAGGAGATTTGATGAGATAGAATTTTTACTGGGCAAATAATTGTAATTCAAATTTCGAAATTCATTCAATCATACAAAATTAAAACACGTTTTACCTTATGTTAAAAAAAAATGTAAATCTGAACGCTATACAGTATTCTTATATTTTAACTATATATTTGTTTAGATATACTCCTTTTCGATAAACATTTTCAAGCGTGTGAAAACTCGTTGTTCGGTATTCTTAAATTAATTACTTTTATTTTCTTGCTTTAAATAGAAGTTATTTATCATCGAATGGCCAGAAAAAGCGTTGCATTTGCAAATCAAGGGACATCTGAAATTCATTACCAACGCGTGAAGGTTCAGTCGTTTTAAATTGATAGAATTTTACTGATTTTTGAAAATGGCAGATTGCAGCAAGAATGTAGAGATTCTTGCATAGTTTAATGAAGTAGCTGCTTGACGTGAATTAATAAGCAATAATAAATATGATCTTTTTAATAATAAATATGAACTGCAAAAGTGTTTTTATTATTCTCATATAAAATCAACTGGGTCTGAGGGAACAGTAAATTTTCTTTATATAGTTAGCTGGAAAAGGACGAAACACTGGCATTCTGTTTCTCATGAAGAATGCCATCACTTATAATGCATTTATGTATTGCAATTATAAACACTTATGAAAAAGCATGAAATGAAAAAAAAAAATAACCGAAAGCTTTCAGATTTTATGTTACGTCCAAAAGGGCATTTTTTTTAACGTTTTGTGTGTAACCGTTATTTATTAAATGTCATGTTCTTCGCACTTAAACCACATAAAATTCAATTCAACAGCAATATCACAAAATATTTAAAAGCAGCAAAACAGCATATCTTTAGAATTTTAGTTCTCAATCTCGCGAGCTGGAGTTTTTTTTTAATTTTTTAAAATTTATTTATTTATTTTTTTTTACGTGCAGTGTTGCCATTGCTTGCTTTGAAATCATTGAGTTTGCTAATAAAAAATTCGTTAAAGTTTTATAAAATTTGAAATAGATAATAAAAAAAATTCGAAATTCAAAATTCGGGCTTCCAAGTGCCCATGCTCAGTTGGAGGACTACGTTATTCAAAATTTGATGGCTCTAGGTATCGTTGTTTTCCCAATATGTGAGAAACATTGATGCTTTATGCAGATTATCAATTATTGAGTTTCTTTGAATATAAAGGATAGCGACAATATTTGGTGGCAAGAGTTTGAAAAGTGAACCAACGCAGAAAGTGAAGCTACGCAAAAGGCCATTTTGAGACTAATAGCCCTTTGGGTCTAACGCCACTTTGGGCTAAAAATAAAAAAGAATATAGTTGGAAATTAAAATGAAGAGTTCTATGAAAGAAAGATTTTTAATTCACAGTTTGTTAAACAGGTTTTAACATCTCTGTCGGTTGAAATTCTGTCTAATGTTTGCATTAGCCAGCTAGTTTTTGGTCTTTAACACTCCGTGAAGGTATATTTTGTTTGCTTTCAGCAACGAGGTATATCACATCTGGTTTTGATTTTTTTTCACGTTTATTTGAGTTATTTCCAAGTGTCGGCTATTACTATCTTTTAAATGTTTAGTCCGTTAATGAATTTTTTATATAAGTATGCTGTAAGATAAGCCTATATAAGTAAGTGTGGATAGTTCTGCTGACGTCTTTTCTTTAGAAAAATTTGATACACCAAAGTATAGATTATATTGGCCAGTTTATAAAGTATTTCTCCGGTGTCCGCCGATAACATCGCGGCAAAAACATCGCGAACGAAAACGTCGCGGAGAAAACAACGCAAGGCGAAAACGTCGTGCTACAAAACATCGTGGGAGAAAACATCGCAAAGAGAAAACATCGCAGTTCTAAAACATCGTGCTACAAAACATCGTCGTCGAAAATAAAGCGGTTCAAAAACTTCGCAGTTTAAAAACATCGTCATCGAAAATATCGTGGTAAAAAATAAAGTATCTACAAATCATCGCATGACGATAACTTCGCAGACATGCTTTTTTCAGGTTTTAATTATTGTAAATGGATATTCCCATAATGATTTGTGAGCGCAGTATGTAAAGAAGGATAATTTTTATTTTCACATATTTTATTAACTAATAATTGTTTGCTGAAAACGTAAGAAGGAAACTTAAGCATAAAAAATTAAATGCAAATTATAGATTATACTTTTCATGAAAAATTACCAGTAAAAACTTTATAAAAATGATTTATTAATGGCCTTTGTTAGTTAACTATGTCGGTTTAAAATTCTATTAAGTGCTATAAGTTGCATTAATTTTCTATGCTTAAGTTTCATTCTTATTTTCTCAGCAAAAATTTATTAGTTAATAAAAAGTATGAAAGTAAAAATTATCCTTCTTTCCATCTTGCGATCACAAATCAATATGGGAATATCCATTTACAGTTATTAAAGCCTGAAAGAAGCATGTCTGCGATGATTTGTAGATACTTTATTTTTTACCACGATATTTTCGACGACGATGTTTTTAAACTGCGAAGTTTTTGAACCGCTTTATTTTCGACGACGATGTTTTGTACCACGATGTTTTAGAACTGCGATGTTTTCTCGTTGCGATGTTTTCTCCTACGATGTTTCGTAGCACGACGTTTTTGCCTTGCGTTGTTTTCTCCGCGACGTTTTCGTCCGCGATGTTTTTGCCGCGATGCTTTCGGCTGTAACCATTTCTCCCACCTTCTTAGCGTGCCTTCGTGGTGTAGTGGTTCTTCACGCTGGGCCGGTATTCCAGAGGTCCGTGGTTCGATTCCCGGCGAAGGCGATTGCTCATTTTTCATCTTGTCTGTTTCCAAAAAGTACCTAATGTCTCTACAGTGGCGCCCGAACTAAAAAGATGTTGGATGATGATTCTCCGCACCCAAGACTTGGCGATTGGGATCCCTAAAAACCCCAGTCGCCCTTTAAAAGGGGGAGTATATAAGGTTATTTCTCCCGCTTTCCTTGCGTGCCTTCGTGGTGTAGTGGTTCTGCACGCTGGGCCGGTATTCCAGAGGTCCGTGGCTCGATTCCCGGCGAAGGCGATTGCTAATTTTTCATCCTGCCTATTTCCAAAAAATACCTAATGTCTCTACAAGCTCGGCACAGTTTTATAAAATATATTTATTATTACCCATCCAATCCAGTTCTCTGGGTTAAGCAGTCTGCAGATCTCTAATTCGTCATAGAAAATTGTCCGTGTTTTCATTAAATTAAATGCTTTCGTGAACTTGTAAAGAGTTGGGCTCTAGTTGAAATCTGAATCCAGAATCATCTACTATTTTTACTGTGTTAAGTTTTGTAATGACGTTAGGTATTGTAATTGCTTCCCTTCTAAGAATTTTGTAAATAAGTACACGCATCTGCGTAGACATGAACCGACGCGAATGGTATTTTGTTTTCATGTAACGAAAATATGAGCTTTTACAGAATTAGGATTTCTTTTGATGCGGAAGACGTGAAAAATAAGCAGCGCCCTCGCCGGGACTCGAATATGCGCCGAGTGTGCTGCCGTTACACCACGAAGGCATGCAGAAGGGAGGATGAAAATATCTTATAAGCCTATCAGTCGTAAATGAGCCTATCATCGGCTGCAGACAGGTTAGGGTAGGAGTCCCTAATATGCCCACGGGCACCATTGCGCCCGTCAACGGTTTTACGTATGCCCGCTGCTGTGCAGTCACAATAAAAAATTGTTTAAGTTTTAAATAAAATGTTATGTAAAAATTTTTTATAGTTCGTAATTTATTAGAGGGATTTAATAAGTGTATTGTTTTAAATTGTGTGCTTATAATTTTAAATTGAATGACTAGATGTTCCGATTTCACCGGGATTGTCCCGCCATCTTGGTTAATTTTGTTACCTTAGCCCAGTTATTTGTTGAAAACTAAAAAATGTCAAATATCATTGATTTCAACAATAAATATCGTAAAATCAATGTACAGATATTCCACTTACACATGAACATCTTGATGATTGCTTACGAACAGGAATATCATCATACTCTCCTAATTATGAAGCAATCGCCTATGAAATGTAATGCCAAATATAACGAACTCATCGCTGCACTAGATAGTAAATATTTATTTTACATAAAAATGCAATTAATAATTTTTATATTTTAAAAGTTTAATTTTTGAATTGTTTTTGTAAATTATGTATATTATTAATGATATCAACTTATAAATTTACCTTTAAAGAATAAATTTGCTCCACCTATATTCTAGAATCTGCTTTCAGCTACAAAAAGGTTGGGAATCCCTGGGTTAGTGTTTTCTTTTCATCCCCTTTGGTGGCAAAATGGTTCACCGTGGGTGGAATACAAAACAGTGTCTGGACTTTGAAGGGAGCAGAATATATCAAAGCTTTCTTTTCTTTCCTTTTTCTGTCATCTGTGACAGAAATATACCATTAAGATTCTTTTATTATTAAAAAAATAGAAATATTTCTGTAAATAATACAGCCATATTTAATCCAGAAATGCCATCCTAGCTTCCTCTCACCTCTCAGCCTATTTGTTACCTTCCAAGGCAGCCTAACTTTTCCACATTTCCTTCTGCTTAGAGGAAAAAGTATTTTGACCATGGGGACAACGATGCATGAGTAGCAGTGATGTGAATGCCATTGTATAAAATGATGATGAAGGTTACTGTGGCTGAATTCCAATCTCTTTGGCCATGGACAAGCATTGTTTTATACTGAAATATAATTCATAGTAATTGTTCAACTAAAGTATGTAATTCGGAATGCAAATCTGAGGACAAGATACACTGAATTAAGTATCCAGCGTCTCAATCTGACAGAGTTACGTCTGAAGGAATTAAATGGTGTTATGAAGGAATAATTAATAATTTTCTATTATGATGGTTGAAATGTCAATGAAACGCAAATATACTTGAGACTATTAGGTGTTTCGAAGCAGAAAGCTTAATAAATCAACTGTGCTCTTGCCGTAATTAACCCGCAGGTCTTCTAAATACTAACTGGGAGGACTAGCTACTTACACCACGCCGGACGCCTTCATAACGGTACATTATCATTAAGGTGGCATCACTTTTATGCAAGTCGGTCGTTATTTGAAAAGACAGAAACCTTCATGAAGATGTCATCGTGTAACCAGTTATCATGTCTACTAGATAGCAGATATTCCCGCAAAAAATTCAAATTCAACGAGGCAGAATTGTTTTATTTTCATTTTTGTTTCCTGCTTTCGAAATTCCTAATGTTTCTACAATGTCGTCCGAACTAAAAGGTCGCGAATGATGAATTCGTTACTATCTGGATTTAGTTAATTGGGCCTTTTACCACTTTCTCCAGCTGCGCTTTAAAGCTTCGTTCACATGATGGTTTTAAAGTTATAACAGGTTTAAGCTGAGCTTTGTTGCTAAGCAACCAGACCTTGCTACGTCACAAAAATTGATTTTAGGATTTTGCCTTAAAAGCTCTAACTTTTCAACTGTATTTAAAGTTGGTATAAGAACCACCAATCACAGAAATGTAAACATTGATCGATGGTTTTGTGAGTCAACTGGATGGTTTTGCGAGTCAACTGGATGGCTTTGCTGAGTCCAACTAAATGGTTTTGCTGAGTCTACTGGATGGTTTCTCTGAGTCAAATGGATCATTTTACTGAGTCAACCTATAGAAACATTAGGTATTTTTCGAACAGGAGACGTGAAAAATGAGCAGTGCTCTCGCTGGGACACGAACCACGGACCTCTAGAATACACGTGCTGACCACTACACCAAGAACGCATGCTAAGAAGGCAGGAGAAATACCTAATATACTCCTCCTTTTAAAGGGCGACTGGGGTTTAGGGGACCCAATCGCCAAATCCTGGTGGTGAAGAATCATCATTCACCACTTTTAGTTCGGGCGCCGCTGTAGGGACATTAGGTTATTTCGTAGCAGGAAAAATAAAAAATGAGCAACGCCTTCGCTAGGACTCGAACAACAGGCCTCTCGAATACGCGCTGAGAGTGCTGACTATTACACCATGCTAGTGCTTAAGTTTATTTGAAAATGCATATTTATATCAGTATGTAAAGTCACCTTTTTTGAACGCCCTGCATACATTAATTTATAGTTTTTAAAAACTATTTGAATGCAGCAAACAAAACTAGAAAGCATTATGAATAAATAAAAAACAGAAAAAGAAAAATATCAATAAATAATTTTTTAGAATCTTAAAAAAAAAAAAAAAAAAGCCAAGTGTTTCTAAAAACAGAAAAAAGTATATGTAATAGGGTGGGTCGAAAAAACACCTTTTTTAAAACAATTTTCTATTGCTCTACCCCTAAAAAGCTTCCTATCGTTTAGTTAAGCCAAATGATCCCCCCCCCAAAAAAAACACCATTTGAAGTTGGTTAACCAACTTTAAATATAGTTATATCATTCGTTCGCGCATCGCACTGTAAGTTCTGAAAAAAATGGTGAAATTTTGATGGTTTTGCGTCTATTTTTTACAGTTGTTAAATTCACTATTATCGAAACGCTATAGGTCTTTATGGGAATTTTGGGCATGAGGATCATGCAAGATTGAGCAGCTTGATCATGCAAGATGAGCAAGCAGCTCATGATCCTGATCTGCTTTCGCTCAAGATCCTGATCTGCTTTCGCTCAAGATAGTTGATAACAGTAAATTGAGATCTCATTTTATACGTGAGCTTTTAAAACCCTACTCATAAAATTAGGCAGTTGATACATTTTATTCTGAATAGTTACGTACCTTTCTGGTTTAAAATCAAACCCACCAAAAATTTCACAGACCATCCAAAGATAGTTTTTGAAGCCATCGGAACATCACAATACCTAACAAAATTTGCTGCACGTCATCATCTCAGTAATCAAGCTGAATGCTTTCTTTGCTTATGCCGAAAGTTTCATCTTTGCAATGATTGTGCATGAAAGAAGACATAACAGAGAACTAGGGCTCTGTCGATTGTTGAAAGCTGGATCACTTTTCAAGGAAAAGACTGTTCGATACTTCACTACGCTAAAGCACAACTTCAAAGAAGCAGATTACGTCAAAATGATTTGGTCGGCTAGTTGCAATATCTCATCCGCCACTATTGGGGAACACTACAGATACGGACATCAAAAATCTATTAAAGACTGACATACCTCTTCAACCGTATTTGCCAAAGTTTACCTTGTCACCTGTAGACCTGTGCATCAAACTTGTGATCGAAGAAGCTAAAAATGTTTGTGGCTGAGATGCAAGGGACAGCTTAATTAAGATGACCCTCCTATCAAGGTCATTATGCCAGAATTTTGCAAAAATCTGGCTTTTAGGTGCATTCTTTGGAACAGCAAAAGAGAAAATGATAAATATAGTCACCGTTTGTTTATTAAAATGAAAGTAAAAATATCAGGCATTACCAAAATATTGCTAGTCTTATAAAAAATTATTTGAGCTTTTTTGCTCAAGCAATAAATAGTTTGAAGTTACAGATTCTAAACTTTTTCACGTTTTTCATGTCCCCAACTTCATATTAGGAACAACTGCATTTCATAGTTGTGAGTTTAATAATTATAAAAAATTAACATAAAACAGCAAAATTTCGCTACTTTTCAAAACTTTGAGTGCGATGTGCAAACTGAAGATATAATTTTGATTAAAGCTTTTTTTAAAAAATTTCCATTTATTTCCATTTTTCCATTTATTCATTTATCTACGGGTAACTTTTGCGAGGTATAGCGATAGAAAAATAATAATAATATTAAGAAAACAGTGTTTTTACAGCACACCCTAATATGCAGTTTCTGGTAGCAAACTGTATATTTTTACCTTGTTTTGCGATTAAAGTTTGTGACGTTAATTTTACGTGATAATGGCAACGAACTTTTATGTACGATTGGTATGAGACCCAAATACTTTATCAAGGAAAGATTTTGCCCTGAATTAAAAAAAAAAAAGGGCCTTTGTATCTTTCATAACCTTTCATGTCCTGTTGAGCAATATTTTGCTTCATGACTTCAAAACTACATTGGTATGTTTGATTAAAACTCTTTCCCTTCTTTAGCGATATTATTTTCAAAGCAACGGATTTGTTCAAATTGTTGCAAAATATTTTATTTTTCAAATATTAATGGGATGAAATACATATTTTTAGATGGTTTTATTATTTTGGTGAAATAACGATACAGATTATTATTGCTACGAAACTCAAAGAAAAATTTGAAAGAAGAGTATTGAAAAGACGAATTTGTTAACCTCAATAAATGAGAGAATATACAGTGAAACTACCAGTGGCTTATGCTAATATTATAAATGCTTTTTCCTCTTACACAACGAAAGCATCTACATTTCTGATAGTTAAATAAAGATCTATATTAAAATCACCAGTAGACTTGTTGTCCGAAGCTATTACCTCCATAATCGACTGAACTTGTTTGGAATCGTGCATAGACTTCTTAATGAAGTTTAAATACATTTTTGTTTTGAATTTGGTTCATTTTTAAATGCTGTAGCATCAGTGGTTTTTGAAAGACCTGAAACCACATAAAAGTAATAAATTAATAATAATATTTTCAAAAGCGTTGTAGAGTCATTAGGATTTTTTTGAAAGCAAAGAGATAAAAATTAGCACCCGCCTTCGCCGGGAATCGAAACATGGACCTCTGAAATACCTGCTCAGTGTGCTGACCACTACACCACGAAGGCACGCTAGGAAGGCGGGAGAAATACCTTACATACTCCGCCTTTTAAGGGGCGACTGGGGTTTTGGGGGGACCCAATCGCCAAATCCTGGGTGAGGAGAATTATCATCCAACACCCTTTTAGTTCGGGCGCCACTGTAGAGTCATTTGGATTTTTTTTAAAGAGAGATGAAAAATTAGCAACCACCTTCGGCGGGAATCGAATTACGGACCTCTGAAATACCGGCTCAGTGTGCTGACCACTACACCACGAAGGCAGGCTAGGAAGCCGGGAAAAATACCTTACAGCGTAAATGTAATTACTTCTTTTCCTTGCTTTAACATTAAAGCGAAGCAAGGATATTTTGGATTTTGATTTAGCCCATTAAGAATGTATTGCAAAAAACAACGAAAATAATAGACTGATTTTGTTTAACCATTGTGTACATATTGTTGCGTGCGTACGGGTTCGTAATAGATTGAATGCACAATATTCGTAATAGATTGAATGTTGTTAAAAGTTGATAAAATTTATTCTTATCACAAGAAATAAAACAAAATGCTGAAATGTTTCCTCACAGATATTCGTACAATATCACACTATTACACAGTAGTTATATTTTAAACTACTAAAACGTTAAATTGAACACAATTCAAAACGCAGAGAAAGCTAATCCGATTTCAAAATTTACCGCAGCTAAGTAAACAACAAAACTTCACTAAAAGAACTGAACTGAGATGTTTTTCTCCGGCTTTTATAAGTTTTTTAATAAGTTACGAGAAGTTTCTGGTATTTTCTCGAGGTTTTTGGAAAGCAAAAGAGTAGAATTACAGTTACGGCTAACGCACAATTGCATTTATTCAATTTAAATATAAATTACGAGATACCTATTTATTAAATGCGCGTACTCCCGTATATTTACTTTTCCGGCGTAGCTTTTTCTTAAAATTCGTTCCGCGCTGCATTACACGGGGAAATAAAACAATTTTTATTACATTTCTACCAAAAATAGCTAACTAAATACAAAATCCGTAACATTTGTGTGTGTGATTGTGACAAAGCCTCGAGGGCTATCTGCCTAAGGGGAGGAATGCCTTCATGGAGGACTTTCTAAGGGAAACTGGCTCGTATACGGACCTCTGAAATTACACATGGGGAATGTTACACATGGGGAAAACCACGAAAACGCCCATGCAGCCAGCCCGTTCGCGGGATTCGAACCTCGGACCGAACTACCAGTGTTCAGCGACTTTACTGCTCGGTCGCTGGTGGGCCCCCAAATCCGTAACAATATATATACTGTTGCGTGAGTACGGATTCGTAATAGATTGAATGCACGCAGCTCCAATGATAGGTTGATTAAATTTATTTTATTGAAAGAAACGCTACAGAATCTGAAACTTTCTACAGAAATAGTTGTACAAGTCTTCGCAGTATCACAGATTACAATCAGTAGTTGCACTTCAAACTACTAAGAATGTTACATACAACGCAAATGCAAAGCGCATCTGAAGAGCGAAACTAACACGGAGGCATTTCAATACTCCGATTCACTCTGAACTAACAACTGAGAGCAGATGCACTCTCTAGTCTTGTATAGTTTTCTCCCGGCAAGATATTTCTAGTACTTTCTGCTTCTTCAAATTACTGAAAGGCGTATAAAGGCCGAATTACGGTTACAATTATTCATTTATGGCCGGGTTACGGTTACAATTATTCATTTACGGCCGGCTTACGGTTACATTTACAATTATTCAATTACAGTATCCATTACAATTATACAGGAACCGAACCAAAATGTCGCCAAGCCTGGCGACTTTTTGCGATTTCTCATCAAGTTAGCGAGATAACCATTTACACAACGTTAAATAGATGTGCCCCTGTATTCTTCATTTCCCAGCAAGCTTCGCTTCTCTAGATTATCATGTTATACAGAAAAATACATCAGTTTCACATATAATTGCATTAAAATAATCTAGCTCTGTACAAAATTCGTATAATGTATATACTCGTTGCAATGTTTATGGGTGATTAAGTTTGAGTTATAATTATTCAGATTTTCTGTTTTATAAATGATGAAATATTTTGAATCTGAAGACTGAATTTTCGTTATCTACTTTTTAAACGGATTTTATTCCTTAAAAAAGAAATATCCCAGAATGAAACTATTAAAATTAAATGGAAGGTCTTATGACTGTAGTCTCTTCACATAAATCAAGAATTTAAAAAAAAATTTGATAAATGTGTAAGAATTATGTTAATTTTATTAACAGCTAAATTCTGAGTTAAAGTTCCTTTCCTGTCGATTCTTAACTTACTACTTCCGGTCTGAACGTAGTTTCAGAATCACGTCTGAATAAATAATGAGGAAGAGCGGTATTTAATCGCGAAGTTCTTCGGTTTTAGTGAGAGAGATACCAGGTATTCTGTCTGCACGCGTCCGCCTTAGGTTACTCTCTCGTAAGCTATTATCACGCTCGGCCGTACTTTAGGCCCTTGATAGCTTCGCAGTCTATTAACGTTAATGGGCCAACTCTGTTAGAATTTTTGATAGCTTCGGCTATACCTCTTTAGTTTAGATTAGTTTAGTATTATTCTTAGTCTCTTAAGTTCAAAGTGTCGGCTTTATTGTACACTCAAAGACGGAGTTTTGTTAAACTTTAATTGGAATAATAAAGTGTTATTTTACCCTTCTATCTTGTTGTTTCCTGTCACACGAACTCAAGCGATTATTCGCTTATCAGTTTTTAAGATTCTTCACTTCCAACAGTAACTTAGAATTTACAAAGTGAGGAACTCTACAAATGAACTATGTAAAAGCTTTGATTTTAAACGAAATCTGAAGTATTATGATTGAAATGGAGAATAAAAGCTCTAATAAACATTATAAATTTGTATTTTATGCGCTATGATGTCTGGCTGCGTATTGCTATCATAAACATGTGTATAAAATGTCTGTGATAACCCTATCACTAACATAATAAGTTAATGAAAACTTTTATATGACAATCTGATCATCGCAAAATTTAGCACATTTAAGCCTTTTATTAATCGATGACAGCCGCTGAGACAGGTGAAGTTTAAAAGACAATAAGCAGCACATTCATAGTAAATTTGTGCTTATTGTGTTCTGATATGACGGTAGTGTTGATTTAAAATAATGTTACAAAACATGGCACTAAAACTTGCTTCCCAATCGACTTGCTGAGAATTTCTGCCCCTGTAACATTTTCCCTGAAATATGAATAAAATAATATTTTTTTTAAAGTTCCTTCGGATTTTTTATCTAAATTCCTTTAAGTTCCTAATTAACGTCTGGTAACTACAATTATATTTTTCCTTTCATTTAAAATCAATAAAATAGTAGGTTGTTAATTATGCAAGGAGTTCAAATAGTCTGATTGCTAATTTTATTCCATTAATTCGTTATGCTAGATGTGATTTCTCAAAATATGGTACAGACATTTTTGGGACGCGTTTCAGCTTTATGCATGGAAAGCTTCTGTATCATGTGAACAGAAAAGCTAAGCATCTAAAATAATTTATTAAATATTATATTTTAATTTGCATTAATAGATATATTATTTATTGACAAAATAGTAACTACATATATGACGGTTGTATTCAGATTGAGCAGCAAAAAATTAGAATGCAATTATGATTTTCATTTGCCACAAAATTATATACAAAGCTGATGTGTGTTGTATGCAAAGCATTATTAGCACGAATTTTACATATAATCATAGAGATTTCAAGTTTTTGCTTGTATAATGGATATTGGAATGGTTAGAAATTTTATCTTATAAGGAATTATAAAATGTTAGATTACATATTTACTACACCCATGTCCTTCACAGTGTCGAAATTATTCCTGTAAATTTCTCTATTTTATTTTGGGAATCTTTAGCAATGAAAGCAGTAACCCAGGATTAATATTGAAGGAAGTAAAAGCTGTAACCACATTTTTAGAACGCGATGTATTCTTACGAATTTTGTACGTAGATACATGATTTTTGTGCAATTATATGAAAAATTGTTGTATTTTTCTGTGTAATGTTACGCGAAACAAATTTTAAGAGAAAGTTTTGCCGGAAAAGTAAGAATACAACGGTAAATGTGTATCTCGGTAATTTGGCGAGATATCGCCAAGCTGACAACGGTTTTGGCGATTCACTTTGTCACCAAATTTGGCGAGAAATCACCAAAAGTCACCAAATATGGAGACAATTTGGAGACATTATGGTTCGGTCCCTGTATCACCGCAATACGTATTGAAATTGACTAAATGTAATTGACCACTATGTTAGCTGTAACCGTAATTCCACACTCATATTGCTTTCCAGTTATTTCGGGAAGCAGAAAGTACTACAAATATCTCGGCGGCCGGCTGAAAACTATATAAAGCCGAAGAGAGAACATCTGCGTTGAGTCAGTTTGTTGCTGTCGTTGCTATTGTTGCGAATTCAGGGTGAGATTGGATTAGCTTTCTCTTTAGATGCGCTTTGCGCTGCCTTGTGTTTAACGTTCTTAGTGTGTTTAACGTTTTTAGTAGCTTGAAGTGTAACTACTGATTAAACTGTGTGATACTGTGGACTGATTAAACTGTGGATACGCATATTTACGGGAAAATTTCAGGCGTTCTGAAATATTTCTTTTGATAAAAATTAATTTTTATTAACCTATTATCGGACTTGTGCATTCAATCTAATACAAACCCGTACGCACACAACAGTATGAATGTGTACCTTGCGTAAGTTAAGTGATTTTATATTTTTGCATTACATAGAAAATACATTGATCATACATTCGTTTTCAGAATTACTAGTGGGTTTCATCGCGGAAGGAGACGATGTAGACATCGTGATGCACTCAATTTCTTCGTGAAGCGAACCGCGACGACCTAGCGCGGGTGATATAAATTTCACCATTGTTTCTTAAACAGTAAAATTGTCGTTATGTACGGGTGGAAATCTTACATGCCTCTGTGTCTTCTTCTTGAGCTCTTAAATTAATTCTCTATTTCAATATATTGCGAGCTGCTTAATCTACTAATGAGTCCATAGCATTAAGGAGGCTTCTGTTTCCGGCCATTAAAAGGGTTTCAGAGTACTAAAAGGTCATTGAAAAAAGAATGCTTTTGATTAAAAAACAACGATTTTAAAGTGAACGGAGGGAACACTGTGCGGAATAAAACATTTTAATCTCCAGCGCGTGAGTCGTCTATCGGAAATTCTAAACATATGCTGTTTATAAATATATTTAGCCCAAATGTTCTCAAAACATGTATGTATGTGTGTGTTGTAGAGATATTAGGTTAATTCGAAAAGCCGGAGAGATGAAAAATTAGCAAACACCTTCGCCGGGAATCGAACCACGGACCTCTGGAATACTGGCACAGCGTGCAGAACCACTACACCACGAAGGCACGCTAGGAAATGGGGGAAATATCTTATATACTCCCCTTTTTAAAGGGGACTTTTTCGACTGGGGTTTTTCGGGAATCCAAACGCCAAATCCTGGGTGCGGAGAATCATCATCCAACACCCTTTTAGCTCGGGCGCCACTCTAGAGACATTAGGATTTTTTTTTTTTAAATTTCAGTTAAAAATTTAATTATATTGCAGACATTAGGTTTTTTTATGCTGAGAAAAAGAGCAATGCCCTCGCCGGGACTTGAACCTCGCACCTCTCGAATACGCACCGAATGTGCTGACCGTTACACCACGAAGGTATGCTAAGTAGGCGGGAGAGATACCTTATAATAAATTATACCAATGAAAGTCATATGTATTACTTTAGCATCTTGGCTTGCCGTCTAAATAAAATAATTCGTACATTCGGTATTTAATGTGCATTTAAAGCCAAAGACTTGATGTTTTTAGCTTCTTCGTTTTTACAATAATTAAAATGTTTTGTGATCATATTTTTGTTGTTTCATATATTAATTATTTTACATTTTTATTATATTTATATACGAATTTCTCTTCATATTCCAGTATTATAATGAAACAAAATGTGTTTGTAAGTAACTGCTTTTAAGTCTTTTCTTTAAACTCATGACTTTTTTTTAAATTATCTTCATTTTTGAATTTTAAAATTTTATGTGCGTTGAACTATTTCTGTGATCAACTCAATTTACCTCTGACTATAGTCTACCAAAACTTAAATAACTTTACATTTTAGCACTCTAATTTTTCAGATGTTTTTAAAGATTCTGGAGTAATATTTTTTTCAGAAACCTGGCATTCGTTTTCAATAACTCTGCAATGTGATCGAAGTTATTCAAGTTAAATGTAGCGAACGTAAAATCCAGGAGTTTCATGAGAAATATTTTGAGAAAAATGTCGTTTGAAGTTATCTCGCCGTATATCGAATCTAAGTAATGCTCTTTTCTAAAATGAACAAATGCTAACAATTAATTTAAAACTCTTACTCATTAAGGGAGAAGAATGAAATGTCGAAATTCTGCTCAAGACATTTTTTAATATGTAAGGTGAGTGCCATCCAGTTCCCATTAAAAAAGTCCACCGCAAAAGCATCTTTTTCCTTACCCAGTCCTCGCGTACTTTACTATAATACAAATATCCAATGAAATTTCGCTTTTGCACTACGTGCTATCATAGTAGCATGTCCATCCATTCAGTAATCGAAAACTGTGTGGTTCTAATCCTAGAGAGGGCCTAGCAGATTATTCGTCACTTCCTGGAGTATTTAATAAATAAAGGTCCTTCCTGTCCAAATTAAATAAATAAAGGTAACACACAAACTATTAAAAACAAAAAGGCCTCTTTGGGTGTAATATAAATATATTTAAAAATATTTTTAAAATTTGTATGTTTTCTAATTAAAAAAAAATAAAAGCTTTAATGGTAAAACCTCTTAGGTGCTAGACTCTGATCTAAAGATTTCAGAGTGCAATTTAATTAACTAAAAAAATAATGAACAAGTGACTGTGACCGAGTTTTGAATGTTTCTCGTATTCCAAGACGGTCGAGCGATCGCCAGCAGAAAGTGAGCGAAAGGGGAAACTGTGATTTATAAGCCGATAAGTTGACTTATGAATGGTGCCTGCAACTGTTGGCCAATGTTGTTGAACTACGGTCACCAGATACGGTTGGTTGGTTTTAACTGTGATGAACAACCTCCCCCCCTCTATACCTCTCTCTGGATTGGAGTTCCTTGATGGAAGTGGTGTCGGAGGACACTGACATCGATGGGGTTCATGTAACAAGAAGTAGAACTGCAATTTTGTAACTTTCGTGGTAAATAGAATCACGCCAACATTCATTTTTGAAATGAAAAGTGAAGTTGTTCTAATGAAGGTTGGGTAATCATAAATAAAATAATAATAAAGAAATAAAATATGTATAGAAAAGTGATCAAATTAAAATAAAAAGTGATTAATTATTTATATAAAAATATATATGTCAAAAATATGAATTGAAATGAATGAAAGAAAATCCTTTAAAACTTGACACCGAAGATACGTAAAATGGATTAAAATAAATTAGATCATTAATACTTTTACATTATCAATATTTCTCTACTTCAAGATAACCGCAACACAAGACCTATGTTGAAGAAATATTTAAAAATAATTTTCTTCTGGGCTTTGTAGAATTTTACATCAGTTTTAGTATACAAGTAAATTTTAGTAATACCTTGTAAAAGTGCTTAAGGCTGAATACAACAATTTCTTGCTTGTTTAAAAATAACTTTTTAGTAGCGGAATAGGTTAGATGGCTGAAAAGTGATAATTTATCCTGTTTTTTGCTCGTAGCGAGCTGGCAAGTTACATAGCAATTTTGTGATTTTCTCCACGAACGCATACTGTAAAAAGCAGATGGTCCTGACATGTTTTGCCATAATCAATTAATCAACTGTCTTGATCGGAATCCCCTTTGGGGGTTGACTGGGAGGTAACCACGGCGTTCTGGCTAAGGCCTGTACTCGGCTCCTGGGGTACATAATCAGTCTTTACAGTGACTAGAACAATCGACAATTCGCTGATCGTTTCAGGCGCAGCGGGGGTCTGTAACGGTACTGTCAAGTCTGTCTCAGGCTGTGTGATCGCTACATGGTAGATATTTGAAAGGTTGGCCTCCATTGGTCAGCTAAGACGGACTGACATTTTCCTAGTTTTTTCGGTGACCAGCTGCTGCCTGGTTGCCCTGTCTTGTGTGCTCATAAACCTGACCTCGTTCATTGCCGCCCGGGGTTGACTACTGGAAGCTAGTCCATGGTGAAGGGAGTCCATGGTGAAGGGACCCGGGGTTGACTACTGGAAGCTAGTCCATGGTGAAGAGTTCTTCATAGTAGGAAACATATGAAAATCTGATGGAACTAGGCTAGGTGAATAAGTCTGATGGGTAAGTGAAGTGAATTCGCAATCAACTAAAGCAGCTTGTGCAGTTGCTGCACGGTGAGGAGGTGCACTGTTTTCATGCAGGATGATACCTTTCTCTTGCTTTGTCTTGTCTTTCTTGACGGGACATGGACGTTTTTCCATGTACTTGAATAGCCTTGCAGGAAAACAATCTTTGTCGGCTATGTGGAGTAAGAGGTGATAATATTCACTTCGTTGAAACCTGTGGCCTGACTGCAAGTACTATTAGAGATAAAATGAAAATCTAATTTCTAAGAGATCTTAAGGGTTATAGTAAAATGCTGCTTTATTCCAAGGAAATAATGAATATTATCACCGCACAGAGATACTTAGCTAGAGTGGATGTGTGAATGAGTGTATCTATTTTCTTTTCTTTATGTGTCGTTTTATTACATGTTAAACTGTTTATTCTTTTTTTTTTCATCATCAGTTCGTTTATTTTGTCGGGCTGGCCTCTAAAAGCTTTTTGGCTGAATCATCAGCCGGGGGAGCTGGGGGTTTCGCCTTTGTAGTAACATAATAACCTTTTTCTGTTTTCCTGGCTATTTCGCCATTATACTATCTCGTAGTTCATGTTTCAGATTAGCATGATGTTGCACGTTGATAGTAGAACCTTTCATCGCAAAATCAGCCAAAATTAACCCTTCTTCTTCCCAATCATATTGTTTTAGGGCAGCACTTATAGGGGGCATTTTGTTTATGGGCAATTCCTGATGATGTGTGGAAACACTTTTGATTTAGATCTGCGAACATTCAGACACTGTTTTCACAGTCATTCTAAGACCGTCAATAAACCTATCCAGCATAGCGTTGATGCTTTCCTCTTTTGCTACTTGGACGTCTTTCTCATGGTTTATCCAAAATGCTTTCGCCTCCATGCTTGAAGTCACCGACCCATCGTTTAAAAGTAACAAATGATGGAGTTTCGTTTCCTAATTTCTGCAGCATGTGCTGCTGATTTTTGATGCAGTGAGGCTTTTTCGACAGAGGCACCAAACCATGGCCTTGTCAGCCACACCTTTTTTGACACTTTATTCATTTTTCATTGAAAAAAAAAAAAAAAAAAAGAGCAGAACACATGCCAATGCCAAGTTTATGAAATTTCACACAGTGTTCCACAAAGCTTCAACATGACAAGGCACAAAACTTAACTATCTGAAGCCATTTCTCCTCTATGAGGCCCTTCCAGTGGCCGAGCGGTTACAGTTGCTGAATATTAATAGTTCGACTTGGATTCGAATCCTGACGAACGGACTGGTTGCGTGATTGGTTTTCATGGTTTTCTCCGCATGTAACGTGAATACGAGCCAGTTTTCCTCCATGAAGATCCGTCCCCTTAAACAGATAGTCCTCATATACTTTGCCATAATCAAATAACCTAAACTTCTCAGTGGGCTTAAAACATTTCAGAATTCTTATGTGTTTCCTTTCTATCCATTACCTGACAGCAGGGCACCCAGATTAACTTTTTCCAAAAATGTGAGATCAATTATTTTTTCTTGTTTGGAAATGACTTACTAATATCAGAGAGAGTAAATTGATTTAATAGTGGTAAGTTATTCCCGGATTTGGCTAATAAAAAACATGTTGGCAATATAGGAATTTTGTCATTTTCCCCATGCGTAATATTAAATGAGACATGCAGTCATATCCTTACTGAAGCAGAGAATCCTCGCAAGTTATGGCATAATCAGTTAACCAGGAAAACTTGATTAGAAATTACACTTTCTTTCATTCTTGTCATAGATAGCAAGGTTGTCAAATTCGCTTTTGAAAATCAAATTTGGAATTTCTGGAATTTATTTTCCCCATTTAGTTGGCATCAAAGCTGAGATGTTTTAGGTTTTTACTGAATCATTCCACACACCAAAGTTGTTTACATGAGAATCACATGCAGGTTTTGTAGATTTATCTCAAAAAATAATTTTTTCTTTTAGTTACGTATAAAAATATTTTTACCTCCAAAATGCTTAAAGAGAAAGGGAAAAAAAAGTTTTATCTCGTATTTTTATAATTTTTCAGTGATTAATATTTTTATAAGCAATAATTCTCCTTTATTACACTAATTCTCAAGGTCATCAAACACGAAATATTGTGGTAATCCACAAAAATTCTTGCTCTGTTAACGCTTATCAGATGCTTTCATAATGATCCTCGGTCATAAAAGTACTGGTTCTTTAGCATGTTGGCTACTGCCGAGAAAGGCAAAGTCTTGGCGTAAAGAGAGCTTCACTGTTACTCAGATTAGTTTTTAATTTGATTTAACTGTGTCATATAAAATTATATCTGCATATAAGAATGTAGTTTCGGGACAGCTTCATAAAGTGTCATAAAATATTTTTGTGTAACTCGAAGAGACAGAAATTTTCACGAAGGTGAGTTGCCATAAAAGTGTCTGCATAGGTTTGTAGTTAGCTTTCTAACTTGGGAAGAGCAATTTTTATAAAAGTACGCGCATCTTTTATTCTGGGATATTAGAATTTTCATATCCTGACCAGTTCTTGACCAGTAGGTCAAAACAGCAAACTAAAATCCTACGTGCGTAGCAATGCCTATGAGTAACTATGTCGTCATCTTTACGATGGTTGATTTTTATAAATTAAGACATCAATTGGCGCAGATGCTTTTACGCCAATTCACCTTCATGCAAGTTTCCGTCTTTCTGAACAATGGCTCTGATATGTCTAAAATTTTTGACATCTTTTATGACGAAACACTGTTATAAAAGTTCTCGCAATTATGCATTCTTGCACGGCGCAAATAAATTTTATATGGAACAGATTAACTTACGATCATCGTCACTATTAAAAAAATTAGAAAGAGAAAGTTTATCATAAGATATACTTTTCAGCACTTTTATCTGCACTGTTAGGCAGCGCTTTCTCGGGATCCATGCAGGTAAAACTGGTGAAGCTGCTGTCTAAGGCAGTCTCGACCGCGGGGGGGGGGGAGGTATAAAATTAGTCTTCATATAGAGCCGTTATTTATTCGGTGCTAAGTTCAGGCTCGGCAGGGACCATATGGTACTGTCTTGTTTGTTCTTTTGCCTTGTGGTTTTGCTACATGGTAAGATTTCGAACGCGGTCCTTGAGGGTTACCTCCTCTTGATCAACTTGGGGACAGACTACGTTGCATTTTCTTCTCTTTGTAGGTGGATGTGTGGCCGTTCAACCCTGACTTTGTGTACATAAACGCAAACTGCGTGAAGACATAAGTCCCTCTGGATTGACAGGGGGTTGGTCCTCCTTACATCGCCTCTAGACGGTTGGGGTTATTAACCGCGCAAGACATTTAAATGAAGCCAGGTCTGGGTGCACCTTCTCCCTGGTGTACTGTACTGTTAAGCAAACAGCCCTCGCATGCTTTACTTTAGTCTAAATAATCCAGTATCCTCAATTAGCAATGCCCCAGTGAAGAAGATATTCTTTTTACCTTGCATTCTAAACAAACGAAAAAAATTGAATTGAATGCTTTTGAATCTTCTTGTTGCCATTGTGAGAATCCGAACATAAGTACTAAAAGAACTTCCCTATACCTTCAGAAACAACAAACTAACTTTACACCTGTCAAGATTTATTCTGCAGATTCCATTTTTCTCAAGCAAGAGGGATTACTTAGATCTGGAACTTTTCATCTGAAGATAGTAGGAAGATTTTTTTTCTTATGACTATTGTTTGATTTCAGATCAAAACTAATGTCGAAATCTTATCGAGCAGTGTATTTGAAAAGACAATTTTTTTTTTTTTTAGTTTATATTTTTCTAATTAATTTCTCTCTCTTTTAAATTTGAAGACATTGTTTATATAAGATTTGAGAAAGTGTTACTTTTTTCAGTAGCATAATTTTCAAAAGTAGTAGTAAAAGATTAAGAATCATCTTAACTTTATTTAGAAAATAATTCAAATGTGAAATGTAGAGTCTCTGAGAAATCCATTTTAACAAGAACTTATTTGTGCCTCAGGAAAAATTGGATTTTTGCCTTAAACGGAAAATTGCAGCCTCGGGCTCCAATATTCGCCATTGGAATATTTTAAGCAGCACTAAGAATTAATTCTTCTATTATTTCCCTTCAAGTCTATCATTATTTTTCTGTTTGGTTGCGTCATGAATGAGCTTTTTAAGAAACTTTTGTGACGTTTCACTGAAATTTATTTTCTTGAATTTCATATTTATATGTCAATTATACTTTAATCTGCAACATCAATTTAATTTATTTTCTTGAATTTCATATTTATATGTCAATTATACTTTAATCTGCAACATCAATTTAATTTAATATTTACAAAATTAGCATATTATTCGCTGCAAAATCAAAAACTTCAATTTTTTATGATTTCGTATTGTATATAATGTTTACTCAGCGTATAATTTTTAAAAATTAATACAAGCATGTTTTTAAATTTAAGACCGATAATGGGAATATTTGTATGCTGATATTCAAAATCAGAAAAAAATGCGTTAAAAATAGTTTTAATTCCAAATTCACTAAGGTGATTATTTTTCGCAATGCATATGATGGCACAAAGTTCATAGAAACGATACTGTTCCGAAATGCCCAGCTGCGGTTAGATAGCTTCTCTGTAAATCGGGTTTAGGGTTGCCAGAAAGTAGCAAGGAAAGGCAGGATTGACAAATTTAGCGCAAAATCGCCCATTTGGCGACATTTGGTTATATAGCATAGACGGAGAGAGAACATTCTAGAACGAATTCAATGTCGGTTTTCCCGAGAATGTTCTCGAAGGCAGGTCAGAAGCTATATACACCCTGCTGTACGTGAAGCAGAGAATATCTTGAGTGGTAGTGAAGAGTATATTGAGTTCAGAAGTAATGTCTTGAGTTCAGAGACTAGCTCGAGAGAGTTCGACCGAGTCGGGAGCTGCACTTTAGTGCTTTGCCGTGAAGCTGTCTTCACCCTTACAGCCTGATAGCCTAAAGGTTGTATTTGCTGATTGTTTCAACCTGTTTATCGTAATTTTTCGACGACTGTAACTCGTATTTGAAACTGTCCTGTGTAATAATGACGAATAAGTTACGTTTTCATTCTTCATCAAGTGTTGCCATCAGTCACTCCAAATCCACGAACCCGTAGAACGCAACAATGCTTTTATAGCAAAGTTATTCATAAAGTTTAATATGACTTAGATCTAGAGTGATCTAAGTTGAGTATAACAAAATCGGCTGGAAAGAACTGTAATAGCCTTTTTCTTCTCCTTGCGTATTTTTTAAAAGAAATTTTATATTCTTTTTATTAGTCCAAAGGGCCAAATTGCCCAGAAGGATTATTCATTTCGTTTTGGCATTTTGCTTTGATTCACTACAAGCGTTGTTTCACTTTTCAAATTGTTGCCACTAAATATTATCGCCCTGTGTTATATTTAAAGAAATTAAGTATAATGAGGAATCTGCTAAATGTATGTGTTTTTCTCGCACTGTGATAAAACAACGGTACATAGAGCCATCGAATTTTGAATGACGTAATCCTACTGCGAATATGGGTATGTGCAAGCCCAAATTTGGAATTTGTTTTATTAACGATTTCATATTTTGTAAAACTTTAACGAATTTTTGATTAACAAACTCAATGATTTTAAAGCGAGAATGGCACCGTTGTACAGAGAAAACATTTTTAGCTCCAGCGCGCGAGACTCTGTATTGGAAATTTTAAAGATATGCTCAATTTAAACTATATTGATCTTCAACTGAATTTTATGGTTTGACTGCGAAGAACGTGATATTTAATAAATAAAGGTAACAGACACAATGTTAAAAAAACGCCCCTTTGGACGTAATTTAAAATCTGAAACATTTCAGATTTTTTTTTTATTGTATTATAAAATTTGTTATGTTTTCATATATTTTTCTATATTCTAAAGCCGCAAGATCGCAGTTACCATTACATTTTCTTTATCCACATTCCTACTTACATGGTCCTGCCCAGACACTAAGAAACAAAAGAAGGAAATGTAGCATGACGAGACTGTTCGAGTTTGAGTTTATAGCAATAAAAGGAACTAACAACTTCCCTGCTATAATTCTAAGCCATCACCTTTCTTAACCAAATGTTGCGAACCGACGAAGCGAAACAAAATCTCATGTCCCATGTTCCCGGTTCTAAGAAAATACATTATGCGATCGCGTGTTAGTTTAGATCAGCTTCAATTAATCTTATGGGAAGATTTACCAAGAACAAAAGAAGCGTCTTTCCCATTTGATCTTATTTTAACTACTCTATTAGACAAGTCAATTTGTTTGAACTCTTCTTATTGTAACTCGTCCTTTTGTCAAGGTTTCATCATTGCTGATATTATCAATAAAAGTTTCAAATAAAAGATTTCGTGAAAACTGATTTAAAGTAAGATACGCTCACCTTCGCAAAAAAGTGAAGATAACGACTTTAAATATGGGTTCGAGCTACTGACGATACATGCATTATTCAAGAACCATTCATGTCTGAATGTATTGCATGTACTCGAACATTTATAATCGGAAGCTAATGGATATGTGTTGAAATAATTGGTTCATTTATTTGGAATATATCTCAACATTAATTTTATAAAAATATGTTTTTTTGATTGAAAGAGGCTTTTCCTTATTGATTTTATTTTTTACGATGTACTCTTTCATCTTACAACTTGAGTTTGCGAGTCATTTGAGGTCACTTTGTTTATTAATGTTGTTACACTTTGTTTTATGAATTGTTGCCAACGAAACAATAATGCAATAAGATACCGGCTGGGGAAGAGAGATTTAAGTTTTAAATTAAACTCAAAATAGGTTTTTACGATGTTCAAAAATTGACGAGGTGGTTAGGTTTCTGGTCAGCAGATTTACCTCTACGGAGTATTAGGTAAATGCAAGCATTTCACGATGCTGTCAAAGCTTAGTTGGCATCTAGGTCCATAAATCCCGGGCTTAAGAATGGGATCGCTGCGTAAGGATGATCCGTTATAAAGATGCCGGTACCTTTGTAAAAACCGGCCACTGCTTGAAAAGACAAAAGGTTTTTCATAAGAGTGCCTCGGCATAAAAGTACCTGCACCGTTATGCGGAGCAATTGCCAATGGAACAATATTTTGAAAAAAAGAAATTTTTATAAATGCACGGATACATTTATGCTGGGATATTGTTACAAAAATAGAGTTTCAGTTTTTGGCCGTGAATATTGAAGCAAATGAAAATTTGACTTACATCAATATCGCGGATGCAAGAAACCTCATCGAGACCAATTTTTTCGAGTTAAATACTGATCAAACTAGAAGAAAACATGCCAGTTTAAAATTTAAAATTAAGCAATAAGCAACCATAGATTGACATAGAATCAAACTCTATCTATTCAAACTTGATCTCCATCGATTCAAACTTGATTTTGATTCAAAGGTCTATCGTTTCAAACTTGATCTTTATCAATTCAAACTATCGATTCAGACTCTATCGATTTTGAGAGCGCTAAATGCAGGTCTCTTTTTCTCAGGCGAAATAAATAGTTTTATTCCGCATTTTTGTCTTTAGACATAAAAATGATTGACGTAAAAAATTACCTCGTTTGTGAAGGGGCATTCGTTATGAAGGTGTCCCTTCAAATCGATTCATAATTCCTTATAAACCTGGTTCTTTTATGGAAACAAGCAATGTTGGCCTTCAGGACTTCTGAGAAAATGCGGGGCTTAGGGTGGTAGAATATTTTCAACAGTTTAAGGAAAAAGAGATAGATATATTTCACGCGTTGGCCGCCCAGACTGTGTTGTAGTTAGAAGAGTCTACTGCGGTAACCGAAGGGCACGGGTTCGAATCCCGGAAAGGCATGGTTGTAACTGTTTGTTCCTTCATAAAAAGCAACAGTGGCTGCCTATTACGTGCCTCCACAGTCAAATAGTTACCATTTAAAAGTGGTCAATACTGACCGCCATTGGATAAAATAAAATATTTCACGCGTTGAATAAGATTTCGATAATTTCATTCATTAAATAAGACTCAACGAATTTTAGTTAACTATGGTGTTTTAAAATCTACTGCTTAATGGTGAGTAAGAACAAGCATGCTGATTTTTCTTTTCCCTCTTATACGAATGCATGTCAAGTGGCTTTAATAAATGAAAAATTAGTCTCAAGCCCTCTAGTAAAGATTAATCATGTCCTGAATATGGTATAAAATTGAAACCAGAATGCAAGAAATATAATCATGTGGGAGAAAATTTTAGTTCAATATTAATAAGAGTTCAGTTTTAAAAATGAAAAGTCAGAATTTTCGAGGCTGACTACGCTGGATTACCACAGGCGTTAGTATTTTCAGCAAAATTATTAACCAAAATTATTATCGTTATCATAAATTTTATTGGAATTAACTTTTAATACGGCATTTAAATAGTTTCTTAACCTCCTTCTGAAGCTGACGGTTTCACTCGGTAAGTTCATTTATTACGTGGTCGATCAGACGATTTTGAACACCAAGAATTTAGCAGGAAATTTCGCCATTTTGAAAATCGCCTTTTAGTCGAAAGTTGTTGTTCCTCATAATTAGGTCTTTTAGGTCTTGGTTCAATTCAAAAAGGAGATACAAATTTTGGAAGGGGAAAAAAAAAAAAAAAAAAAAAAAAAAGGTCTTAAATAAGGTAAGCGTTTTAGATATAAGGCAAGGAAAAAATATAATAGCTTGCTTGTGAAGAAACTTTACGAAATAAAAACGTCACTGAGTCGTCAGACAAAGATGTTAAATTTTATGAACCATCGGCTTCTAAATAATTCTGCTTATATAGCAAATTTTACTCTATTGCTATTTTAGATTGATATCCATGGAAACTACCTTCTTCATTGAGTACTTTATTTCTTTAAAAATTGTTTGTTTAGCATTTGGTTCTATTTAACTAAAAATCATTTCCATTTGCATACAAAATTAAACCCAGACTTAGGCGTTTCTTCTTCGGTCAAAGCTATGAAATAATACCTCGGAGTGTCACTGTTCTTCACTTTTAGGATTCATATATGATATTAATTCAGCATGAATTTTTACTTCCTTGTACGAAGTAAAGGAAGTAGTGTAATCACGAAAAATTCCGGGTACAATATTTCAACGAAAATATCCATTTTGACTGCTATCGAATGCAATTTAGCGATGTTTTTGTATGACATCTGTACGTAAGGACAAAATAAAGGACTCTTTTCCCTCAACCGAATTATAAAACTAATTTAAAATAGATTCAGAAGAGATTTTTTCCGTGGCATCTGTACGCATTTATGTATCTCGCATAACTCAAAAGCGGAACGTTGAAATTTTGTACATAGGACTGTTATAACATGCAGTTGTCCACCTCCCTTTTTGGTTGCAATCGAAATGCATTAAAAGAAAAAGTATATATATACTTTTAACAATACCGAGTAACATAACTTTACCGAGTAACAGAGTGGGTATATATATATATATATATATATATATATATATATATATATATATAGAGAGAGAGAGAGAGAGAATGAACTAAAATTCATTGAAATAAAAAAAAAAAGTTTTTCTAATACTTGCGCAATAGCTGCAAAGATACTAATAATTTATTTACTAAAGTTAGTTGAATGTATCAAAATGAGGGAACCTAGAAGTAGGAAGTTTAATTCCGAAAATTGTTTTTTAAGGGAACTTGAATGTAAATCATGAAAAAATTTTTTAAGGGAACTTAAATTTAAATCATCAATAACAAAAATTCAAACTTTGAAAAAGAAATTAAATAAACCAAGTAATTATCGTCATTGATCGGAAATTAGTTGACTTTTCAAGGGGAACAAACCAATCTCCGTTCAATGAACAATAATTAATAAATGTGAAGGTGTTTCGTCTTTTACTCATGTAAGAATGATGATGCCAAACTAGCAAATTAAGTTAGGCCAAAATTGTAGTTCCGTTAAGTTGTAGAGTCATTAGGTTAATTGGAAGCAGAAAAGATGACAAATATGCAACCGCCTTCGCCGGGAATCGAACCACGGACCTCTGGAATACCGGCCCAGAGTGCTACCGTTACACCATATAATTTTGTTAATACCAGTTCGTTAATAAACTATTCATTTTATTTATTACCTGGGAGGGGAACTAGTAGATAAAAGGATAGATTTAGTTACCCACGAAAAATAATTATGTTAAATTTTACATTCTATTCAAAATATGCTACTGGATATTTTTCTATATATTTTGCATTTGGAATTTCAAACTGAATAAAATTACAGATCACATTGTCCACAAATCGTGAAAGAAGCAATTGTATTCGCCTCTGTGATGCAACTTAGAAAATTATCAGTACAAAAGAAAAGAACAATGAGAATAAAATTATATACTTCTGCAATATTATAAGGATTGCTGCATTGTTATCAGTTTTCAGTGGATCTGATTGTGATTTAAAACTAAGCCTATTATTTTTAAAGCATAATTTTTATTTTATTATATCTTGTCAATTTTTTATCTTGCTTGACTTTATCACTCAAAAGAGTATTTGATAGGATCAAGACTTTTATATTATTGAAAAAGAAATACCGTATAAATTCGATCAGTCACTTTCCAGGGGGGTGGAAAGGAATAAAATAGTGCTTTCTGATTATCTGCACCCTCTTGAAAAATGCCAGTTCACTGGCGAATTTGTGAATTGGAGAAAAAAGTTTGTTGACCCTTTAGTGGCAGAGCTGTATGAACACTGGTAATTCTATCCGGCATTCTAATTCCGAAGAACGGGTTGGCTGCATGGGCGTTCTTGGGTTTTCCCATGTTTAATGTGTATACGAGTCATTTTTCATAAGAAGTCCTCCATGAAGGTATCCTTGCCCTTAGGCAGATAGCCCTCGAGTGCTTTACCATAAACAATCAAACCAAAACAAACCAAAAACGTATCTTTGGCTATCTTAACAGCTGATGGACTTTGAACAATGCATCCAGTATTCAATCAAAGGGAGCTTTTAAGTTTCTATGCAGCATTAAATTTCAGATGAAAATGCAAACATAAGTGATAATGCGAAGCACTTTAAATTTTGGATAAATTGTAGTTTCTCCATACCATCGGGGTAGCCGCTGATCAGGCTGGGTGTAACATAATTAGGCCTGACAGGCATAACATAAAATAGGCCTGATATTCATTAAATTCTTTTGCGCCCAAGGTCCAGATTTTTAACCAAGTAAAGACAATAACTGATATATTACCATAGTGACTGTACAAATTACATATTTGGTGTGCTGGTCCAATTTGTCACTGGGGATAACCCTCCGATACTTAGCTTTGGTTACTATCCGTACTTCATTATTAAATAAAGTTTTCATGTATTTCATACTTGGTCTTGTGTCATCTTATTACGAGTACCTGAGGCTTCCGCTGATTCATACCCTCCATTTTCGGCTGCAGTTTTCAATTTCATAAATTTTGGCCTGTCATATTTTAATTGCTCAATATTACCGCATTACTGTTTTCCCAGATTTATAATCGGAAGAGCAGGTTAATATGGATAATAAATACATACTTCGCTTAAGTTTTTTTTATTAATTATGTGTGCTGAAAGTATGTTTTGAGGGTGTGATTTAGTAATGCAGTGTCGTAAAACAAGAATTCGTGAAACGATAAATGAAAGAATAAATGACTTTATTTGTGTAAGAACTTCGTTCGAAACAAAGTATAGCCAAAACTGCATGGTGGGAAAGGATCGTCGCAGTAGAGATAAATATATTGAGTTTTTAGTAGTTATATTTAGAGAAACGTGTTTATTATGTATGACAAATTTTATTTTAATCATTTTTGTAGAATTATTTTGGGGGATTACTGAAGCAAAATTAGTTAGGTCTATAAAAGGAACAAATATGATAAAATTAAGAAGTACCTAAAATTTTCACATTGTAATTTAGTATTAGCTATGATTAGCTCTTTTATACTTCTTATTTGTTGCTTCAACCATTACACTGTTTCTTATAATCTTCAAGTCATTAGTTTTCTTTTTAAATGCTGGAGACGTGAAAAATATGCTGGACCACTCTAGTGTGCTTCCAGGTACACCACGAAGGTACGCGGAAAGGAGTAAGAAAATACCTTATATACTCCCCCTTTTAAAATACGACCGGGCATAAGGGAACACAATCGCTAAATCCTGGAGGTGACGAATTATCGTTCACCACCTTTTAGTTCAGGCGCCACTTGTATAGTTATTAGAGGTTTTTGGAAGCAGAAGACGTAATTCTTCAGCCATTACACTGTAGAGTCATTAGGTATTTTTTTATGGCAGAGACATGAAAAATGTGCAAAGCTCTCATCGGGACTCGAAAAATCTCCTACCGAATACGCGCCGAGTGAGCTACTGTTATAAGGTACTTCTCCAGCTTTCTTAGCGTGTCTTCGTGGTGTAGTGGTCAGCACACTGAGCCGGTATTTCAGAGGTCCGTGGTTCGGGCGAAGGCGTTTGCTAATTTGGGATCTCTTATGTTTCCAAAAATTACCTAATGTCTCTACAGTGGCGCCCGAACTAAAAGGGCTGTAGATGATGACTCTCCACACCCAGGATTTGGCGATTAGGTCCCCTAAAAAAATCTCCAGTTGCCCTTTAAAAGGGGGAGTATATAAGGTATTTCTCCCGCTTTCCTAGCGTGCCTTCGTGGTGTAGTGGTTCTGCACTCTGGGCCGGTATTCCAGAGGTCCGTGGTTCGATTCCCGGGAAAGGCGGTTGCTCATTTTTCATCTCTTCTGCTTCCAAAAATTACCCAATTTCTCTACAGTGGAGCCCGAACTAAAAGGATGTTAGATGAGGGTTCTCCACACAGGGTTATCTGTTTTATTGCTAGACTATTCCCTATTTTATTAATTTAAACAATAACAAAGAATATATTAAAGACACAATAACACGCCGAATAAAGCCATCGAAACCAGTCCTGTGAAAATTTTGTGAATTAACGCTGATTTTTGTTGTTTGACTTCTGAATCAAAGAATATATTGTTGAAAACTACATTCGCGATTTTACATACGAACATAATTCAATACAATAAACATAAAAACACAATACTACGAGGGATTATCACGATAATAAATTAATTAATAATAAGCTAATGAACTAATAATGTCTAATTTCTGGAAAAAGATTCCTATTGTGGCATTGACTTTTACAGCATTTCAGACAAAGTCCTGCATCATGAATAGATAACCACCGGTATGCTAGGAAGTTACAGAAATCCATATAAGAGAAAAATGAGGTTATAAAAATCAAAATTTATGGACTGCGCCATTGTAAACAAGCATTATATTCTTTTCCCTCGCGTCGTTTCCCTCTCCATTTCGCATCTGGGCACTGAAGAAAATCAGCAAAAGGCCTCAAGCTTTATTCTCGAGCCCTTGAGGTAAATGAATTAGATTTCATGGCAAAAGAAAAGGCTCTATAATAAACGTTTAAATCCAGTTGAAAACGACATTACACAGTAACATATACCGGCACAAAAGGTAATAGATCTGACACATTTTCGAAAAAATCCATCCATTCTGCATGTGTTGCGAAGCGTTTTTATTTACAGACAAAGAATAGCAACACCAGAGCGCAGTGCGTTCTGTGCCGTTAAAGTCCTTGCACAGCGGAATGCCTTCCCATTGTTTACTCTTTAAACATTCAAAAACAGTCGACGAAATCCCTAGGCGTTGAAACATTGATGATATAACAAAATTCATCTTTTTGCAAACTCCACGGCCGTGCGTAGACGAAGGCCGTACGCCCTAACCTCTCGCTGACTGGAAAAGGTACGCTTTTCGTTAGCTAGTTTTATTTTTTGCGCTTAGTTGGTGGTTTCAAAGGATGTTATGAGACACACCAGCGTGGGTTCGGCATCGAACACCCACTGTTTCGCAGGGAAGACTGCCGGTGAAAAATGATTACAGCAATCGTAAAAGTTCGTTAACTGACTCGTATGGAATTCCATGAAGTTTGGAGATGCTTAAGCAGACGTGAGTCAAACTTCATGCATGAAAAAGTTTGTCAGTTATTCTGTCCAATATGGGAGACACGGTTTATCCTGCTGTTAATGATTTATGGGTAAGCAAAACGTTTTCTTTTACTTTTAATACAAATCTATAAAAATTCCTATTTTTATTCTGCTTCGTATGCTTATGTGGAAAATAAGGTTGATGGTTTAAGCGGGGGGGGGGGTTTGAAGAAAAGTGATATTTGTTTTTACTTGTAATGTGGAGAACTGAATTTCTGACAACTGTATCATTGCATATTTAGTTAACTTCTCTATCTAATTAAATTTTTAATGAAAGGAAGAAATTTTTATTAATGATAAGATTGCTTTTACTTATGATTCCGAATTATAAATGAAGTGCTAATAATGAAGGGCAGTTTTCTTTCTGCTATTAGAATTTCAAATTTTTGTAAGCATATTTTATAGACTTTTTGGTACTCTTCTGTTATCTGGGCCGGATTCAGAAATGTATGTATGTATGCACGTGTGTATATATGTATGGGCATATATATGTGTGTTTATACGCACACATACATATGTAAGTACATATATACGACAAGCATATACGTACAAGCATATACATGTATACATACATACATACATTTCCGAATCCGGTCTCCCTTTGCTTACACATTGCTAACCGTGTTTCGGACTTATGCAGATTATATAGGAAAGTTTACGCAACATTATAGTTTTTTTTTTTTTTTTTTGCTAGCGTCATTATATAGCAATTAAATGCTAGAAGTGTTATACTTACATGCTGGTTATAAAATGAAATCTGGATTATTAGCGTTTACACCAAAGTTTTGGACAGTTATATAAACCAAATGTTATTAAGTCAATCCCCTTTATAGATCTCTCCTTCAGCAAACGTCTTTAGCTATCTATTGAACATAAAATCCGGCAAACAATTCATTTTAGAAATTAGTTTGATAAGGAATTATCGCTTTTTCCTTTGCGTGCTCCTGTGGTGTGAATGGTTAGCACATCCAACTAATATCAGGAAGCTGAGTAGTTCAAATCATCATCAGTGTATACTTAATTTTTCAAGTTTCCTACTCCAAAAAATGGAATAATTTCTGTAGCATTCGAACTAAAATGATGTAGACGATATCTTGTCACTATGAGGATTGGTCGAATGAATTTTGTGCCTCTCCCAGACGCCATTTTAAATGAGAATGAGTGTAAAGAATTATCGCATTCCTCTCTGCTCGTGAGTGTTAGGGCTCAAACTAAGAGTAAGTAAATTCTGGTAAATTATCACTTAACCAGAATTTAACTCAATTCTATGCTATTTACATCAAAAGGACTACTTACTGTGGTAATCATTTACACTACAAGGGCTATGAAATGTGCTAAAATTTGCATTATAAGAGAGATATAAACAATTAACATATTCAGCTAGTAGATCGAAACACGTGGTTCGAATCCTGGTGAAGTTATATTTAATTTTTCACGTTACTTGCTCTGAAAAGCGTTAGTCTTTACGGTGTTTCTGTGAATATCTTATCTGTTACTCTTTTTCAGGAATTATTAGTGATGTAACTTTTAGATAAATTAAGTTTAATATTTTTATGGATAATGATGAAGATAGCCCACCAGCTGCCGTGTTGTTAAAGACTCTGAACACTGGTAGTTCGGTGCGGGTGAGCGGGGTGGTTGTATGGGTGTTTTCGTGGTTTTTCCCTTGTGTAACGTGGATAATACGATCCATTATCCCTTAGGAAGTCCTTCACGAGTTATCCTTTCTTTTCTGTGTAGCGCCTAATGGTGGAGCACATAATAAAGTAAAAATAATAAAAATGGATGAAGATACATATACATGCATGTTATTATCCAGGTAAACAAAATGAAAAGTATCACTGTGTAGAACGGATGCTGAAAGCTCTAGGATCTTACCACAGTAGTCCAAAGATAAGATAGACAAGATTTTGACTGAAAATTTGGCAACAATAAATGAGAAAAAGAAAATGCTTTCATTAAAGAGAATAATTTTCTTGATGAGACAGTTGCCTTTCAAATGTATTCGAAATCCGATACTAAAGTTGAAGATGAAGTTGCATCGAGCGTATCATAAACAGGTGATGGGTCACTGGGCTGGAAACAATACTGCACATAACGGACATGGAGGATGAAATCTTATAAGTTTTGTTTTCACTGTTAATGAGTGTTCAGCAACTTTTGCATTAGTCTCTGTGTGAAGATTCTTCCTCAAAGCTATTTGTCTTTAATAGAATTCCAATGGCTGTGAACAGTAGATACAGAATTTTCTCAAAAGAACAACTTTTTAAAGTTTAACTCTTTGATGCAGCAGTGAACAATCGTATTTTGAAGAAGCTTTTAATAGAATTTAAAATGCTTAAATAAAGTGAGATTTTATTTTTTAATACTGCAAAACGTGGATTTTGAGAACTGTCTCTAACGTTGCTGACAAGGAAAATATCCTAAACTCGAACTCTCAGTTTTCTCAAAAAAATATACGAATCTACTCAATCAGAAATACGTAAAAAAAAGAAAGAAGAAAATTTGAAATTTTTCAGATTTTATATTACTCGTAAAAGGGCGTTTTTTTACGTTTTGTGTGTTACCTGTATTTATTAAATATAATATTTTTCGCAGTTAAACCACATAAAATTCAATTCAACAACAATATCGCAAAATATTTAAAAACAACATATCTTTATAATTTCCGATACACAGTCTAGCGCGGTGGAGATAAAAATATTTCTTTATTATTTAAATATTTTATATAATAATAGTGTTGCCATTTCTCGCTTTGAAATCGTTGAGTTTGTTAATTAAAATTACGTTAAAGTTTCACAAAATAAGAAATAGATAATAAAACCAATTCGAAATTCAAAATTCGGGCTTCCAAGTGCCCATGTTCAGTTGGAGGATTACGTTATTCAAAATTTGATGGCTCAAGGTACCGTTGTTTTCTCACAATGTGAGAAACATTCATGCAGATTCTTCATTATTTAGTTCCTTTAAATATAATACATGGCGATAATATTTGGTGGCAGCAGTACGTCCTCCTCCCTAAATCATCAAATATGGAATTTTTCTGACGAAATTTGACTGACTGTTAAGATTTCGCGAAATCCCCCAAATAGTATATTACCAAATATAAATGAACATTTTAAATTTTATATTTGCATCGATTTAGCTGTTAATGTTTTTAACAATATGTATTTCTAAATGAGCTTATGCTTTTGCAGTTTCCTGTATATTGTTTTATTTCTGATAGTTTGACTATTTCATCGAAAACGCTTTTATCTCAATTTTTCAATAAAACTGCAATCTGAACTTGAATTAGAGACACAAAGAAATATATTTTTATTTACTAAATCCAAAAAATGGGATGTGGGCCGTGTTTCAAGATTGCATTCCTAGACATTTCAAAATCTAGCCGCAAGCTGATTTCTTTGGATATTTAAAATTGCCTTGTTGGCCTGTCAGAGCCCGATTAGATAACGCTATAGAATATATAATTTCAAATGGTTAATGAAAATAAGGTATATAAAATAGATTTAAAAGCAACACATGCGGAACACCAAAATACAGCACTTATAAACTATGCTTCGAATGAATATATTAAATATACAAAATACTGTATTTAATTATAGAAAAGCATAAAAATTAACTAGATTTATTTTTAAAAGACAAAAGTGTGTTTTCAATATGTAGTCATTGTAGTTGTTGCATAATAGAGAAAATATTGTTAAGAATTTTATTATTACTATTTTTATTATTATTGTCTATTTTTCAAAAGTGTATTTTTGTTTTATTATTGTGTGAAGTTGTAACTATATGTCTTTTCTTGTGTGGCAACAACGCTTCTGTAATTCTTCAATTTGAACTTTTGGATGTGTGCCAGGTTCGATGGCGTAATGCTCTGGTGAGAGCGTCGATTGATTGTGTAGATGAAACATGTTGTTTCAGAACGTTATTTCTTTAAAATATGTAAAATAAATGTTTTGTTTTCTGAACTCGGATTATGCAAACGTTATTTCGTTTCAACATAAAAGTTTGGCGTCCGTTTGACAGGACGTTTGTGTGATTTCGAGTAGTTTTGATTTAGGCGTTTTGTTAAAATGGAGTTGTTAAAGGCAAAACGTAAAAGTGAACGTACTTCGTTTACGTTAACTACGAAGATTGTGGAAGAAGAATTGCCTACTTGTACGGATCCTGAGAGATTGCAAGTGTTGTTGGGGCAACTAATTGACAAATTTGAACGCTTGGACAGTACTCAAAGCAGTGTTTTAGAACAAACCAAGGAAGCTGATTTCGAGAACGAATTTAATACGGCTGAAGGATACAGAGATTCCTTTATAGCTTTAAAGGTGAAACTTCAGAATAAAATTGGGCAATTGAATTCAATGAATGTTACTACAGATATTGCTTCAGTTTCGATTTCGGATCCTAAAGAAAATAAAAACAGGAAGTTCAAACTTCCTAAACTTGAACTGAAATTTTCTGGAAATGCAAGAGAATTTTTAGGCTTTTGGAGCCAATTCTCCAAAATTCATGAAGATGCGGATATTGTGCTGGAAGATAAATTTTTGTACTTAGTGCAAAGTGCAGTACCTGGTTCAAAGGCAGCTCAACTTTTGAACAGTTTTCCTGTTACCGCCGCGAATTATCCTAAAGCTATCGAGCAGCTGAAAGAAAGATTTGGTAGAGAAGACCTTCTGGTGCAGATCTATGTAAGAGATTTGCTTGGGCTTGTTACAAAGAATGCTACAACAGGCAGAACGGCGTCGGACTTAGGAGTACTTTATGATAGTATAGAAAGTAAATTACGAGCGCTGGAAAGCTTAGGACGCACCAAGGAAGAGTTTGCTGATTTCTTGGGACCTTTAGTGGAGTCGTGCCTACCTGAGAATATTCTACGTGCCTGGGAGCGGAGTCGAAGTTCTGAACAGGGACAAGAAAAGAGTTCTGAAAGAACGCTTGAAAAACTAATGTGTTTTTTAAGGCATGAAGTAGAATCGGAAGAAATGATTAGATTAACACAATCAGGATTTACTCATTCTGTTAAGCGTCTTAATAAAAATGTTATTTCAGGTAATTCAGATTTAGCAACAGCTGCCGCGCTGGTAAGTACAAATGAAACCAGTAAAGGTAAGCAAAATGTTTGTATATTTTGTGGTAAGCCTCATATGAGTGCTAAGTGTTTTAAAGCTGAAAATATGAGCTTAAATGAAAAGAGGCAACTTGTACAAAAGAAAGGTGTTTGTTTTTCATGTTTAAGAATTGCCCATTTAAAAAAACCAATGTAAAGCCAATATTAAATGCCCCATTTGCAGTTGTGATCATATAAAATTTATGTGTCCTCAGAATGTTAGTTCTGTAAAACAAAATGACTCTAAGTTGGATGTTTCCCTTTCTAATAATAGTAAGAGCGAGAAAGTTTATTTGCAAACTTTATGTGTTCTAATTAAAGTTAAAGATCGAGAGAGAAAAATTGGGATTCTCTTGGATTCGGGATCCCAACGATCATACGTTGGGGAGAAAATTATGAAGCGAATGAAGGCTGATCCTATTCGACAGGAGAAAGTAATTCATGGTTTGTTTGGGGGGAGGGAAACTGCGCCTGTAACCCGTTCTGTTTTTGCTACTGACATAAGCAGTTTAGATAACACATTTAGGTGTTGTTTTGAAGCTTTTTCTGAAAAAAAAGATATGTGGATTTGTTCCAACAATCAAGAATGCTTAGATTATAGAGGAATTGAAAAGCAGGAAAATTGAGGTCAGTGACACATTTTGCGAGGAAAGTGAAATTGATTTATTGATAGGTGCAGATGTCATTGGTAAACTGTTAACTGACGAATACCTAGAATTACCCTCTGGTTTAACTGCAGTCAAAACAAAACTGGGTTGGACGGTTATGGGTAAAGAAAATGATACTGTCAGGGATAATGCCCTAATAAGTCTTTCCTTACATGTAAATAATGCTTCTTTGAAATCTTTATGGGAGCTTGAAGTTTTGGGTATTTCCTACCCGACGGAAAATAGTAAAACGAAAAATCTTCATTGCGACTATGAGATTGATTTTCAGAATAAATTATCTATTCGGCCCGATGGTAGATATGAATTAGAATTACCCTGGAAATGCGAATCTACCAATTTATCAGATAATAAAAGCATTGCTTTGACACGTCATCAAAAAATGATAAAGAGGGCAAAAGAAAATAATTCTTTGAAGGAATATCAAGAAGTGTTTAGAAAGTGGGAAAATTTAAATATTATAGAAAAGGTTCCGGAAAAGGAATTAAACAATAAATGCCACTTTTTACCACACAGACCGGTTATTAAGATGAATAGTGAAAGCACTAAGGTAAGACCCGTTTTTGATGCTTCATCTTGTGAAAAGGGAAAACCATCTTTGAATCAGTGTTTATTGAAAGGACCTAATTTAATAGAATTAGTCCCTAATATTTTAGACAGAATGAGATTTTTTCCTATTGGTCTGAGTGCAGACATAGAGAAAGCATTCTTGCAGTTAGGAATTTCTCCGAAGGATAGAGATTACTTGCGATTTTTCTATCCAAGTGATGAGGGAGAAATAGTGTATAGGCACTGCAGAGTAGTTTTTGGGGTTCCCTGCAGCCCTTATCTACTAGGTGCGTCTATTAAATATCTCTTGAATAGTTGTCCATCTGACTTTTTAGATGTGGCTGACAAATTAAAAAATTCGTTCTATGTAGATAATTGTATTACGGGTGTTTACAATATTGAGGAACAAGAGGATTTAATTCAAAAGGCCAAAAGTCTTATGTCGAGAGGCAGATTTAATTTAAGGGGATGGGAGAGCAATGTTGCTTCCAAATATACTACAAAACATTCTGGGGACACACCTCTTTTAGGAATATTGTGGAATTTAGACAATGATACTTTAAGGTGTAATATAAATGTAAATATGATAACTTGTGATACTAAGGTAACTAAGAGACTGATTCTGTCTATTGTACAATCAATTTTTGATCCAATTGGAATACTTGCACCAATAACTTTGCTTCCAAAACTTTTGTTACAAGAAACATGGAAGTTGAAATTTTCTTGGGACGAGGTATTGCCTCATGATTTTGTAAGTAAATTTTTTGTGTGGTTATCTGATATACTCTTGTTGAAAATGTGGCAATACCCCGATTCATTGGAACCTTTGCAACAGTTGAATTGCATGTATTTGTCGATGCCTGCAAATATGCTTATGCAGGATGTATTTTCGCGAAAAGTGTTGATTCATGCAGTGTAAAAATTACTCTCTAAAGAGCAAAATCTAGAGTAGCTCCTATTAAGAATTTGACGATTCCTAGATTGGAATTAATGTCCTGTTGCATTGGATCCCGATTATTATATTCTGTTTGTAAAGCTCTTAATGATTTTGATATAAATGTAACTTTATGGTGTGATTCCACAGTCGCATTATGGTGGATCAGAAATCCCGGTAATTGGTCAAACTTTGTAAGCAATCGTGTTAAAGAAATTACTAAGTTGACAAAACCTGAATCATGGAGGCATGTGCCTGGTAATATGAACCCAGCAGATGTGTTATCTCGAGGTTGCTCTGCTAAACAAATGATTAACTCGGAGTGGTTTTAGGGACCTCTCTGGCTAAGAGAAAGCCCTGAATTTTGGCCTACCAATATTGTTTGTCACCCGAGCGAAGCTGACTTGGAAAAGAGGAAGGTAAAACTTATTAATGTTAACTTTTCAGAGGATACCACTCCTTGGTATGCAGAAAGAGTTTCTGATTATGAGGAAATTATTCGTGTAACCGGTTGGGTGTTACGTTTTATTTCTAACTGTAGGAAGAAGTCAAATTTGTGTAAAGAATCTAAACTAACTGTTGCTGAAATCATAAATTCCGAAAAAGTTTTGATTCGGTTGGTTCAAAGCTCAAATTTCTCTGACATTGGAGCTCTTAATCCACTTGATGTATTCATTGATAATGAAAATATTATAAGAGTTAAAACTAGAATATTGGAACGTAAAGACAATTCTGAATTTTTAACACCAATTTTGTTACCGAGTAAATGTATCTTTACTACATTGTTAATTGAGTCATTTCATAAGAAACATTGTCATGCTGGAACTCAAATGCTTCAATCTATTTTAAGAAAAAGCTTCTGGATACTAAAACAACGTAAAACTGTGCGTAATGTGTTAAAAGGGTGTGTAATATGTCAACGATATAAAGCGAAACCGATGTCTTGCGAAGTGACTCCTCTTCCTGAAGATCGCGTAGGAGATTATTATAGGGCTTTTGAAATTTTGGGAGTGGATTTAGCTGGCCCATTGCTTTTGAAAGACGGTAAGAAGGTTTGGATGGCACTCTTCACATGCGCTGTGTACAGGGCAATCCATCTAGAACTGGTGACTTCGTTATCAACAGAATCTTTTCTTTTGGCTTTAAGACGATTCATAGCCAGACGTGGCAGACCACGAACCATTTATTCTGACAATGGAACTAACTTCCGAGGAACGTATAACGAAATGTCTAAACTTAACTGGGACATAATAGAGAATGAGGCAAAAATAAAGAGAATAGTATGGAAATTCAATCCACCAACAGCCTCCTGGTGGGGAGTTTGGGGAGAACGGCTAGTTCGCGTCGTTAAAGAACTTTTAAGACGTTCTTTGGGAAAATCGGTTTTATCTTATGAAGAACTGGAAACCTTAATTTGCGACTGTGAGTCGGTAATTAATTCTCGACCTTTAACATATATTTCGGAGAACTCTGAAGATGCTATCCCCTTTAACTCCGTCAATGTTTTTAATTGAAAATTGTACTTCGAATGTAGCAGATATAGATAAAATTGACTCTCAGCATTTTTTGAGAAGAATTAAATACCGCACAAAACTTCTTAAAGATTTAAGGAACCGTTTCCGAAAAGAATATTTGGGGCAATTAATAATGAAATAACCACAAAATAAAGTAACCCGGTTGCCTAAAATTGGGGAGATAGTCTTAATAGGCGATGATTTCAAAAAACGCTTGTATTGGCCTTTGGGTAAAAGATTTTCATAAGGCCCGTTCAGCGCATTTATCCACTAGAGATACAACTACATGAAAATTATTTAGTTGAAGAGCCTAACGTTAACGACAATAAGAAAAACGATCAGACTGACGTACAACATATAAAACAGAAATTTACGTCGTCAGGACGGCTTGTTAAGAAGCCTAATGTACTAGACCTTTTTAATAGGATAACATATGTTTTTGAGTCGTTTGCCACTGACTCAAAAAGGGGGGAGGATGTTGCATAATCGAGAAAATATTGTTAAGAATTTTATTATTACTATTTTTATTATTATTGTCTATTTTTCAAAAGTGTGTTTTTGTTTTATTATTGTGTGAAGTTGTAACTATATGTCTTTTCTTGTGTGGCAATAACGCTTCTGTAATTCTTCAATTTGAACTTTTGGATGTGTGCCAGGTTCGATGGCGTAATGCTCTGGTGAGAGCGTCGATTGATTGTGTAGATGAAACATGTTGTTTCAGAACGTTATTTCTTTAAAATATGTAAAATAAATGTTTTGTTTTCTGAACTCGGATTATGCAAACGTTATTTAGTTTCAACAGTAGTCAATAAAATCTTTTTAATCTTTTAACTCTACCATGTTTTTGCTATATATTTGGAATTAAAAATGGTAAGCTCGCAAGGTTTATACTTAATGCCTTTTTAATATTTAAAATTAGTAGTTTGATACGTGAGATATTATCTAAAGTTGATCTTTTATTGAACTTGATAAGTACCTTTGAACATATTTGTTAGTCCAAAGGTGCATTTGCCTAGAAAGACTATTAATTTCGTTTTGGCATTTTGCGTTGATTCACGAGAAGCGTTGTTTCACTTTTCAAATTGTTGCCACCAAATATTATGGCTCCGTATTATATTTAAAGAAATTAAATAATAAAGAATCTGCCTAAATGTATGTATGTTCTTCGCATTGTGATAGAACAACGGTACATAGGACATCCAGTTTTGAATGACGTAATCCTACTGCGAATATGGGCATCTGAAAGCCCAAATTTGAAATTTAGTATTTGTTTTATTATCGATTTCATATTTTGTAAATCTTTAACGAATTTTTGGTTAATAAACTCTAGGATTTAAAAGCGAGCAATGGCAACGTTGGAAAGAAAAAATATTTTTGTTTCCAGGCTGTGTATCGGAAATCCTAAGGATAAGCTCATTTTAAAATTATTTTGTGATATTGCTGTTGAATTGGATTTTATGGTTTGAGTTCGAAGAGCATGATATTTAATAAATAAAAGTAACACACAAAACGGTAAAAAAAAACGCCGTTTGGACATAATTTAAAATCTGAAAGCTTTCAATTTTTTTTTTTTTTTTTTTTTTTTTTAGTCCAAAGGAATTTGAGTCCCGAAGGACTATTACTTTCGTTTTGGCATTTTGCGTCGGACTCCTATAAATGTCGGTTCACTTTCCAAATTGTTGTCACAACATGCTAGAGTCCTGCATTATATTTGAAGAAATTAAATAATGAAAAATCTGCATTAATGTATGTTATTTCTCGCATTGTGATAAAAGAACGGTATCTAGAGCCATCCAATTTTGAATGACGTAATCCTGCTGCGAATATGGGCATCTGAAATCCCAAATTTGAAATTTGGAATTTGTTTTATTATCAATTTCATAGTTTGTTAAGCTTTAACGAATTTTTGAGTAACCAACTCAACGATTTAAAAGCGAGCAATGGCAACACTCTATTGGGGGGGGGAACCTTTTATCTCCAGCGAGTCGAACTGTGTATCGGAAATTCTAAAGATAGGCTCATTTTAAAATTATTTTGCGACATTGCTATTGAACTAAATTTTATGGTTTAAATGCAAAGAACATGATATTTAATAAATAAAGGTAACACACAAAACGTTAAAAAAACGTCCCTTTGGACGTAATTTAAAATCTGAAACATTTCTGATTTTTTTTTTTTTTTTTAATTCTGATTTATCTAAGTAAGTTAAGTAATTTGCATAGGATGACAAGTAAGTAACTAGTCACCTAGAAAAAAGTGACAATTCGTTAACGTGACAATTAAAGACAATTCGTTAACGTGACAATTAAAGGCAATTCGTTAACGTGACAATTAAAGACAAGTCGTTAACGTGACAATTAAAGACAATTCGTTAACGTGAAAGATAGCATTTGTTTAGAAATTATAAAAAAATCAGCTGGACACTTAGCGAAAGGAGGAATTTCTAAATCGAGGAATATGTATCAAAAAATTCAGTTGACTAAAAATGAAGCTGGCAAAGACAGCGAATCGGCAACACCAAATAAAAGAATTGAAAAAAAACCTGGATTTGGGTGACAAAACGAATTTGTCTGAGACAATTAAAATTGATCATTGTGAATATGAGGTATACGTAAGCTCCAAGACCGTACACTGCAGATTTCAAAATTTTGGATTAAATGTCAAAATTCCAAAAGAGAATCAATCTATTTTTATCTTTGAAACAGAGAAGATTAGAAAGCGTAACGTAGCGGTCAAAAAATTCTGAAAAACTCTGTTATGCGTATTTCTAAGGTTAAGGTATGCGACAAGTTTTAAACATATAACTTAATGTTTGTTTGCCTTTTTTTTTTTTTTTTTTTTTTTTTTTGTTTTCCTTCCGCACGCTAGAGTTACACTTGTAAACAATCTAAAAAAATATTTCTGAAGCACCCCATCAAGAACTAGAACAAGACATGATAAACAGCAATTAGAGAACATTAATCCCTAATTTATTTTGACCTGATTTTAGAGTTAATTAATCCTAAATTACATTGAAGCTGAAATATAAGAACCTATGATTTATTGTGATTATTTTAGTTTTTTTATAGCTGCCGACAGTAATTAAGCTGATACTTTAATGTTTTGAGCAAATAGAGTGTCTAATCGGCGCTATGCTCTAAATCTAAAACATTTCATTCTTTGAGCATTCGAGCGCTACACTGATTTAGAATATACAGACATGATGACATAAATATGAGCTTCCTAATATTATGAACATGACACACGTTTTTCATTCGTGTCCAGTCTTTTCAAATAAAGACGTGAAATCGTGATGGCAGTGAGAGGTATATTATTAGACAGCTATTTTTGGAAGAGCTCTTTGTCGAAAATTCCATTCTTGTAACAATACTTAAAGTAATTCTCTAATCAAAAGTAGGCGATGTTTGATTGAAGTATATTCGTCATCAGATTAAAACGTTCTTTCTCACTCTTGTTTTATGAGTCTTTTGTTCTTCAACAGTAAGAACAAAATTCTTCAGGTTATCGAAATGAACTTTCTTAACAGGGGAGGAAGAAAAAAAAAAAAAAAAAAAAGACCGTTCCTTATCTCCGGTTCTACTGGGCCGATTGACGAAATCTAACTTGCCTTTTTCACGTCTCGAAAGCGCGACTTAGGGTATACATTAGATTAGTATATAGCATCATTCTAACATAGTAAGTATTTTGACACAAAATCGGACTTTTTCTAAAATGACATGCCAATTTTTTTCCATATTTCGATTCTACGACTCAAATTATGCCTAAATATTAAATTTTGTAAATTTCGTGCCAAATTTAAGGAGAAATTCAAATTATTATCTTGGCGTATTTGATTTCAGTTTTCGCCAAGAATAATTCACTTGGCGAACTTCTTAATTTATAGCAACCTATTTTACTTTTTTTTTTTTCATTGCATACGAGCGGAAAAAAAGTCATCGTTCATACTTTAAAATGATTTTAACAAAGTGTTTAAACCACATTTGGCGTTACTATCGCTCAAAAACAAGACGCCAAATTTCAAAACGCTCCAGTTTGTAAATTCTTGTATATCTTAGAAAATATGTTTTTCGAAAAATTTATTAAAAAAATATTTAAAAATACAAATTTTAAAAACATTTCATAAAAAATTTGCGAATTATATTTGTATTAAGCGTAAGTTTCGAATTCTGGAAGAAGGAATCAAATAAGTTTAATAAAAAAAGACTAATAAATATATGTGAAATTCAATTAACACTGACGAGCTAAAATTTTGAGAGCTAATTTTTTAAAAACTAATCTTGCAATTTTTATAAAACTTGGCAGTTTGTCAGAATTTGAGTGGTAGAATTGAAACATGGGAAAAAAATTTGGCATGTCATTTCAGAAAAAGTCCGATTTTGTGTCAAAATACCTATGTTAGAATGACGCTATATATAAATTTAATATATATCCTAAATCGCGCTATCGAGACATAACAAACGCAAGTTGAATTTGATGAATGAACGGGAAATATAGAAATGTCCCATTTTGTTTTTGTTTTTTTGCGCAGTGTATATAACCTAGAAGATGTAACTGAAAAAGAAAGATTTGCAAAGCGGAAGTTACTAATAGCAACATTCTTCTGATTTTAAATGTAATTGGAAACTGACACAACGCTGCTGGGCGTTACCACTCATAAAGATGCGTGACGTGTTGCCAATTTAATCTAGCCAAAAATAAAAGGAATACTTGTCGTGGTTATTGAGTCAGCAATTAGCTTTCGGTGTCACGCGATTATAATGCTCATTACTGCTATTGCACAAGAAGAATACACAGTTTTTTCCCTCGCCTCTAGTTATTTAATGAAAATGGAGACTTGTTAATATGCACTATAAACTGACCTAAATATTTAAATACTTGCTTAGGCATGAACATTGAGTTAGTCAGCGATTTTCCGAATTCTTTTTTATCTTTGAAAAAAAAAAAAAAAAAAAAAAAAGTTACAAATGTTAAAGAATATATTCATGCATTAAACATTTGTTGCCAATTTGTCATTTTTTTAACAGTTTAAGCTATTCAGTTACAGTAACTTTGTGGATGTTTTAGTTAGATATGAAAATTGATTGTAATTCGAAAGTTAGTTAATGTTTAAATTTAAAAGAATTTTTAGGCCATACAAATAGGAATAAGTTGTGAAGTTAGGTTCATAAAATAATTTTTGTGTAAAAGATATTTCTTGATTACATTTATTTGTTTTTGTCCACCTCCAGATTTATTGATAAATACGAAAATATTTTCTATCTTATAAATAGAAATCTTTTTATTTCAATCGGAAACAAAAATTTTGCCAAGTGAATTTCTAATAAATAAATAAATATCAAAAGTTAATGTATAGATTCAGCGAGGTCATCTGGTTCTATGTAAAAAAGTACAGGCTGCTCAGAAATAAAAGCAGTTGCAATATGCCTCAACTTCCTTTCTAATTAAGTAAACCAGTTTTAATTATAACTTTCTAATTAAGTAAACCAGTTTTAAAATAAATTCTAAAATACGACTGAGAATCTCTTTCATATCAAGTTGGATTTCCAAAATGTTCTTTACATAATTTTTGAAATTTCCTGGTTTTGTCATTATTCTATACTTCAAAACTGTAAAGCGTTTTATTTTATAACGAAAAACGAAACCCATTGTGATAATGCGAAGCCTTTTTATAATCAATATGTTCATTTTTGTGCGTCTAATTAAAAATATTGAAATATTTGTGATACCTTTAAACTGGAAGCTACTCATAGTTTTGGAAGAAATATTTATTTTCTAAAAGGAAACACACACACACAAATTTAAAAAAAAAAAAAAAAAAAAAAAAAAAAAAAAAAAAAGAACTATTTACCCCAGGTTATTCCATGAAAATGCTGGACTGATATGTTTAAAATAACATTAATTCATTGGCGATTTATCATAACATAAATTCAGATAATGATTGTATTTATTTGGTTGCTATATTGAGGCAATTACAAATTAATTATGAGCTAAAAGCATAAAAAAATTAAAAATAAATGAGTGGAACATTTGGACAAATCTATAATATTTTTTCCGAAAAGCAGAACTTTTAACATTTGGAAAATAAATATTTTTGTTTAAACTTATGCCCCTTCCCCGATTTTGAGTAGACCCACCAGAAACTGAGTAAGACTGCTGATCTGTGGTATTTCGGACCGATTCAATACTTGACAAACAGGTTAGATGCCTGGGCGTTTTCATGGGTTTCCATGCATGTAACTTGAATACCAGCAAGTTTCTCTAAGAAAATACACAATGAAATCTTCTTTAGACTTTGTCTTAATCACTAAGCCCACCATTAACCCATTTTGGATAGTATTTAGTAAGTTAAGGATAGTACTAATTCAGAAATCAAACAACTAAAATCAGCGTTATAATTACAAAATTTTCACAGAACTAGTTTCGATGGTTTTACCGAACCACCATCCTCAGCTGCAAAACCGCAAATGAACAAGATAGGAAATAATGATTAGATAAAATAAGAAAGCTTGGACAAGAATAAGCAAGGGGCGCCATCTGTTGGTGAAACTAGAACTAAAACATAATTTCTTTAAAGGCCAAGGCAAATTTGGATTGGAATTAGGATCGTTAACTAGAACAGAAATACTTTTATGAATGTGAAATGCCTCTAGAAAATCCAGTTCTCCAATGGAAGATGTTTTTTGAATAATTTTGGCAGCAGAAAAATTGAAAGTGTGGTTTTCGGACCAACAACTAGCCCTTGATGAAGAACTAAATTATTTAAAAGCAATAGCTATTGACAGGGGCTTTTCACCCAACATTATTAATCAAGCAGTTAAAAAATTCTCATCTCAACACACTTAAAAGGCACACTCTTGTTTTAGGAGATTATAAAAATTCTGTTGTCATTCCCTCCTTTCCATCAATTAGCTATAAAGTTGCACATATTTTGCAGAAATTTAACTTTCGGGTTGTTTATTCTCCCATCAATAAAATTTCGAGTTCCATATTCAAGGACCCCATTCCGGATATGAATTCCTGGGGTATTTATAGGATTCCTTGCCAGTGTGGTTTAATTTACATTGGTCAAACTAAGAGAGCCTTAAAATTTCGCGTCAAGGAACATGAGGCATATGTTAGAAAAAAGGAAACACAGAAGACTTCTGTTGTTCAACATTGTTGGTCCGAAAACCACACTTTTAATTTTTCTGCTGCCAAAATTATTCAAAAAACATCTTCCATTGGAGAACTGGATTTTCTAGAGGCATTTCACATTCATAAAAATATTTCTGTTCTAGTTAACGATCCTAATTCCAATCCAAATTTGCCTTCGGCCTTTAAAGAAATTATGTTTTAGTTCTGGTTTCACCAACAGATGGCGCCACTTGCTTATTCTTGTTCAGCTTTCTTATCTTATCTAATCATTATTTCCTATCTTGTTCATTTGCGGTTTTGCAGCTGAGGATGGTGGTTCGGTAAAACCATCGAAACTAGTTCTGTGAACATTTTGTAAATATAACGCTGATTTTTGTTGTTTGACTTCTGAATTAGTATTTATTCGGCGTGTTATTGTGTCTTAATTAAGGATAGTATTCAATGCAATTATTTAATGAAGATTCGAAAACGCCTTGCTTTAACTGGGGGAAAAGATTTGCATTTTGAAACCTCAGATTCTGTGTTTTTAGATGGTATTTCTGTGTTTTTAGATGGATAGAAGGTATTTTCTCCCTCCTTTCTGCATGCCTTAATGGTGTAACGTTAGCACATTTGGCCCGTATTCGAGAGGTTCAGGTTCGAGTCCCGGCGGACCCGGAGAGGTTAGGCGGTTCGGTTCGAGTCCCGGAGGTCCAGGTTCGAGTCCACTACACATTTCTTCAGTTTCCTGACTTCGAAAAAAAATCTAATAGCTCTACAGTGGCGCTTGCACTGAAAGGTGGTGGATGATGATTCTTTGCCACCAGGATTTGGTGATGGGTCTCTTAATCCCCAATCGCCCTTTAAAAGGAATTCTGCATACCTACATGGTGTAACAGTAGCAAACTCGGCGCGTATTCGAGAGGTTTAGGTTCGAGTCCTGGTGAGGGCATTGCACATCTTTCACATCTCCTGCTTCAAAAATAACCTAACGATTCTACAGATGCAGTTGATCAGAATTATAATAATTTAATGCTTGACAGTCTCTCTTTTGGGAGTTCTAAGACACTTGAACTGATGAGCGATGGGAACTAGCAGATGTAATATATTATAGTAAAGCACTTGAGAGCTGTTTGTCGTAGAAAGAATTAGGCAATATCCTCAAAGATAACACCTCAATCTCCTCAAAAGTTGTTCTTGAATATGACTGATAAATGCATCACCATCCATTAATGGAATCATTATACCGATCCTACTGTAACGGAATATAAAATATCATGTTCATTTAACAATGTAACTGAAACAGAATGAAACTAAAGTACCAGTATAAATCGTGACAATACTTTCCAACAGTGTACCTAGATTTTCCAAGCTTGCAATGAGGTTCAATATTTATTTATTGAATAAAAACGTACTCCAATATGGAATTGGTTCAAAGAGAAAACACGTAGAAACAAGGGATATCAAGTGCTTACCAGGTTTGAAACATGGGTCAGATATATACATGGGCAATCCATTGAAAGATCTGAAGCATCTTTCAGCGCCACTTTATTGCTAAAGGGAGACTCCCTACTACGACAAACTTGTTCACAGCATGCCAGTCTCTTTTACTTTACCCATAGCAGCATGGGGTCATCGCAACATATTAAACCTTCTTTGCTTCATCAAAAATCAGGGTCTGGGTGCGTCTTTTTGATTAATATAAGGAAGCTATTTTACTTTTATTAGATTGCTTGATATATTTTTATTAGTGCTTGATATATTTTTATGTTCGTCTGCATTTGTTACCTTTGACTGCACAGAATATTGTTCCAGTTACTATCTCAAGAAACAAAAATGTCATTGTCTTAATTTTCAAGAATCAATGTAGTGAGATATAGTTTAATTAACATCTATCAGCTGCAATGGTATAAGTACATTATCCTCGCAAAAGGATAAGACCGAAATAGAACACATCTCGAAATTACATTACTTTCTGTTTCAGACGAGTATCATAGCTAGAGGCACCATGTTGACGTTTTAAGAAAATACGTTTTGATTGAAATGATGAAAATGAAGGGATGTGTATTCGTTTACTGAAAGATTCCATGTAGTCTTATGTAGTGTTTTCCAAATGTTTAAGTCTCCCGATCAACATGCATCTAGTAGTTTCGATCTAACAAGACTCACATGCGTATAGTTAGTTACTCTGATAAACGAAAGATGGAAAAAGAGATTTCGAGAGGAAAAGAGTATAATAATGAAGTAATAATAAATAAGCATATATAGCTGCTAATAATTAATTCTTAATTATAGATTAATTAGTATTTACATGTAAGCATATATAATTATCACAATAATTTCAAATCGCATCGCGAGACTAGAAAAATTGTCTCCTGAGCCACACTTTGCCAACTACTGGTCCTAAAATGCATAACGTTAAAACCAAAATAATTATATATTTCTATGTAATGACATCCATGCAAAATAAACCATGATAGGTTTGGTTATTTAATTACGACAAAGTCTCGAGGGCTATCTGCCTAAGGGGAGGGATGCCTTCGTGGAGGACTTTCTAAGGAAAACTGGCTCGTATACATATGGGGAAAACCACGAAAATCCCATGCAGCCAGCCCGTTCGCGGGATTCGAACCTCGGACCGAACTACCAGTGTTCAGCGACTTTACCGCTCGGTCGCTGGTGGGCAATAAACCATGATAAGAAAGTGTTATGCTGTTGAAAGCATTTACTTTATTTTCTTTCATTTATAAAAGGGGGGATAGTAACGGAGACTGTGCTTTACGAAATGGGGGGACATTTCCCGATCTAGTTCAACTGGAATATAATTAGTGAATCTTTTTGTCTAAGCCATTTTAACGTAATGGCGCAGCACTTGCCAATCAGGCATTCGATGAAAATTATGTTCAAACCCATCGATCATTTAACCCTTTTTTGACTGAAAGTTGAGAGGTAAAAATCGTTCAATACTGGTAGTTCTGCCCTGAGTTCCATTCCAGGCGTTTTCGTGGTTTTCTCCTTCTGCACATGTATTCAAGACAGTTTCTTTTACAAAGTTCTCAACGAATGGGGCATTCCTTCTCTTAGGCAGGTAGCTCTAATGTGCTTTGGCATAATAATCCAAACCAAACCTCAGTGAAAGCTTTGCTACATAGAGAGGGTCTGATTTTAGACCAATAAGGAGGCATTTACATGGGAATGGTAACTGCGCTCTCGTTTACGAAGTGGCAATCAACCTCCGCTGACTATCATGTCATTCAGAATTGTTTCGAATATAATGCAAATGTATATACCGCCTAGCCGGTATAGAGTTTAGCGTCGCTGAATGCCGTGCCGAAGGGCCTAGGTTCGAATCTCGGAGAAGGCATGGATGTTTGTGAATGTATAGTGTCCGTGCGGCATGGGGGCACTCTAAATATGCGGCGAGCCAAAAATCCTCTCCTGAGATTGGCGGTAGGGGAAGAGGGATGGAAGACCGTCGGATCCGTCACCGGGGTGCTTTCCATGAAGCTTGGAGGGGGAACTGAGCTAAGCCGCCCTGTAAGCTGTAAAGTGCTCAGGGCTGTTGCCAACGACAGATGCAAATTTTTCTCCTCCTGTCGTGGCCTTGAGCTGACTACAGGTCAGACAAGTGAGCATTAGCAACAACAACCATATATTTTCCCACTTACCGATGTATTAATTTTATCGTCATAGGCATGTATTTCAACAGAATGCCATCAACTGGAAGAATTTATTTTTGAGTAGACTTATAAATCATTATCTATTAATGCACTGAAATGTATTTTGAGTTAAGCTGTCATTATTAAAAAAATGTCCTGATCTCTTAATTCTTGATGGTCATTGTAATTCGTTTTTGCTATATCCAATAACGATTTTTCTTTCAATTCATAGGCAATGAGTGAATTTGAAAAGATAAAACGAAGTCATTTGAAAAGAGGAGAATTCTTCGAAGATTCAGATTTTCCTGCCACGCAAACATCTGTTTTCTACCACCAGAAACCTCCTTTTCAGTTCATCTGGAAAAGACCTAGGGTAAGAGATATGAAACATTATAGACTATGATTTATCCCTTTTGGTTTTCATAATACCTTGACTAATATGTACTTATCCCTTTTGTAATGTAATATGTACTTATCCCTTTTGGTTTTCATAATACCTTGCAAATGAAGTTTCTAGTAAGGAATAACTCCTTTCTTTACGCGCTTATGGGGAAAAAAATGATTTTCTGATTGCTATATTTTTTTCGAGTAAAAAAGAATTTAACATATATGAAATTTTGAAACTGTTTCCAACTTTTTCTTGAGCATTTATGTAAGATAACCGTTTGAATAAATCAAAAATCTAATACTCATATTATGGTATTTCTCCTGGAGAAATCTATGAAGTCTGGTGCAATATTTGCAGTTTAAGAACCCATGTTTATCACGTTCAGCAAAAATTGTAGAGTAAATTGAAAGAATGACAAGACAGGCGTTTGTATGGTAAAATGAATGCAAAAAACAGCAGGAGAAAATAGAAGAATTCACATCGTTTGAAAGATAATTTAAAAAATCTCATTTGCGCATTAGACTGAATCTGAAACGGTATTCATGAGTTTTAAAACAAGTACACAAAGGCGTGGCATGACCACATAAAAGATTTACATCAACTACTGTCTTCTACACTGTGTGAAATGGAGCTGACCGGATAACCGTGAAATAACGACTGATCTCAAACTGGCGACCCCCGAAGCAATTTTATGTGGCTCGCGAATATATTTTAGCTATGTATTTGTTCTCAATATAGTGCCAGAAGTTTGTAGACAGATAAGGTTATCGAAACAGTAACTACGTAAAATTTAATGAAACAATAACTAATTTTATCAGCAGAAGAGTTCTGAATCATCAAGTTCATTTCACTGCTCGAAGAAATTGGAATTGAGCACAGAGGAATTATTTAGTATAACGTAATGTGGCAGTGATGCCGAGGAACTCTATTAAAGCAGTTTTTTGATTAATGAATGATATTAAAATTTTAACGAAGCAAAAGTAAATAAATAAAATAAAATCATCGAAGAGCTGTGTAATGAATGACACATGGATAACGGATCTATCGATTTTGTTGCTTTAAACGGACACATATAAATATCCTCAATAAACAGATGCTCGGAAAGAATAAATTTATCACGTGCTTCTTTTAAATCTTTTAAAGCTAAATTTGAATTACGGAAAACGCAGCTTGAGTCAAAATATTTCGTACATTTTCTATATCTCAAGTCCTGCCCTATTATTTCAACTAAAAAACCTCAAAGGTATGAAAAAATACCATTATTATGACAAAAATTTGAAGAAAAAAAAGATTAATAAATTTTAATAAATTATAGTCCGATACTTCATTATTTTTATTTCTATTGAAACGAGTGTAAATAACGCAACAGAAAATCTACAGTTAGAATTAATTAATTTACCAGCGTGATGTAGAGTCATTAGGTTATTTTGAAGGAGGAGACATGAAAAATGAGCAATGTCCTCGCCGGGATTCGAACCTGGATCTCTCAAATACGCGCCGAGTGTGCTACCATTACACCACGAAGGCGTGCAGAAATGAGAGAGGAAATACCTTATGTACCCCCTTTTAAAGACGACTGAGGATAAGGGGACCCAATAGTCATATCCTGGTGCTAAAGAATCATCAGGTACCACCACCTCTTTTAACTTTTAATTCGGGCGCCACTGTAGAGTCATTAAGTTTTTATTTTATTTTATTTTTTTTATGCTGAGAGACGTGAAAAATGAGCAAAGACCTCACCTGGATTCGTTCCTGGACCCCCTGAATACGTGCCGAGTGTGCTACCGTTGCAGCACAAAGGCATGCGGAAAGGAAAGAGAAAAAAACCTTATAGTGATATAAATCCCATTCAATGATTTGAAGATATAGATTTGATTTACTTTTATTCTTACTTGTCAAAAGATAAATATCCTCAGTTACGAATTTTTGGAACAAGAATAACTGCTTTGTTTGGGAGTATATATGTATGTGAATTTTGGAAGTTTATTTGTATGTGAACAGTGTATTAAGAAATCTGAGAAAAGATTCCGATTGACCGATGAATCCGTGATGAAGATAATTTTCTAGTAATTTTTCTCCAAAGATTTAAATTTTATCAGAATCGAAATATCATGAAGTGACAAGTTTTTGTAACATATAAAGAAGTTTATAATTATTTACATACCAATATATGTATATTTTTTTGCATGTGTCGAAGGAATATTTAGTGTAAAAAAGAAAGAAATTCGCCTTTATTTATTCTCATGATTTGTCACACTTCGAAAGTTTTACGTGTAAATCTGGGAAGTTTTCTTAAAATTTGCTTATTTTTAATTTAAGTTATATAGTGGTCAATTCATGGTATTAAAATTATTTGAAATCAACCTGAGTTTGAAAATACAACATTTACCTATCAGTATGTTTGGAACGCGCAGTGTAACCAAGAGAAATTTCTTACAGGTACCAAAGCTTAGTCTTCAGGTTGAAAATAAATACGAACTGGAAATTTTCTGTTAAGGATTAGGTACCTAAAAACGTTTTTTAAAAAATTTACTCGAAAGGGAAAAAAATCTCTCGATTTTAGCAAGAGAGAGATTAAAAGATTATAGTTTGAAAAATAAAAACTAAGTACCGTAATTTCCGGAAGAAACGCCGCGGCGTTTATATGTTTAAAACTTAAATTTTCAGCGGGTGCGGCGTTTCTACCCATGCGGCGTTTAGATGCACTAAAAATAAAATATTTCCTATGATGGTCATTGTACATACGAGTTTTTCGTAGTTTGGATGGCCTTGTCATTGTGCGTAGACTGGTGCTGTTCCCACACAAAAGACCACTCAGTTGATTTTTGCGAGCTTTATTTTGTTTACATTCTTTCCCTTGAACGGACCTACATGCCTTATTCACCCTAAACGAGATCTCAGAACAATAACATTCTTCCCCCTTTCAAATCAACATTCTCATCAGTTTGAATAGTCTCTCTCCTCTGCCATTCGATGAATCTTCCAGGACCCATCCTTTCCCCACCCCTGCCTTTTCTGCAATTTGTTTCAAAGGCGAACACGACTCCACCTGCCTCGCAATAACGAACTCTGGCGTATTTCCCCTTCAGCATGAATGGATTTTTTCTTGGCATTCTGCCAAATACAGATCCCATCAGTTTGGGTACAAGTACTTGTTGGATAGTTTTTAAGTAAGAAGGGAGCGGAAAATTTTTGAAAATGACTCTAAACGGCACAGAAGCTATACATTTCTTACCTTTAATTTATTTTTGAGTTATGGTTTCATTTCATGCATTTTTCTTAACTGGTATGTCATATATCAGGACTTAGGTTGAGTTTTTGCATCTATACGGCCCACGACGATGTCACGCGCAATTTAATCTATTGCGGCGTTTACGCTGATGCGGCGTTTCTGTGTAATTTTAATTTTTTTCCCGCCATTTTTCTCGAGTGCGGCGTTTACGCTGATGCGGCCTTTCTTCCGGAAATTACGGTACACAGAAAAACATTGTAGCAAATATAATTGAATATTATTAAAATAAATTTTCAATTAAACCCTATTCGAGGCAAATTATATTTTAAGACTATAATTACCAAACATATTATAAACTTACACTCAGCACACCACACACACACGTCATGCGTAGTATTAGGTTATAAAAGAATCATATTCATATATTAAGGGTATATATATATATATATATATAGTGTTATACGATCGTAACCAACTTATATATTTATCAGACAAACACATACACTGAAGAGCCAAAACATTATGATCACCTACTAAATAATGCTTTGCGCGATCTTTAGCCTGAAAAACAGCTAGATCTAGCCTTGGCATGGATGCCACAAGTTCTTGGTGGCATGGAGACAGGTTGTACCAAATGTCTAAGCAGCGGCCACGCAAATTCGAGATATTACAACATGGTGGTGTTTGAGCTCTAAGCTATCATTCCACGACATCCGAAATGTGCTTTATCGGGTTAAGATTCGGCCAGTTAGGTGGGCAGGAAATTAATTAGAATTCATCCTCATGCTCTTCGAACCACTTCAACATAATTCGAGTGACCTTGTGACATGCGCCGTTGTCCTGCTGGAAAATTCCATTTCCAGTTGGGAAGACAGAGCCCATGTAAGGGTGCAACGGATCCGCAGTTATGTTGAGGTAGTTCGCAGCTTTCACGGTCTATTCTACCACAAGGGGCCCAGATCCGTCCATGAGAAAGTTCCCCAAAGCATAATACCTCCGTCACTATATGTAACGTACTGCACAGGGGGAGCAACTGTTCACCTGGAAGACGGCATACCCTGATACGCCATCGACGTGATGAAAGAGACATCGTGATTCATCGGACCAGTCCACTTTTCCATGGCCCAATCTCGATATTCGTGTGCCCACTGTAGACGTAATTGACATTGACGCTTGGTGAACTGAGGCACACGAGTCGGAGATCTGCTGCGCAATTCCATATCCAACAGTGTACCCTGAACTGTAACACTTGCACTTGGGCCTGCATTGTATTTGGCTGTCAGCTAAGCCACTGTTTAGTGCCGATTTTGCTGTAGCAAGGACAGTTTCCGAGGTCCCGCTTGCTACAGCAAAATCGGCTACAGCAACTGCTTTGATGACGAGTGGATGTCCAACACCTTGGCTTCTACTACTAGTTTCACCATCATTTATCCACTTTGCTTAAATACTAACAATGGCAGATCGTTGAAAACCTACCAACTGTGCAGTTTCGGAGATACTTGTTCCGAGTCTTTGGGCCATTGCAATTTGTCCTGTATCAAATTCGCTTAGATCAGCAGCCATTCCCATCATTCGCAAAAGCAAGTGCAAGAATGATTCCTTACTTCCTCCAGTAGTTTAATACTAGTCCCATTAAATTACATGTTCTCCACGTTATCCAGACGAGTTTATTGAAAAATGTGGGGATGTTCATAACGTTTTGTCGCGTCAGTGTATATATATCGGGTTCGCAAGAAAATTATTTAGGTTTTTAAATGTGGTTCGATGATATTTTGCCATCTTTCTTATGGCTTCATGATACCGCACTCATAGATCTTCTGGTCTTTGTCAGCAAAAAATTCAATTAAGTGTGATTTAAGGTCATTGTTACTGCTGAAATTTTTACCATTTAAGAAACTTCGTAAACTTTGCAATAAAGGATAATCCAATTTAATTTGCACCTTTGACGGTTTAAAAATGGGCTAATTTATTTATTTGCTTCTTTTGTTGCAGCAATGCGAGGGCGATGCAGCAAAATATGACAGAGAAATTTCATTTTTAGTTTTTCCACTTTTTGACGCATTATTTCTTGTAGTTTGCCACTGTGTTTCTGGTCTTTTGGTTTTTCCATATAATTCATTGAATTGAATAATATGTGATGAATTTTAAACATATTTTTTTATTTTGCATTATACACATGTACCCTGGAAACAAATACACGATTTTGATGTTACTAGGAAGTGTAATCTGTCTTAGTTCATACATACATATCACATGATCCAAACTTGTTAGCGCGAGGGTCAAGAAAATAATTTTCGCCCAGCAGTACGGACTTCAAAGCATTATAATATAAGACAGTGCAAGAGATTCTTTATGAGTAGCCTAAACGTTTTGTTTGGCATGCAAATGGGAAGATTTTTATGTCAAATTTAAATAAGGTCTGTTTTGGCTATCGTATTATTTTTATGTTAATTCTTTTTCTGTACCTTTTATTTCTTCCATCAGCCCTAATTCAATCAGAATGCAAACCAGGTTGAGGGAAACATGAATTGCAACTTTTGTACGCAAGTGATCCAGGCGAATATGTGCACATCTATATCTTGAATGTCTTTATTGAATAAATGCACAAATCTCTAGGTGACATTAATTAGGTTATTATCGCCTTTATTATTCAAAACAACAAAGCCCAGTTGAAAGGAACATTTCTTTTCTACTCCTCGGCTTTGTCATTTTGAATGGCTTACTTTGAATACAAGATTCTTAAGTTCTGTGTCTTTAATTTTTGAGTAATCGTAGTAAGAAGAAGTAATTCTTACACTTTTAATTATAAGCTTATAACTGATGATTAGCTAACACTTTTATTAAGTGTTTTAAATGTGTTTATGTGTTTTTATTTGTTTGTACGAAGCAAAGGAAGTATTCTGATTGCAAAAAATTTCGATACCATATTTTAACAGAAATATTTATGTTGACCGTTCCCGAAATCATCTGGACAATTTTTTTGCCTGACTTTATTCTGTACGTACGGACAGAATAAAGGACTTTTTTCCAAACTGGATTATAAAACAGACATAAAAATGGAATAAAAAGAGATTTGTTTCGTGACGTCTATACGTACAAATGCATGTATTCGCATACTAATACATTGTACGTACGAATGCATTGTATGCATGTATCTAGCATAACTCAAAAACTATTAGAACATTGAAATTTTGTATATAAAACTGCTATAACTGTGTACCTCCCTTTTTTATTGTAATCGGGCAATACCGAACCTATGTGTATATGCAAATACACCCATCCACTTTCCTGGTTTAAAAGTCCTTATCCGGCCTCAAAGCCGTTCATAGGCCATTAGCCGCCCGCGTACTTTAAGGTTGCCACCCCAAAATTTAAAAAAAAAAAAAAATGCTGAATGATTAATAAAATTTTTATTTCATATTCAGTAAGTACTTACATATGACAAATAGTATAAAAATTACTTACATATGACAAGTACTGACAGTGAATTTAATGAATTTAAAATACTTAGGCGTGAGTATCGCCCCGAGAGTCCGGCCGCCTCTGATTTTGGACGCCAGCGTACTTTTACCCCCGCTAGGAACGGCCCTGTCCGACCTTTATTTTCGCAATCGTAAGTCGTATTCATATATTTCCAATTACAGAAATGTCTCAAATGACGAAAGCATTCATGTTTTGGCAACGTCAAATTAAAATAAAAATAATTTTTGAAAAATGAAGAAATCTAACATGTAATGCGGGCTCTCAATTCCTATACTTATATCTGGGAAAATTTTATACTGGTTATGAAAAAATAAAATTAACAGAACTTTGACTCCCGTACGACATAAATTGACAGATATATCTAATTTCAAAATTTGCGATTTTTGATGTCATTTTCAACTTGCTTTGAGGGACAGGTTAATTTAGAATAGTTTAAATGAAGTGTAGCAAAAACAGTGTGTATAATTTAATACGCCATACAAGGGAGTCATATGGGGTCCACATCAGATTTAAATTAAATTTTTTAAGCGAAATCTACATACCATGATCAGACAAAGATTTCTCTTTAATAATTTTAAAACTTTTAATTTAAAAAGCATTTTAAAAGCAATATAGCAATTATAATAAAATGTTTCAAACTTCACTGATAAGCAAGCTCAATATGTATCATTGTAAACTGCAGTTTTCATATTGCAACTTTTTAAAATTTTCATTAATTAATGTAGGATATTAAAAAATCCAGCTGATTAATAGCTAAATAATAAGAAAAAAAGTTACTAAAATTGCATAAGCGAAACATCTTCATATCTGAAAGATTACACTTCGCTGCATATGCTGAGTGTCAAATGCGAATGTGAAATGGGACTTGCTAATTCGCTATTCAAGAACAGAGAGCATGTCTTACTCGTAAAATGATTCTTCAGTTCCATATCTTGACCATGAAGAAGGTAACCACAAACGTCACCTGAATGCAAAACATGTGACCTTAGCATCCTTTGAACTTCGCCCGTTTCCTCTAGTGATTCTATACCCTTGATGCATTTGCTTAACAGCAGGGAAGAACCTGGTAAGATAAGCAAGTATTTGACCTTGTTACCTCATTCTTCTTACAGGGCGACCGACCTCTTTGCATCGTTCAGTGTATTTGCAAATTCGAGAGGGGGACAGGTGGCAAACAGGCGTTAGAAGGGCGTCTGGGTAAATTGGTATTTTACGCCTCGTAAATACATGTACAACAATAGAAAAGTTAAGAAGGAAGGAAAAAGAAACTCAAGAGGCTTAAGCATGGCATGAAAACTTGTTTAAGGCGATTAATTAATCTAACAACTAAACAGACTCAACGAAATCGCATTAGATTAATACGATATAACAAATATAGTCGTGAGTAAAATAACTATAATTAGGACAATAAATCGCGGTGTGCATTTTCGCGCATTATAGAGGATTTTCTATGATTTGATGAGCACTACTTTGTTTATGAATGTAGAATAAAAATGCGGGAAAAATACATGCCACGATATTTAATTAGTCGCACGCTCATTTAGTGATTGTTGTTCTTGAACTGACAGCCCCACGTTGCAGTTGAAACTCTCTTTGCATGATTGTAATCGACTGGCATAACAGTGTGTATTCCTTACTAAATATAATCTGCTGCACAGTTTTCGTTTAATCCGAAACGAAACGAAGTTCATCCACCGCTGTTAGCGAACTCTCTGAAAACCTACGCAAGCTGCTACCAAATTAAAATGAGTAACGTTAACCCCGGATCATGCATTAAAGCAATAAAATTCAAAAGTAATACTAAATTTTTGAAAGCTTATTATTTTAACTTATGAAGACCCAAATTTCCAAGTACAAACTAATAAATAAAATTTCCACTTTTGCTGAACAATTTATTGTGAGCTCCAACTCAGAATTCTGCAGAAAGCACCTTTTTGAATACATGGGAGCAATATTCCTCCATTCTTTTGTGACAGCGTTGAAACAGCAACAACTATTGAAATACTCATTACCATCAAAACTACCAATAACACATACTACTATATTAAAACCAATCACAGCCAATTTATGGTACGCTCGAGGTCCAGACGGATCTGCTTCAGGAACTGTTATCCATCGGTCAGCCTTCGTATCATATGTTTCAACCTTCAGCACTACAAAAACTACAATAAGATTTTGCAAATTAAATCTTTCCAGGTACGCCGGGAAGCGCTTGTGTCCAGTAACTGTTTGATTGTAATCAAAATCACATATCATTTTCATATTTTTAGAAACTTCAAAGCTCAACAAGTAATCTTACCTTTTTCCCGAAATGTTCCATTTCTCTTTCTGGCAGTCATAATAGAGATCCTTGATTTTACCAATAACATTTCTGTTTGATACTTGAATATCGAACGCATCCCTGGCATTACCCACAGTAGCCTCTTTGGCCAGCATGTCTGCACTCTCATTGCCTATAACACCAATATGGCCTTTCACCCAGTTCATTTCACTTCATGTATTTTCTCAACTTTTACGAGGAGGTCTTTTATATATGAGACCAAAATATTAGTGTTAACTTCTGCTAGTGCTTCCAAAACAGATAATGAGTCTATATATATACCGCTGGCCATTAAAATTGCAACACCATGAAGGAAAAAAGCAAATACAAAAAATGTATTTATTGTACGTAAACAGTATGGCATGAAGATAAAATGATTAAACTTGTAAGCAGTTTGGGAGTTTACAGAGGCACGAAATTGGTAGAAACAGCTGCACCCTTGACATCTATAACGCCCCTTACCTGGTTAGGCATAAAGTCCAACTAGGCTTAAATGACAGAAACGGGCAACTCATTCCATACTGCTTCAGGTCTGTGCCATACTTCTTCAACCGTATTAGCTGGGGAGGGATGACGGGCCAGTCTCTCAGCAACCTATGACCAGATGTTTTCAATGGGTGACAAATCTCGAGACCGTGCAGAGTAGGAAGTAATCAAATATCCTGTGTATCGAGGAAGGTCAGAACACGACGTGCAACATGTAGTCTTGCATTATCTTGTCGGAAAATGGTGTTTGCGGGCCTCGAAGATACGGCACAACCACAGGACGTAAAATGTCAGAAATGTACCGATCTGTGTTCAAATTACCGTCGATCTGAACTAGAGATATGTGTGTCGTGCATCCAATGGCTGCCCAAACCATTACACCAGGTGCAGGGTCCCTATTCCAATATCGAATGTAAGCAGAAGAAGTGCGGTCTCATCGGAGCCTCTAGACACGTATACGGCAATCAGGGTATTGCACGAAGAACCGGGACTCGTCTGAAAATACGATGTTGTGCCATTCCTGTATCTAGCTTTGTTTTCGGCGCTCCAGAGTTGCTGTCTCTCTCTATGCTGCATTGTCAATGCAAGCCTAAGTAATGGTCATCGTGTTGATAGTCCAGGCGGCTGCAAGCGTCGATGCACCGTACGAGCGGGTACTGGGCGTGCTACAAACATGCCCATTTTCTGACTAATGGTCCGTGATGTGGTTGTACGTTTTCAGGGCTGACCTTACAATATGTCTGTCCTCTCGGGCGTTAGTTATAAGTGGGCGTTGAGATTCTGCATGCCGCTCGATATGACCTGCTGATTCCATATGCGCATCACAGTGGTTGGATGTCGACCAGTGCGACGGGCGATATCACGAAACGATAAGCCACACTCTCGATTAGCAACAATCCTTCTTCTATTGCATTCCGACACTTGCTGGTATTTCTTCTTATTATTCGAGGCATGACATGATATTCTGACTCCGACCTCCAGATGTCGTTTCTCCCTCCTGCGTCGTCTAATTGGGCTGAAATACTTATCATTTGCATATCTCAACCTCTTCTTCCTTTCATGTGATTCCCTGACGTTCGTCAGATCATTCCTTCCTGGTGTTGCAATTTTAATGGCCAGCAGTGTAACATGTTTTTACAGTCAGGTTTTCCTCAGTCCACTTAAGAGCAAATAGGATAGGAGCCAATTTGGTTTGAAAAACCGAATTGTAAGGTTCAAGTCTAATTTAATGTAATGTAAAATGTTGCCAAGTCTTTTGTATTCTTGATTGCTGTACTTACTCGCGTATTTTGCCCTCTTCGCATATTTTACCTGTTAAAACTGGGATGGAAATGATGCGCTAGGTATATCGTTTCTAAAAGGATTTAAACAAAGAACGCAAGATATAAATAATCATATTATTATTGCATTTTATATAGTAAGTTAGTATTATTAATTTCAGTAAAATTCCTTTTTACCTACACAGTGCAATTTCCTATTTCTTTATACTTTTTATGGTGTTAAAAAAAAGTCAGAAATTTCTAGATCGTACGCAGAAAAAGGAGAGGATAATATGTTAGAGGAAATCTTTGGTTAAATACGGTATTACAAAATACACACTGCTGTAAAAATTTAGTACTAACAAGTTAAATATAATTAAATATAATTGAAATTTAGCAAAATAGCGATATCTCTTTTAATCATCTCATGATCAACATCTCTTTATTTATCTAATCTTTTAAATTAGCGATATATCGTTTATTAAAGAAAACACATTAAGTAATACATTTCCATTTTACATATTGGTAAATTCGAGATCAATAAGGCGGTTCATTATTTTTTGTATCCTTCAGGTAAGCAACACCTCCTGAATAATAACTGGCAGCTAAGAATGAGTGACCTAGACAAACGTTTCAGATTACTTAAACTATTTCATCTATGGGCGTAATGGGTTATTACTTCGGGCGCCGAGAGACCTATATTTAGAGAAATGCGTATTCATCGTTCAGCTTGCAAATGCATTATGTGTCTGTCTGAAAATTATTCAGATTCAGTTTGATTCAGAAATGTATTGTGAGTTAACTTAAAGTAGAGAGCGTTGATGTTCAGATTACTCTCATCAAAAGAAATAATAACAATGAAACCAAATTTCTTCACTAATGTTTAATATAATCTAAAGAAAAAAGAATCTGATGTGGACGCCACATGACTTCCTTGTATGGCCTATTAAATTATACACATGTTGCTGCGCATTTAATTTAAACTTATTTCCTCGAATTTTACTTACGAGATATACTTTTCATTCAATTAATTCAGTTCTTACTTTGTGGCATAGCAAAAATGCATAAAAACTCAAAACATCTTCATTAAAAATTGTACATAAAAACATAAAACACCAAATACAGTTAAAACAGTTTAAAAAACAATTTTTAGAGTTAAAATTAGGGTTTCTACGCAAAAACAAACAATTCGGCCAGCGGGCAAAAAGGCAGATTTTTCGGTGACAAAACGAAAAGTTTACTTTTAATCCTAGTCGGCGAAAAGATAGTAAAGATGCAGAAACAGACATAATTCACTATTCTACTGAGTTTCAAATGCAAACAAATAGCGGTTCTTAACTCGGCACTTAATTCTAGAACTATTGCACCCAGATTAGCTAAACGCATAAAAACCTTAACTGGAACATAAAAACCACATATTTAAGTCAATTTTAATGAAAAAAAAAAAAAAAAAAAAGAAAAAAAAACACAATTTACCAACAATTAAGAATAAAAAAATGAAGCTCACCAAGTCAGGTAACAGAGTCGGAATTTATGTATATATTTATATAAGATTGGTACATCCGATTGCAACGAAAAAGGGAGATGCATAACTGCATGTTAGAGCACTCTCATATTCAAAATTTCAACGTTCTACGGTTACGCGTTCTTGAGTTATGCAAGGTACATACATACGTCAAGAAAACATTTCTTCTGAATGCGTTTTAAATCCAATTTGCAATCCTTTTAGGCAAAAAAGACCTTTATTCTGCCCGTACGTACAGATGTCACGCAAAAAATCGTTTAAATGGTTTCGGGAGCGATTGAAATGGATACTTTCGTCGAAATATTATACTCGAAATTTTTCTCGATTACAATATTTCCTTTACTTCGTACAAGGAAGTAAAACAGGAGAATTTAGACGGAAAGTATTTATTGAAAACAGGTCAAATCTTAAATTTTCCTGAATCCGAATTCATCAAATAAGAATAATAGAAAGGAAAGAATTTTTTTTTAATGTTAAGGGTTTTAAAATGAAAGGAAATTTAGTAAAATAAATAAATAAACTTCTTGAATCTCGAGGCTCTTTTTTTCAGTGTAATTTAATAAATAATATTTCGGTTACAGTTCAAATTTTTGTTCACAATTCAAAATTCAACAGTCTTGTCCAGATACAGTCAACTCTAGATTAAACAGTTTGTGAATTAATCGGGACTTGTCTAAAAATGTTAACTTTGTTATGAAACGAATGAAAAATTTTCATCACACATAAAATCAAAAAACAAAAACAAAAACAAACAAACAAACAAACAAACAAAACAAACAACAACAACAACAAAAAAAAAAACAGTAAGGTTTCAGATTTTAAATAAATTACGTCCAAAGGGACGATTTGTGCGTTACCTTTATTTATTAGATATCATGTTCTACGTACTCAAACTATAAAATTCAGTTCAACAGCAATATCGCAAATTAATTTTAAAATGACCATATCTTTAGAATTTTCGAAACAGAGTCTCTCGCGCTGGAGATAAAGATTTTTTTTCCTGTATAGTGGTGACATTGCTCGCTTTGAAATCGCTTGATTTGTTAATCAGAAATTCGTTGAAGTGTTACAAAATATGAAATCGGTAATAAAACAAATTTCAAATTCAAATTAGGGCTTCCACATGCCCATATTCTATGGAAGATTACGCTATTCAAATTTTGATGGCTCTAGGTACCGTCGTTTTATCACTATGCAAGAAACATACATACATGTATGCAGATTCTTCATTATTTCATTTCTTTAAATATAAGACAGGGCGAAAATGTATGGTGGCAACGATTTGAAAAGTGATGCAGCCTTTTAAAGTTTTCAACGCAAAATTTCAAAACGAAAATAATAGTCCTTCAAGGAAATTGCCCCTTTGAACTAAAATTATCTAAGAAAAACACAAAGATTGGATTCATTAGGCCATTACCATATAGTCACGTGCCTGTTTCAGGCAAATATCTGTTTCAAACAGTACTTCTTCTGGTTTTATCCCTGCCCTTCCCCTTAAAAAAAAGACGTGATTTTTTCTCTGCTTCTGGATTGTGTGTTTTTACTTGTTAATCGGCACCGAACTAAAAAAACTTGAATGAGAGTTCGTTGTTGGTCTTTGTGTTTGTATTCTGTATTTTATAATTTTTAATGAAGACTTTTTGAGTTTTTATATATTTTTGCCTTGCCGCGAAGTGAGATTAAATTAATTGAGTGAGAAATATATCTCTAATGAAATAAGTTTAAACGTAATGCAGCAAAATATGTGTGTATTTTAACAGGACGTACAAAGAAGTCATGTAATGTCCACATCAGGTCTTTTAAGTTCTATAACAATTATTTGTAAGTTTATATAATTGCTTTCAGACTGCAAAAAAGAATCGTTTCTTCATTCGTTATGTCCTTAAATTTAATGAAAATGTTTCCTTTTCCCCTCCCTTAGGAGCTGTGCTCTAATCCAGTATTCATACAAGATGGAACCTTACAGTATGATATTACACCAGGAAAATTAGGTAAGTAGACATAATCATTTCAAATCCTCATTGCGTTCGATAAATTGTAATGTACTCCATCGTGTACATTCTCTGGAAAACTAGTAAGAATTCGTTCTAGAATGTTTTTGCTCCATCTATGGCATACCGCCAATTTTGCCTCCAAATGGGCGCTTTCGCGCCAAATCTAGTAACCCTACCTTTCCTTACCACTTTCTGGCAACCCCTAATCCCGCTTTATGGGGAAGCTATCTTACCGCAGCTGGGCGTTTCGCAACAATATATTATAAAGAGATTTTACTAAAATAGTTTTGTTGAGATTCTCTCATGCGCGAACTAATGCAACGTATTTTACTTTTACTGCAACACAGGTAAAAATATTAATTTAAGTGACGCTGTTTTCGCATAGACTCTTGAGACCTTTCATCATCACAAAGCTAATTTGCAAATGTGTTGCTATGTGTGGATTGTTGTACATTTGCGAATTCTGAACTATGCTTTCCGAATTTAATTGATATGAGCAGGCCTTGAAGCAAGCAACGCATCATTAATTTTCTATTTAATAATCATATTTCTTTTCCTAGGTGACCATTGGCTTGTATCAGCATTGGGATGTCTAAGCATTACTAAAGGATTATTTTATCGTGTAGTTCCTGCGGACCAAACTTTCAGTTCTACGCTGGACTCTTTGAATTCTTTAGACACAGATTATGCGGGAGTTTTCCGTTTCCGCTTATGGTGGTGTGGTGAATGGCAAGAAGTCTTGGTAGATGACAGATTACCAACAGTCAATGGAAAATTGGTGTTTATTCATTCGCAACATTCCAACCAATTTTGGGCAGCATTACTAGAGAAAGCCTATGCAAAGTAAGTACAAATGTATATTGAACTCCAAATAAATTTAATTTTTTAAAATATTATCTATTGTTTCATCAGTGACTCACGCGCAGATTTTTCGTCGATTGTTCAATGTGTAAAGGGGAGATAACTTTTTTTTTGGAAAATATAGACTAACATTTCACTGCATAAAGTTCTTTCAAGAAAATAATATAAATATTTTGTGACCGATGTTTTATGGCCATGGAACATTCCAGCAGCCGAGCGGTAAAACCACTGAGCACTGGTAATTTGACCCGGATTCAAATTCTGCCGAAACGAGTGATTGTATGGGAGATTTGATAGATTTTCCTTGAGTGTAATCTGAGTTCAAGCCAATTCTCTTTAAAAAAACTTTCGTTTTTCTAGTGTCCAGGTTATTGAATGATTTAATAATGTCCAGCTTACTAAACGACATTTCTTCGTTTAATCAGCTGGACCTCGAATACTTTACCATAATCTTAATAATCCCGATCATGGTCAGTGCACTTGAATATTTGAAGATAGCTGTTCCACGAACATTAAGCAGATAATTTCAGCATATGATAAGAAGACTATTGATCTAGTATATTTTTGTTAAATTAAGGCCTATTAGTTAAAGTTATCTGTGTGTATTTTTTGCTAAAATGTTCATTTAGAAACTGAACTAAAACGCAGTAATGAATTAAGCTTGCCTGTCTATTTTATCATCTTGTTTTAGGTATGCTACCTTCTATTGTTTGTTAAATTTGTTGCGTTTAGATTTTTTTTTAAATCGCATTCATATCCTAATCTAATGCAACACACTTTTTCACTTGTAGTGTTCGAATCTCGGAGAAAACATGGATGTTTGTAAATGTATAGTGCCTGTGCGGCATGGGAGCAGTACAAAAATGCGGCAAGCCGAAAGTCCTCTCGTGTAGTTAGGTGAAAAGGGAGAAGGGTAGGAGACCCTTGGACCACGCCCCTGGAATGCTCTTCCTCGAAACTGGGGGTGGAAAATATAAGTCGAACCTCTGTTTGATTAAGCTCTGGCAACCATTGTTCCGTGTAATATGAACACGACAACAAAAACAAAAACACTTCTAGTTATTTATTTATAGTATCAGAAATGTCACTAACAAACATGTTATACATTCATATCAGTCGAATTTGATCCGAATAAAAGGTGAATGATCTAATCCTCAAATGTTATGGAAGATAATCTTCATTTGTAGCATTCATCATTCAGTTGTAATTTAATTTCACTTTCGTTAGTGCCAAAAAGTCATCATATCAATATTTAACATCCAATTAAAAATTATTTTAAAATTAACTCAAATGTTTATTGTTCATGCTTACTGACGAAAGCTTATTGCTCATGAGCGTCAATCAGACAGCTTTTGCTTGATTGGTTGGGCATCTGTTACAATGAAAACTCATTGTCTTTGAAGAGCTATTATGACGTATATAAGCAACGCTTTTTATCTGTTTCCAGTTTCATTTTAAAGACCATTCATTCTGTTGACACTATCAGATGTCACTTGCAAGAGCCGTAATTAGCAATGAAGGAAATAAGAGATCTTGAAAGGCATAAAATATTGAAACAAACACGAAAAAACTTTATCACGAGTTTCATTCCAAATGCAGGATGAGTTTAAAAATAGAATGAGGTTTTACTCATGAAATTTATCTACTTGTTTTATTGGTCTACTTGCTGTCTACGTACTATTCCTCCTATTGGGTGACTAAGAGCAATTCCAGCGTTCTGGCTAGGTCAATATTTAGACAGACTCCTGGGGGAAAATTAAGTCTTCACAGTGGCTAGAACCATCGTTTATTTGGTGGTAGGTTCCAGGGCTAAAGAAAAAGCCCTGGGTAGGTTCAGGCTTGGCAGGGACCAAGTGGTACTATCTTGTCTGCCCCTTGGTTGTGGTGACCCTATATGGTTTGATATCGAATGTTGTCCTTGGGGACACTGGGGACAGTCGATCAACACTGGGGACAGTCGATGTCAAACAAGCGTTCTTTGATTTTTAGGTGGATGCGTAGATGCCTATCACTGTGACTTTGTGTGAATTACCCAGACTTTATGAGATAAAATTTGTCCCCCAGGATTAAAAGGGAGGGTTATGCCTCCTTGGATCGCCTCTAAGGGTTGAGCGTTTAACTGTGCAAAGGCAGTCTTGTGCTAACCAGGTCTGGGTGCTCCTTCCTCTTAGTGTACTGTCTACGTGGTATTTCCAAAATCGGCAGCGACTGCTGCCGATTTTAGAAATACCACGTAGACCACCTAGACAGTGCACGTAGACCACGTAGACAGTAGTGCACGTAGACCACGTAGACGGTGCACGTAGACGAAGTAGCGAATTCAATTGATTAAAACAGATACAGTTATAGTTCTTGGATTGGAGGTGCCTTGTGGTGTCTGACGTAACTGTATCTAATTCATGTGACTATTTGCTTGAACATGTCTAAGCTCATACGTGTATGAATTTCAAGATGGCAGAGATAAATATTAGGTAATTACTGCAGATGACACAAGTACCTAACTGTGCACTTTAGCATAAAAATGGGCATTCAATATTTGAAGTTTTATATGAAATTCAAATTTTGGTAAAAGTCTGGAAAAGAGCTACTGAAGTGTTAGAATTGTTGACAATGGTATGCAGTGAAGATGCCATGACAATGTCGATTGTATTTGTACAGCCTTGAAGATTCAAGATTAGCGAGATGTGACGGATGATCCCAGAAACAAATGGTACATTACGAAAAGCACGGATGCAAATGTTAACTCATTATGAGATTCGAGATAATCTGACAAAATTAGATATGGCGTACGACATAAATATGAAATTATTATTTAAAAACCTACAAATTAATTAAGAAAAAATTAGCATCATATATATGGAGTACGCTTCTTGTGAGAACAATTAGTTTAGTGTACACTGTGATACTAATAGCACTAAATTTGGAGTTTGGCACAGTCATTAAAACTTAGTGACTGTGCCAAACTCCAAATTTAGTGCTATTAGTATCACAGTGTACACTAAACTTTAGTGTAGCCTGAACTCTTGCAAATTTGAACTATAGTGTATCAGGTTCAATGTTTCTTCTAACCTTCTTCGGAAACATACAATGACCTGACTAGAACAGAGAGCTTACTAAAGCTATGTTCACTAATTGTAGTAAGTAGACAGGATACAGACGAAGGGTATACAAAACCCTTTATTTTTTTCTTTATATACAATGACTTCCGTACTTCGGAATACAATGACCCTCCACTCGGGGTCTAACTTAAAAGATATCAAAATAAAACTAAACTCTAATTTAACTTTAGAATAAGATTGGCCTTATAATAACAGAAAGCGTATGTAGCACAGAGACTGTGAACACTACAATACGTTTAATTTATCAAGAGGATTAAAACCTCTGGCCTGGAAGGCAAAGTAGCAACTGCGTAACTTCTAAGGTAAGCGGCCTGCTTCGAACTCACGGCTTCCTCTCTTCTGCTTGGCAAAAAGGCCACACTTAAATACTTGGCGTTCGCCAGACAACTTTGCATAAACTCCTTCACGCTTATAATTCTGGCCGGAAGTAGAAAATAAGAAGTGATAGTAAAGATTTAAAATAAAATAAACGTTAGTAAAACTTAAGATCCTTACAAGTGTAGACTGTACTTTCAGCGAACTCTAACACTAACTCCTGGCACCATAACTCGACATCCGGTACTAATAGCTTCATCTCTGTGTTTAAGTGCTCACAGCACATTTGCAACCCCAAGGATACCAGCAATACACATATGACTTTATAAGTATTTATTACTCTTGTTTTTACTCTTGTATCTTACATATGTGTCTCTCTTCATATTTACCTTAATATCAATGCATCCTTATGTTCGTATCTGTTAGAATTTGTTTGTTTTTGCCTGTATATGTATCTATTCTTGTATTTGTTTTGTATATTTTTATGTATCTGTATTATTCCAACAGCCATGCACACCCACAAAGTTATTGTCACGCAACCATTGTCAAACAATAATCCTCAGGCCCTGTTTGGCCATGTATTGATCTTTAGATCTGTATTATAAACTCCCGAGGCAGCCTCACGGGGCCCCAGGGAGTTGTTATTCCTAGATAGGGGAGGGCGTGGGACACACGCCTGTTTACCTATGTTAAACACCAGGCGTCCCCGTCCTCCGTCACCTGTCACCTGTGAGAACAATTTTCGGCTAAAAATGCTGTTATCCAATTAAATCATCTAGTCTTTCGAACTGACAACTCGCTGTGATTTTTATTTTCTGTTCAAAATCAAAAGCTGCGCTAATGAGACTAAGATTTCTCAACTTAACTAATATCCAATACGTGGCAACGTAGGCACTCGGTAGTATTCTAGAAAATAAGACAGTTTCCAGAAATGGGGATTTGTTCAATTAATGAACAGATTGTCTTGCTTTAATCAGTTAAATGTTCCATGCTTTTATGTTTCGCAAAGATAAAAGTAATTACTAGTTTCAGAGGGTCAATTGCATATTTTATAATTGTGTGCCGAATGACTTATTGTTAAAACAAAGTACTTTGGTTTCGCAGTAACTCAACGAATTTGGGTCGAAAACATGAAATTTTAATATAAAATAGGCACTGAAGTAGGATTTAAACCAATAAATTCTTTTTCAAATTTCTTCTTTTTTTCACACTTTTTTAAATTTGATTTTACTGTTCTTTTCTAGTTTAGCTTTTCTCGGTCTAATAGTGGCTGAGTAGCTAAAATTGCTGAACACTGGTAGTTCATCTGAAGTACTCTTTCTGATAATAATAATATGATTGTTAAACTTACTTCGCTTGTTCGGTACTACACGTACTGAATCCCGACTGGGAATCCCCCATATCAAGGAGGGGTTAGGCACACCAGTCAAAGTTCCGCAAGGATAGTGGTCAATGGTTATGCTACCGGCCTGGGGCAACACCTTCTAACAGAAGACTGGGACCCCCAATCCGAGATACCAGTCTCATACATTTTTCTAAAATAACTTCTACCCCCCTGGCGGCGCACGGGATGAACACTCCCGGTTCTCAAGTATCACAGTGGAGGGGGGGCATGAACGCTTTGAGATCTGACTGATCATCAAAAATGTTGCTCACCAGTACTACGCGGGATGACTGATGCCACAGGGATGGGTCTTTCACAGCACTTACTCCAACTCATCCAGACTGTGCCAATGAAGTTTCTTCTCTAGGTATCTCTCAGCTGGGCAAGTGACACCACCAGGCTCGTGATTTTATGCCTCCATAGCCAAGACTACCAAGTTACAGATCCGAGCCAGTAACTTTTAAGATTCTCCTGCGTAGACCCCCGGGGGGGGGAATCTCTTTCTGAAACGTTGTCTAGCTTTATTAGGTTTTTCTGGTTTCCTCATTGTGTAATGTAAATATGAGCCATTTCCCTTGAACGGTTTTTTTAAGAAGGCATTTCTCCTTTAATGGAAAATTTTTGCTTCTTTTACCTTCATGAAATCAAGAAACAGAGTTAGGACTCTTTATTTATTTCCATATTTTCTTGTAACTTTTTATTTGTTTCTCCATACCGCATTCTTATTTGTTTTTCGTTATCTATATTCATTTGTTTCAGTTTTGTTTAAACTATTATGAGAAGAAAAGTGTTCCTCCCCCCGAATCGTAACGTATGAAAATTTGTACTGTCTTCAACTTTTCCTCGAATGCAGACTTCAGAATATTATTCCTAAATTTATTGTATTAAATGCAACATTAAAACTTTCATTAGAATTTACAAAGTGTCCCACTTTCTTGTGTACTTTCTTAAGTTCTCTTTACTTTCTACAGTTTCATTGGTGTAAATAAAGAAAATATAAACATTAAGTACGTAAATGTGTGGGAAGTGTTGGGTTTATCGTTTAATGGCCTTATCAAACTCTGGATCAATCGAGATTAACTAAAACGTGTTGTAAAGTTCCAAGGATTTGTTCCCACTCATAATTTTTTATTATCACATTTCTGTTAGGCGTCAATCTCTTACTTGAAAACTGTCTTACCTCTGCACGTAGAATTATCTTAAATGCTATTGCTAATACAGCCTTCCATTTAAATATTGATAAGTTCTTATTACTGCGTCCACAGCTGACTATCTGAGATTTCTGGCAGATAAACCGAAGAATCGCTATATTAAGGACCACAAGATGGGCTAAATGATAATTTCAAGCAACTCTCTCATTTACAAATTCCCATATTATAATAATACACTAAAAGTTCACCCACACTATTCGCCCTTGTAGTATACGATTATTTTTTATTCGTATATTAGATAGAACAACTGAACTTGAACAAAAAGCATTCGTTTAAGGAAGTCATCATTTAAGCAAATATCCGTGCAGCAATTTCTGCACTAAAGTATCAGAGATAAAGTAATGCTATGAAAATGCGTTTAAAATAACACAATATTGCCAGGCACAAAAGAGACTTCATTCATGCTTAAAGACATCATTTTCCATACTTCAAGGAACCCGTAATCGATTGTAAGGTGCTATCACATTCCTTCGCGACATGTTTTAAATCCAACTAGACAGTGAACATCCGTGGTTCGATTCCCGGTGAGAGGACAAGTTGATTTTTTACATTTCCTGCTACCAAATTTGTGAAAGTCTTTAAAGTACGCTTGAACTAAAATCTGGTGAATGCCTTATGTTCCCATCTGAATTTTTCTGACTGGTTTTCATACCTTTTGTTAATTGCTTTTGTTAATTAAGTAAGGGAGATGTAAGGAATTTTCTCATTCTTCCGTGCATACTATTATGATATAAATAGTGATGATAGCCCTTCGGCTAACATGTAGAAGTTCCATGGTTCGAATTCTGACGCAGGTACAGTTGATGTTTCAATTTACCTTCAACGAAAAGCCTTTGATTCATTAAGCGCACCAGAGGCAGAGCAGTAAAGTAGCTGAACACTGATAGTTTATTCCTAGATTCGAATCCCGCGAACTGGCTTGCTGCATAGGCGGTTTCGTGGTTTTTCTCTTATGTAACGGGTATACAAGTCAGTTTCCCTTAGAAAATCCTTCATGAGGGCGTCCCTTCCCTTAGGCAGATAGCCCTTGAGGCTTTGCTGTAATCACATAAACCAAACCTTTGTCATTAAGCATTCACTGTGTGATGTATAGTTGATTTACTAATAAAAACTGTATTAACTTCTCAAATCCTGCTGTAAATTTTGACCGACTGTATTATAACGTAATTTGCGTTATAACATGTGGCGAGAAATCGCCCATTTGGCGACAAAATTAGCGATATGCCATAGACGGATGGAGAAACTTCTGGAACAAATTCGTACCGGTTTAGCCCAGAATATTCTTGAACACCAGCCAAAAGCTATATAAACCCTGCTGGTACGTGGAGAGTCAGTTAGATAGTCCATGCGGAGTCCATCGAGTTCATAGTCACTCTGTGAGTGCCGAGTGGGTCGTCGAGTGCACCGAAAGAGTCTCTTAGTGTATTAGTCTCTTAGTGCAACGTAGTTAGTGCAACGTCGAGAGAGTGTGCTGAGCTCCGGGAACGACTGAACCGAGGAGTCGGGAGCTGTACTCTTGTATTGCCGAGTGCATCGCGAGTTGTAGCGTGAAGAGTCTCGAAAGTACGTGGAGTTCCGAGTCGGGAGCTGTACTCTGGTGCTTTGCCGTGAAGCTGTCTCACTGTTATAGCCTGATAATGGGAAGGATGTGTCGCTGATCGTGTCAGCGTGTTTACAGTAGTTCTTCGACGACGAGTGATTTTGGTGCTGTCCTTATTAAAAAAATTATTGCGTGCATACGGGTTCGTTATGAATTGAATGTACAAGTCTGATGAAAAATCAACAAAAAAATATTATTATCATAATAAATAAAACAAAATGCTTAAATTTTCCTCAGCTATTTGTACAGTATTACAATATCACACATTAGTTATCTTTTGACTACTCAAACGTTCAACAGAACTTAATTCAAAACAGCTAAAGAAAGCTAATCCGCGAATTCACTACAGTCAACAAGAGCAGTTTTCTAGAAAAACTCTTAAAACACCAAGTAATTGAATGCAATTGCCAATGATTAAAAGTTACGGAGTGCCTATGGTTCGAAAATCTAATTGAATTGAGAGGTTTTCCTCCTTTTTATAAGCTTTTTATAAAAAGCTTTTTAAATCACGTGCAAGATTGTTCTAGCACTTTCTCGAAATCTAAAAGAGATATTTATTTATTAAATGTTAAATGCACATGCTCTTGTATTTTTAACTTTCCGACTTTTAATATTCGTCATCCGCTGCACTGCACGTTGAATAAAACAATTTTATTTTTAATTCGACTAACATTAACTATTTAAATACCAAATCTGTAACAGTACGAACAGCTTCTGTATGAACATATGCTTGATACTTTGGTATTTTAAATGACCTTGAATGTTGTGTTAGATGTTTTTGTGCATTTATTGAGTAAAATTTAGATATCTTGAACGAAACAGAGCATGCCATTAGTTGAAAATATCTCTAGGAATTATTTTAAAAATAAACAGTAAAAGGGAATAATTCCCCGAAAATTCATATTCTAGGAATGATTTGAAACAATAATATTCAATAAACAAACGATCAAGAAGTGAAATTGTCCATAAAATTTTAAATAAGTGATTATGCTCGTAATTTACTTTATGCAGCATATACTGCGAATTCAAGGAAAAGGTGCATTAAATCAAGGTTAATGGATCATATTATTAGTGTTATTGATCTTTGTTATAATCATAGCTGTATATAACTTTCAGAAATTAATTAGAGCATAGGATCAGATAGTAATGAATCGGAAAAGTTGAAGAATTTTTAAACAGATGTAAGTAATATTTGTTACCAAAGCTAAGTGGTTTCTAGGTAATTTAGTTTAAAGATTATTTTAGAGTGATTCACAGAAGAGAATTACATCAGTTTGAAATTTAAAATTAGGCAAATTTTAAAATTTCATTGGTTTTATTGAAAACCATTTCCATTTTCAGGAAAACTGATGCCAATCCCCTTTTTATCAAGCAGAGAAAGCGTTCCATTTTTCCTTGTTGCCATTTAGATAGATTTAAATTATTCTGCGTTTACGAACAACGATTGAAATGGCAGTCGTTAAAAACTGCTAATTCCAGGGTTTATTTATCCTTAATATCAAATTAATTTACTGTTCACAAATGTAAATAAGTAAATATAAGTGTTATATTTGTGGAAATGTCTCACTCCAGCTTAATTAATTTACATATCCAGTAAAACTTTTATTTCTGTAATTTTGCTAACTGAAAATTTCCGATTTCTCTCGACAGGTCGGATATCTTAAATATGTTTGTTGTTTGACTTCTAAAATAACCTTAAATATACTTCATCGATATGTTTGATAGGGCTCCCCAGACGAAATATTTGGAAGTGGTCGAGAGGTTAAGATGTCTGAATATTGGTAGTTTGACATAGCTTGGATTCAAACCTAGGAGAACAAGTTGGCTGTATGGTAGGTTTTCGTACGTTTCTATATTATGTGTGACGTCACTACGATTCAGTTTTACTTAAAAAGTCCTCAACGAAGGCATTCCTTTTGTTAGGCAGACTGCTCTTATAGCTTATAGCTTATTCAAATAACTTAACCGAAATGCTTGGTAGATCGAACTTTTTTCATAGGACGCTAAATTATTTTCTATGCATTTTTCTCCAAAGTACGAAATATGATTTTAATCTCTAAAACGTAGACATCTTCTTTGTTAGAAACTATAGATGAGACAGTTGCATCACCGAATTTCTTGCGAGGGATTCGAGATTCAAAAATTTGAACCTTTCTCGTTTTCCGACTTTAGAATTCTAACCTTAAAAGGTACTTTCTCCCTCCTTTCTGCATGCATTCGTGGTGTAACAACAGCACATCAGACGTATATTCGAGAGGTCCAGGTTCGAGTCCCGACGGCACTGCGCATTTTTCATATCTCCTGTTTTAAAAAAAATCTAATGTCTCTACAGTGGCGTCCGAACTGAAAGGCGGGTGATAATTAGTCACCACGACGAACTGGCGACTGGGTCCCCGAATCTTCCTTTAAAAGGGAGTGTATATAAGGTATTTTCTCCCTCATTTTCGCATGCCTTCGTGGTGTAACGGTAGCACACTTGGCTAATATTCTAGAGGTCCAGGTTCGACTCCCGGCGAGGGCATTACACATTTTTCACATTTCTTGCTTAAAAAAAAAAAAAAAAAAAAAAAAAAAAATTGATGTCTCTACAGAAGAATAAAAAATGTGATTTTTTATTTGAATTATGTACAGACATTTTTACATGTAAACAATTATTGTAATTAATATATGCAGTAATTTTCTTTATGTCTTGTTCATAAGTGTGTGTAATAAAAAAGACTTTACGATATTGATGGCATAGAAATATAGACAATTGAATCCATAATGAAGCGCAATAATTTTGATTGTGTAGAATGTTGTTCCATAATGAATAGGAAACTGGCAGGCGAGGCAGATTAAATCGTCATTTTTATTTCAGTAAACATTTTGCGGCCACAAACAATTTGGCACACTACTTATGCCTATTTAAATGTTTACGTTTTTGATAGACTAAAAGAAGAGAGTAGCAGGCAATAGACCATCTAAGCCGAAGTGTAGAATGCAGTTGCGTTGTGTTCAGGATGAAATCTTAATTCAGAGTGAGATAGTTTCGGTTCTCAATGCATTGGATTGGATAATGAATATAACTGTAAAATTATTATTGGCGGTTTTAGTTCCATTCGCATTACCAGCATTATGCAAGAATCATATGACATGGATTAGTTTCGAAGTGAGGCCGTGCAGAAAAAGCTTCTAAAATATTTTTAGAGACGGGAAATAAATTTAATAAGCTTCAAGAAGCTATTGCTAATTTAAATAATAATTTATGTTTTACATATTTTTTACTTTACATATTCCCTTTTAATAAGCAACTTAAACAGAAACCTTATCTTAATAGGCTGCCATATTGGATAACTGCGCACGCATTTGTTTCTAGCTCTCTTGCCGCTGTGAAATAAAAAAGAGTATGCGCCCTAAGAATTAATTATCCAGGATTAGTATATATGGAATTTACGGCTACGTCTGTCTTCGAGTGTCATTTTCTAACTACGCAGTAGTCGTGCCAAGTTATTAATATGCAAAGAGCCATCTCACCAATCCATTGTAGCTCTCTCCTATTACACACACACACATACATATCTATTTGGTAAAAGTTTACAATTGGCTGCCCCCCCCCTTTTTTTTTTTTTTGACGATTCTTTTTTGACTCCAAGATCGGTGCCAGGAAGGCACAATTTCAAGATGGCCACTACACAAAACCAAAACAAAAAGTCGAAGAATTGCACAAACTCTATGTCCATGTACACATCGATCTGTTTTCACTTAAAAAAACATCTCAGAACTGCACAAACTAGGTATTCCGCACTGCCTTAAATTTGTCCATGTACACATCAATCCATTTTCATTCAAGAAAAATCGAGAAGCTACAACAAAGTTAAAACTATCATGGTAACCAGAAATGAGGTTTCATCGGCAAAATTTAAAAAAGAAAAAATTATCGCTAATTGAAGCAGCACCCAATTCTACACTAGAGCCATATATTTTTCAAGCGTATTTTTGCTTTTGCTACTCATCAGTATGAATATTTGATTACTGTAATTGTTTCTTTTGCTCCTTTCAGTTTCGGCTTATCGAAGTTCGACTATGGAAAGATTTTACTAATTAGTAAATTCTGATAGGAGTTTTGAATGAAAATTTAAAATTTCTGAAGCTACATTCCGAATTTTCTTTTAATTTTATTTATTGAATAATAAATATTAAGGAATAATTTCACTTCCAATATTAAGTTATAGAAACTTCAAGAAAAGTCATTTTCATCTTTCATGGGTTACTGTGATTGGTTACTTGTTTTTTGAAATTATTTTGCAAAGTTTGTTGTAAGCAACACCTAATTTTTATCTGCCTACGTATAATCTGATTATTTTGATAATATTTTTCTAGTAATTTTAATGCGAAATTTTCGTGGGCTGCACCCGTTTCCTTCTACCTACATATTCTCTCATTAGTTTGATCTGCCAATCAGTGATCTGTCATTTTATATTTTAAATACGTTTCTTCCTAACCTTTTTCTTACTGCACTATTATTGGTGGCCTACATTATGGTATTTTTAAGTTAATATATTTAATTATATTAATATAATTTAAAAAAAAACAATTTCTCAAACATAAAAGGACATTTCATACAAGATATGCTTGCATTCGTTTGTTCATTCTAAAAAATAAAATAAAATAAATTAATATAAAGTTGATTTTTACTTCCTTGTACGAAGTAAAAAGGAAGTATTGTAATCGCGAAAAGTTTCAGGCAGCATATTTCAACGAAAATATCTATTTTGACCGCTATCGAATGCAATTTAACGATGTTTTTGCGTGATATCTCTACGTAAGGACAGAATAAAAGACTCGTTTCCTCCAAAAAAATAATAAAACTGCTTTAAAATTAATTCTGAAGATAATTTTTCGTGGCGTCTGTACGAACGTATGTACGTACGTACGTATCTCGCATAACTCAAAAACGAGTAGCCTCAGAACGTTGCAATTTCGTATATAGGACTGCTATAACATGTAGATGGGCACCTCGTATTTTGGTTGCAATCGGCCGCACCAAACGTATATAAATATATTTATATATATATCCACTCTGTTACCCGGCTCAGTGATCTCAGTTTCTTTACTCTTATATGTTTGTAAATTGTACATTTTTTGCTTTAAAAATGATGGAATTATGTTGTTTTTATCTTCCTGTTAAGGTTTTTATGCCTTTAGTAAATCTGTGTGCAATAGTTTTAGAATTATCAACAATTTTAAAGTTGTTTAAGTGCCGCTAAGCCTTTTTTTACGGCGGCCATTTGAAACAGCAGACTAGTGGATTTGTTGCCAATCTAGAAAAACTTATCTTCGCAACAACAAAGATAACGCCTTCATTTATTATTGACAATTAAATCATGCTTAATCCTTTCTGGAATTTTTTCGAGGAAATAAGTGTTTAAGATTTACTTCGTAATTTTTAATATAGACTGTAAAGATCATGACTTGTAAATATCCTGACTTGTAAAGATCATGACTTGTAAAGATCGTGACTTGTAAAGATCGTGACTTTTAAAAATCATGACTTGTAAAGATCGTGACTTAAAGAGAACGTGAAATATAAATAATAGGAAAAGGACTTGCATTTTACGGTGTGGCAACAAGAAGGGATTCGGAAGATTTTTTTTTTATATATATTTTGTTTGGAGAGTTTAAGATTTTTAGTTTTTTAATAGTGGTAAGAGTTTTAACTGTAGTAGTTAAGAGTTTAAAATTTTGATAGTTAAGAGCTGCAGCATTATTTTTTGGTTCTGTTTTAAAATTCAAATAAAAGTATTTTGTTCATTCTGAAAATTTAGCTTTGTTCTTCCTACAAGGTTCAATATCCATTATATTGAACGAAGGAAAAGATTTTTACTTAGACATTTTCAGTTTTTATGTATTTTTGCCTTCTCGCGAAGTTCTGAATTAATTCTGAATTAATTGAATGAGAAATACTCAATCGTCTGTGAAAAACTGTTTCTTTTTTTGTTTTGTTTGCTTAATTTCTTTTATACATCATTCTAGCTTTATTACAGTATTTGAATAGAACATGTGACAACGATTAGATAATTCTATTCTTTAAATGATATAAATTTTGTGCATTATGAGTTATAATATGAACGAAATATAATACTGTTAGTTAATCTAGGGCCAGAGTGTCGCTATGGTATACAAATACTAGAGTGAATTTTAAAGAATGCATTTATTCTATTGTAGTTTATGCGCTGTCGGCGAATTAGATTTAATTCAATCCAATAAGTTTAAATGAAATGCAAGAAAAAATGCGTGTAATTTAATATTCCGTACAAGGAAGTCATGTGGTGTACACATCAGAATTTTTATTAAGCAAAAATGACTGGGCTTTTACAATTCATCTGTTAGCCCATAAACAACGCGTTTATGTTATTTATCAAGGCTAAACACGAAATTGAGACCATAAAATTTGAAAACAGTTTAATAAAAAAAGGAACCTAAAAACAAAATCTCAAAGCTTTCAGATTTTATACTAGGCCCAAAGGGGTGTTTTTTTAACGTTTTGTGTGTACCTTTATTTATTAAATATCATGTTCTTCGCACTTAAACCATAAAATTCAATCCAACAGTAATATCGCAAAATATTTAAGAGAGCATAGCTTTAGAATTTCTGATAAACAGTCTCGCGCGCTGGAGATAAAAATGCTTTTTTTCCCATACAGTGTTGCCATTGCTTCCTTTGAAATCGTTGAGTTTCTTGATCAAAAACTCATAAATGCTTTACAAAATATGAAATAGATAATAAAACAAATTCCAAATTTGGGCTTCCAAATGCCCATATTGGGGTGGAGACGAACGTTATTCAAAATTTGATGGCTCTAGGTACCATCGTTTTATCACAGTGGGAGAAACATGCATACATTTATGCAGATTATTCATTATTTAATTTCGTTAAATATAATACAGGTCTGTAATATTTGGTTGTAACAATTTCAAAAGTTATTCGCCATTTATAGTAAATCGACGCAAAATGCCAAAACGAAATTAATAGTACTTCTGAGCTCAGTCTTCTTTTGGCTAAAAGTGAGAGAAAATTACCTAAAACTTATAATTTAGATAATTTACATCTTGAGCTTATATCATTATTGAATGAATTTATGGAACAACATAGCGATTGTTATTCTAATAGTCAAACGAATGAGTATCAAAATAGGCAAAATTTTTATAATGGCAAAAATTACGACATATTATAACAAGAGAAGTTAGATCTGAATTATCAAAGAAACTGTTCTAGATATATGCGCGATCTTAAGTCTGATAGGGACTTCTTCAGATCGATGCCTCATCAAAAATGTACGGATACCATTATGCAAGTCGATCAGGCGAGCGTCCTGTTATACAGATGTTCGTACCCTTACGCAGATCCTAACCATCATGGAATTACCAGCATCTTTTGTCGATGCATCGCTATGCAAGTGACTTTAATTTGTTTTATCGATTAATTAATTAAGCAGGCTATGAAATAAAACCTTCGCAGCTTTATGCAGAATCATTTTCCTTTCATCAACACCAATGAAGATCTGTGAAGTCATTACTGGCTTGACTTCTTTTCTTCAGTATATTGTCCTCATGTTGCTATTTTAAAGAATACAGTATTAGCTGTGATCTATTTTCAAACTTCTGAAATACTCTGAATTCCTATTAAGATTGATAGTAGGAAAGTGACACATTACACGTTAAATAAATTAATAAATAAAAGAAATCTGAAAGGTTTCAGACTTTAAATTACGTCCAAAGGGGCGTTTTTTTAACGTTTTGTCTGCTACCTTTGTTCATTAAATATCATGTTCTACGTACTCAAACGTTAAAATTTAGTTCAACAGCAATGTCGCAAATTAATTTTAAAATGAGTATAGCTTTAGAATTTCCGATACAGAGTCTCGCGCGCTGGAGATAATTTTTTTTACAGTGTTGCCATTGCTTACTTTGAAATCGTTTAGTTTTTTAATCAAAAATTTGTTGAAGTTTTACAAAACATGAAATCGATAATAAAACAAATTTCAAATTCAAATTAGGGCCACCACATGCCCATATTCTATGGAAGATTACGTTATTCAAATTTTGATGGCTCTAGGTACCGTTGTTTTATCACAATGCGAGAAAAATGCATACATTTATGCAGATTCTTTATTATTTAATTTCTTTAAATATAAGACAGGGCGATAATAACCGATTTGAAAAGTGATACAGCCTTTTAAAGTGCCAAAACGAAATGCCAAAACAAAATTAATAGTACTTCAGGGCAAATTGCCCCTTTGGACTAAAAAACCCTTATGACTACAGTATTCAATCCGAAAAGACCTGGAAAGAGATAACAGTGCCCAGACGGTAGGTGTAGAAAATTAGACTTGGTACACTGATAACAAAGAAACAGTTTCAACATCTTTATAATTCTTAATTTTGATAAAAATGAATGATTTCCTTATCATATGTTACCATGCATGTTTTGTTTTGCACAAAGTGAAGTAGAGAATGATATTTTATCACAAATACTAGTATTAAATTACATTGGAACAGTACTTTTCTTAACCCTGAAATCAATTCTCTTTTAATCATTGTTTCAGCTTGTCTGTGATTGAATGTAAACAATCAGCAGCTTCAAAGAAACCTCATAACTCTTTTTTTTATCTTTCTTTTATTTGGAACCCTAGTCACGAATTTCATTATCCGTCACAAATTCGTAACCTGAATTCCTCTTATCTACTTTACTCTAGTTTCCAGTATCGCTTTCGTTTCCTTATCTGTAACCACAGTTCCAGTTTCGGAGCTTTCTTTCTTATTTTACATTGTATATATATGTATATGTATATAACACAACGAGAATTTTTATCTGGAAAACTTCTATACTGCTGTTACATCGATGGATGTTTAACTTATCCAGTTCGTACTGTAGTATGCAATAGTATTTCTTCTGAGAGTTACGGATTTGGCCCTGAAATTTTGAAGTATCCCAAAATGTGTAGAATAAATAGGATTTTGTTTAAATTTCAAAATGATCTTTGCATTTTATGTCGTGACTTCTTTTCTTCCAACTCGAAATCCGATAGATTAGGAGCTGGTGAAAATTGTCACATATAACGAATTGGAAAGCCATCCGTTTATTCGTAATTTTACATCTTAGAGGGTTTAATCCTTAGAGGGTTTAATATTAGTGATTATCAGCATGGAAGATGAAATTCTTAAATTTCATAAAATTTTGTCTTCCTTTTTATTTATGGAAAAACTATTTGTTTTAAATCAGAAAATGTTTCTTTTAAATCAGCGTATAAAATTTTCAAATAATCGGTAATAACAAGTACAGCGGTATACGTTACTTCACGCTTGCAACGCCTTGTTTAAGGTTTGTCACTTAAAAATTCGTTAAGAGTATCAAATAGTTCCATAACTCTTTATAAGCAGTCCCATTTCAGAAATCACCTTACTTCAGTGTGAAGTTAGACTCAATTAGTTTTGTAGCGAAGCGATATCTTAACTTTAAATTAATAAACCTAAGAATACGTCAATGCGAGTGGACTGTAAATTAACTTTTATTCGGCAGTTTTAACTTTCGAACACAACACAGCACAAAGTAAAAGCGACAGAGTTACAATTAGCGGTTTTAAGAATGCAAGAACAAAATGCGAGCTACGCATACAATCTGCGCATTGCGAAATAATCTCACAGACAGGCAGAGAACTCTGGTGGCCGAAACATTCCGCCCGGCGTTGAAACATCGTTTCAAACTTAATAATCTATTAAGTTTTACAAATATTAAGTTATTTTACAAAATGAAATTATCATAACAATATTAAATTATGTAAAAATGTATCATTAAAATATTCACAAGAAACCATAATATGAAATTATGCATGAAATTAAATTGTTCTCAAAACAGATGCACAGAAGTCTTGATACAATTCAGGAACTTAATTATAGCTAAAGCAAAGTACAAAGTTACAATGCTTTAGGAAAAAAACTTAATCATTGATAGGCAAAACACTAAGTTTGTGAATTGGCCTTTTGAAAACTCCGTTAGCAGTTTTGATCTTCACGATACGCACAATATTTATGAGCCATGAAAAACTTCAGCACTCTTCCTAATTTCCATCGTAGCGGGGGTAAATTGTCTTCCTTTATGATAACTAAATCATTAACCTTTAAATTAGGTTGCACTTTCAACCATTTTGAACGTCGTTGTAAATTAGAAATGTATTCATTGGACCATCTTTTCCAAAAGCTTTGAAACATTTTCTCAACAAGCTTCCAACGTTGCAATATAGGAATTTTTTGATCGTGTAAACTTTCTTCTGGTAAGGCAGTTAGCGGGGTACCAATTAAAAAATGGCCTGGCGTAAGTACAGAAAATTCTGATAGATCTTCAGACAGTGGACACAAAGGTCGTGAATTTAAACAAGCTTTAATTTGAGCTAGCAATGTCATAAATTTTTCTTGCGTTAGAAGTTGTTCACCTATGGTTCGCTTGAGATGTAACTTTGTAGATTTGACTGCAGCTTCCCATAATCCTCCAAAATGTGGCGCTGCGGGAGGATTAAATATCCACTTAATACCTTCAGTAGAGCAATATTTATTAACCAATTCATTTTCCTTCAAGGAGTTTATTACTCTTTTCAATTCCTTATCTGCAGCAATAAAATTTGTGCCACAATCGCTATGCACTTATATTGGTTTTCCTCTTCGAGATACAAAGCGCTTTAAAGCGGCAATAAATGATTCTGATGTAAGATTACCTACTAATTCAATATGTATAGCTCTTGTAGTAAAACACACGAATACACAAATGTAGCATTTCATTGGTTTTACTCCTCGACCTTGCCTGGGCTTCACTTGAAATGGCCCGGCGTAGTCAATTCCAACTTTGGAGAAAACCTTTGACGGAACGACTCTAGACGATGGTAAATCAGACATTATCTGGGTAGATGTTTTAGCTCTTACACGATGACATTTCACACACTTCCAAATCTGTTGTCTTACAACTGACCTAGCGTGGATTATCCAATATTCTCTTCTAATTACTGATAGCAATAGCAGGGGGCCTGCATGAAGATGGGATTCATGAAAATAATTCACTATAATCTGTGTTATGTGATGTTTCTTGGGCAACAAAATAGGATATTTTCTGTCCTGCGCGATGTTGGATTGTCTTAATCTTCCTCCAACGCGTATAAGCCCATTCTTATCGATAAAGGGGTTCAAAGAAAGGATCTTACTATTTGAGTTTAACGGTTGATTCTTTTTCAGAAGATTATATTCATTAAAAAACTCATCCCTTTGAACTACTCTAACAATTGCATTTCTAGCGTATTGCAATTCTTCGGTTTTAAGGTAACCCTTAATCCTTGTTGCGGTAGATTTAGCTGAATTATTCGCAAACCGAAAACACCATGCGATGATTCTTTTAAGTTTCAAGAATGATGAAACTTCATTAAGGACTGGAATTTGCGAAGCGACTGTTCCAATTGAACAAGAAATATTTTTCCGTTGTTCCCTTAAAGATTCTTCTGAAAATGGTAAGTTGATAGAGAACGGAATATTATTTGAATTAAGCCACTGAGGACCTGTCCACCACAAGTCATGAGTAGAAAGTTCTGAAGACAAAAGACCTCTTGATGCGCAATCAGCTGGATTCTCCTTTCCTTTTATGTGATTCCAATGCGATGAAGGTAAGACTGATTGAATTTCTGAAACGCGGTTGGCTATGAAGGTTTGCCAGCGTGTTGGTTCTGATTGTATCCAGGACAAAACTATCATTGAATCACTCCATGCGTAAATATCGTCAACATGAATTTGCAATGAATTCTGCACAGCTTGAACCAAATGCACTAATAGAACTGCAGAGCAGAGTTCTAAACGAGGAATAGAAATTACTTTCAGGGAAGCTACGCCAGTTTTTGATGTTAGTAGCTGCACCGAAATTGAAGAATTATTTGAAGATTTTAAATAAATCACTGCGGCGTAAGCTTCCTATGATGCGTCACAGAAACAATGAAGTTCTACATTTGTAGATTTGGGCAATAATACTCTCCTAGGAATATGAATGCATTCAAGATTTGCGATATCTTCACAATAGATTTTCCATCTTTGATTGATTTCATCTGGCAAGGGATCATCCCACGAGATTTGTAATTTCCATATGTCTTGAAGCAAGATTTTTGCTGCAACTTTAAAAGGTGCTAACCAACCAAGTGGATCAAAGATTTTCGAAATAGAAGATTTATTCTTTTAGTAGAACACTCTCTGTTTTCGAGATTTCCAAAGTGACAAGTAAACTCGTCTTGCATTGGATACCACTTCAAACCCAATAATTTTATTGATTTAGTATCAACTACTGTACATGAAGAATTTGAGTTCCGAGCACTCAAAGCAGTTTCCAAAATCGAGCGATCATTTGTACACCATTTATGCAATTGAAAGCCACCTTTTTGTAAAAGTTCACTCAGTTGTGAAATTAACTCTACTGCGTCTTCTACTGTGTCTGAACCAAATAGGACATCATCAATATAACAATTGTGTAATATTATTTCAGCTGCCTTTGGGAATTTAGCTCCTTCGTCAATTGTTAGTTGTTTGAGTACGAGAGTAGCCAGGTATGAAGCGGAAGTAGTGCCGTACGTAACTGTGCACAACCTGTAAGTTTTAATCGGCTTCGATGAATCATCTCTCCAAAATATTTTTTGGAAATCGCGATCTTCATCATGAATTTGAACTTGTCGATACATTTTCAATAAGTCGCTAGTAATGGCTATGGGATAGCATCTAAACCTCAAAAGAATAGTAAATAAGTCGTCTTGTACCTTGGGACCATTCATTAGCGTGTCATTAAGCGATACCCCTGATGTAGTTTTGGCACTAGCATTGAAAACGACGCGTAGTTTTGTGGTAAGACTGGATTCTTTTAGCACGTGATGATGAGGTATATAATAATGAAAATTTACTTTATCTAAATTATCATCGGATAATTCTTCCATGTGCCCAAGTGATAAATATTCGGACATGAAGTCTTTATACTGTTGATGTACTTCAGGAGTTTTTATTAGTTTTTGTTCTAGACTAAGAAAGTTGTGAAAGGCTGATGGTCTAGAATTGCCCAACTCATTTCTTTTAGGCTTGAATGGCAATTTTACTGAGTAACGACCCTTTTCACTACGCACGTGATTTTCCACGAAATGATTTTCATACAATCTTTCCTCTTTAGTTAAAGGTTTCGATGTGGGAATTTGTTCCAAATCCCAAAATGATTTAACTAATTCCTCCGTGTTTACGTTTAGCGTATTGACTGAAACCTGCTTACGGTTTGGGAATTCAAAATGTGTAGTTCCAGCAATTACCCATCCTAACTTAGAACAACATGCAAATGGAAGATTTTTGCCCCTTTTAATTACCTCGCCATTTATTAAAGTAAGGAATACATTAACTCCAAGTAAAATATCAATTTCTCCCGATTCATGAAATGTAGGATCTGCTAAAGTTAAATCTTCGAAACTTTCATATAAATTCAAAGGTAATGTTACACTTTGAATGTTTCCTGTAATTTTGTCTATTATGTAAGCGGACGTTGAAATTCTGTAATTAGTATTAAAAATGAGGTGTAAACAACAACTCAACTTCTTCAGTAGTAGTTGTATTGAAAGTACCTAAGCATGACACTAATATCTTCGAATCCTTTATGCTCAATCCTAAATTGATAGCTGTTTTCCGACGAATGAATGATTTTTCACTACCTGAATCTGCCCACCAGCGGCCGAGCGGTAAAGACGCTGAACACTGGTAGTTCGGTCCGAGGTTCGAATCCCGCGAACGGGCTGGCTGCATGGGCGTTTTCGTGGTTTTCCCCATGTGTAACGTGTATACGAGCCAGTTTCCCTTGGAAAGTCCTCCACGAAAGGCATCCCTCCCTTTAGGCAGATAGCCCTCGTGTGCTTTGCCAAAACTGAATAATCCAATCCACTACCTGAATCTAGTAAACATCTACAATTTATGAATTCATTTTTTGAGTTTTGAACCTTAATTAAAGCAGTACACAAAAGTGCATGACTACGTTTACCATTAGCATGAGCTCCAAAATGTTTATTTTCATAGTTGTTTGCACAAACAGTTGGAGAAACCTCACTCAAGTTGTTTTTCTGGTTTAATTTGCAATTTCGGAACAAACACTTGTGCTTCCGGTGAAGGGAATCTAGATGCATTTTTTGGTTTGAAATTATTTTCTAAATGCAAAATGCTATGATGATGCTTAAAACAATGTTTGCAGGTATTTTCACTCTTACACATTTTAACTTTATGGACATTAGACAAGCAATTAAAACAAAGTTTATTAGTCTTAACAAACTCTATTCGTTTTTGCACTGGTAAATTAAAAAAATTAGAATACCTGTATAAAAAAATGATCTTCTTTACAAAATAAGCAAGTAGAATTAGTAATCAGAGAAGTAACCCTATTATACACTGGTTTATCTGATTTATGCGTTTTACTAATTAAAGGTTTACTGTTCTGTAATTCTAGCGTAATTCTTCAAAAATTCTATCAAGTCATTCAACTTTGGTATTTCGTCTTTTTTTAATTAACGCTCCCACCACAACTTTGTCGAAACGTCAAGTTTTTGCAAAATAATATACAACAACAAAGTATCACTAAAATTATCTATCTTTTGATCTAATATTTCTAATGAGCGAGTTATTTCGTTTACGTTATCTACTAAACTTAATATCGAGGATGCAGATTCCGTTTGTATTTGTGAAACGTTACGAATTCTTTTAATAAAAGCAAATATCTGTTCTCTTTTATTAGAAAATCTCTCTTCTAGTAAATTCCAAGCAATACTGAAATTTAGATCAGCCATGGGAATTGACTGAATAATGCGATAAGCATCATTTTTCAAAGAACTCTTTAAATATTGTAATTTTTGAGCTCCAGAAAGATTTGGATTGTTGCGAACACTAGCGTTAAATAAATCTTTAAATGTTATCCATTCAGTTAAATTTCCGCTAAATGTGGGTAAAGATAATTTCGGTAACTTTAAACTTTCAAGGATTGATTCAGGTACGACAGGTTTGTCGCCATTTGCATTTATGACCTTGTAAATCTTTAAATTACGAATAATTTTTAAGTGAACCTCCTCAGTTTTCTATAAAATCGACTGTTCTTCCTCAACGAAAGTGTCTATTTTTTCATCATCACAATTTGTATAAATTTCTCTAAATAGAGATTTAAAATCTTCCTTAAAAATTTTACATTTTTCTAAGATTAATTCAGCTTCAGCATTATCTAAGTTATCATAATCTATTCTCTCAATGAATTTAGTTAACTGTGTTTTCAAAATTTTCTTTCGTTTTTTTTCTATATCTGACATTTTGAAAATATTCTAAATTCCCGATTTTACTAATACTTTAAACACAACAATAGTAGCAATAAGGAAATCTCAAGTGCAATTAAAATGCGTTAGCTATTTCACTCACCTCGAACACTGTATCCATTCCGTAACTCTTGAGAATTCTAAACCGAAATTGCAGTATCAACTCCATTACGGACACGTAGAATTCTTATTCACAAGGGCGGGTTTTTCTCGAAGCTCCGGCGTAGGACGACCAAATAATGTAGCGAAGCGGTATCTTAACTTTAAATTAATAAACCTAAGAATACATCAATGCGAGTGGACTGTAAATTAACTTTTATTCGGCAGTTTTAACTTTCGAACACAACACAGCACAAAGTAAAAGCGACAGAGTTACAATTAGCGGTTTTAAGAATGCAAGAACAAAATGCGAGCTACGCGTACAATCTGCGCATTGCGAAATAATCTCACAGACAGGCAGAGAACTCTGGTGGCCGAAACAAGTTTGTATTTTGTTTTGCACAAAATAGCTTCAAAAGACGCTGTTATTTGATATTACCTTTAATAGCACTGATACATTTTACAACTAATTTTACTTCATTAAGAACAGGCGAAATATTTAGCTATCGAATATTCCCTATGAATAAAACAGGGCACATGAACATTTCTGGATTCCCATCTTTTGTTAATTTTAATCAATCATTTTCCTTGCCCATCATATTAGGAACACTGGCAGCCCAGCCGATATAGTGGTTAGCGACTCTGACTGCCGTAACGATGGGCCTGGGTTCGAATCCCGGATAAGGCATGATTGTCACTGTCCGTCTCTTCATGGAAGGTAACAGTGGACACCTGCTAGATACTTCCATAATGAAATGGCTACCACTTCCGGTCTTGTAGGAACGCAAGGCTAATGGCTATTAAAAAAATTCTGATGTGTACACCACATGACTTCCTTGTACGGAATGCTAAATTATACGCATTTTTTCTTGCATTTCATTTAAACTTATTGGATTGAATTAAATCTACTTCGCCGACAGCGCATAAACCACAATAGAATAAATGCATCCTTTAAAATTCACTCTAGTATTTGATTACCATAGCGACACTCTGGCACTAGATTCACTTAACAGTATTATATTTCGTTCATATTATAACTCATAATGCACAAAATTTATATCATTTAAAGAATAGAATTATCTAATCGTTGCCACATGTTCTATTCAAATACTATAATAAAGCTAGAATGATGTATATAAAAGAAATTAAGCAAACAAAACAAAAAAGAAACAGTTTTTGACAGACGATTGAGTATTTCTCATTCAATTAATTCAGTTTTCACTTCGCGAGAAGGCAAAAATACATAAAAACTCAAAATATCTATATTAAAAATTACGAAGTAAATCTTAAACATTTATTTCCTCGAAAAAATTACAGAAAGGATTAAGCATGATTTAATTGGCAATAATAAATGAAGGCGTTATCTGTATTGTTACGAAGATAAGTTTCTCTAGATTGGCAACAAATCCACTATCCTGCTGTTTCAAATGTAAACAAGCAATGGCCGCCATCAGAAAAATTATTAGGCTTGGCATTTAAACAACTTTAAAATTGTTGATAATTCTAAAAATATTGCACACAGATTTACTAAAGGCATAAAAACCTTAACCGGAAGATAAAAACAACATAATTCAATCATTTTTAAAGCAAAAAATGTACGATTTACAAACATAGAAGAGTAAAGAAACTGAGATCACTGAGACGGGTAACAGAGTGGATATATATATATAAATATATTTATATACGTTTGGTGAGGCCGATTGCAACCAAAATACGAGGTGACCATCTACATGTTATAGCAGTCCTATATACAAAATTTAAACGTTCTGAGGCTACTCGTTTTTGAGTTATGCGCGATACGTACGTACGTTCATACAGACGCCACGAAAAATTCTCTTCAGAATTAATTTTAAAGCAGTTTTATAATTTTTTTTGGAGGAAACGAGTCTTTTATTCTGTCCTTACGTAGAGATATCACGCAAAAACATCGTTGAATTGCATTCGATAGCGTTCAAAATGGATATTTTCGTTGAAATATGCTGCCTGAAACTTTTAGCGATTACAATACTTTCTTTGTACTTCGTACAAGGAAATAAAAACGCCCGACTATTAAAAGAATATTAGGACCATTCATTGGTATAATATAAATATCTAAGTAATTTTTTGTAGTTTATATTATATACATATCTTTGAGGTAGTGCAGCTCTCTAACTATTTACAGAATAACATTTCTTCAGCAAATCATCTTTATCGATATATTTTAAGCAAGTTATCAGTCTCATATTTTAAGCAAGTTTTCTGTCTTTAAAAATTGATTCATTCATCTGAGATTCACTTGTTTTCAGCAAGTTGTATTTTAACATCTTCACTCATTTCATCCTATTCTTTTGCTAACAGTACCTATTGGGTTGTGTAGCTTTCACGTCTTTGTCATCACTTTCCCGAACTATTTTAAGAAATGCTGATGTTGATAGTTTGATTAAATTCCTCTTATAGTATGGTGTTTTTCAGATTTAACAATAAGGAAATTCTATAACTAGCCTCAAGAGTGCGAATGATAGTTGTAGAATGAGGAAGAAACAGAGACTTTTCTCAGAATACTTCTTTAAAACTTGAAATTAATTTAAATTTGAATTTGCATAACGCCTCGTTTCTTTGATTCGTTGGCCAAACATTACCGTATAAAAGACGAAAAGGTGACTCTTTATCATGGACATTCATTGGGATGAATTCTTAATATTTCTCTACTAAGGCGCCCCTTTAACGTTTTTGTGTTACCTTTAATACAACGTTGCCATTCCTCGCTTTGAAATCCTCGAAATTTTTAATCAAAAATTCGTTAAAGTTTTACAAAACATGAAATCGATGATAAAACAAATTCCAAATTTCAAAGTTGGGCTTCCAGATGCCCATGTTCGCAGTAGGATTACATCATTCAAAATTGGATGGCTCTAGGTACCGTTGTTTTATCACAATGCGAGAAACATACATACATGTATGCAGATTCTTCAGTATTTAATTTCTTCAAATATAATACAGGGCGATAATATTGGGTGGCAACAGTTTGAAAAGTGAAATGGACATTCAAAGTGATTCGACGCAAAATCGGAAAACGAAAACAATAGTCCTTCAGGGACAAAGCTCATTTGGACTTTAAATTAGAAAATAAAAATAAAGTATGTATTAAAACTTTAATTTGATTTTAATATGTCAAAAATTAATTATTAGTATGCTATTTTTATTGAATGAATGAAACAAATTACTGAAAACGAGCTATTGAATACTTATATACGATACATGCTTTTCTGTATCACTGTCTTTCATTAATAACAGCTCTGTGTCTAAGACTTAAACAATTATATATTTTCATCTGAGATCGCCATACTTATCCAAATGTAAAAGATGCCCGAAGGTCAGTTGAAGACAACAAGCTTGTCTGTGAAATGTTTCATTTCATACTGGCCCACCAGTGGTAAAGTTGCTGAACACTGGTAGTTCGATGTGGGCTTGATATAAGGCAAACGGGCTGGCTGCATGGGAGTTTAGTGGTTTTCCCATGCGTAACGTGGATATGAGTCATAGGATCATAAGATTTGATCACACCAAATATTCATGAAATTCACTCACAAAAATTGTGGACTGTATCATCTTTAATGTTTTTTCTGTTAACAGAAATTACATACAAATGAGTATTCTACTCGGATGGACACTCTTGTCATCCGCACCTTAAAATACATATCACATAATCAGCATAACCAGGACACACTCAGTCAATAGCGGCTAGCTTTTCGTCTTTTTTTTTTTACTCGTAGTTGCCAGATCAAGTTAGAAAATACTTAAACATTAGATCTTGGAGTCACTTCTCTTCGACATTAACAACCTCTGCGATTGTATCTCTTTCTTAGGTAGATAGCCCTCGAGTGTTTTGCCATGATCAAATAAGCCAAACCAAATCGTTTCACTTAGCGTGCCTGGAGGCAACAATCGACAACCACTTTGTTTGCTATGTCAAAAGCAATACTACAGTACAGTGTGCAGTATTACTTCCCTATTTAAACAGCCATTTATTCCTGGCATAAGCGATAATCTCCAAGCAAACTGTAATTGATTTACTTCGAACTTTCAAATGCGGCTGTATAAAAAAGTACAAAACTTTTAACGAACACTGATTTCAAATGAAACACCAGCAATTCTCCTTTTAATGGGAGTTAAATCATAGTAGGCAATTGGTTGTTAAATTCTAGACGATCTCATTTTTGAACTGCTGCCTTTAACAATCAAGTTGCTATCCTTGTATAGCTGAAACACTACTCTATGGGCAGCTAGTTGTTATTTACACTGCTCGACATTGAAAATGCGACACCAAGAAGGAGTGGTCAGAAAGTGATGAAATTTGGAAAAAAGACAGAGACAGCAAGCAGCAATAAGCGATCTTTATTTCAAAATCATAGTCAGAATACAGAGCGAGAACGGCGTCGGCTCAGTAGGATGTAGAACCACCGCGGACAGCGATGCATGAAGAAACACGTCTAGGCATAGAGTCAATAAGAGTGCGGATGGTGTCTTGAGGGATGGCTCTCCATTCCCTTTCAACCATTTGCCACAGTTTGTCTTCTGAACGAGGCAGGGGCAGAGTCTTCAAACGGCGTCCAATTACATCCCACTTATGTTCGATTGGTGACATGTCAGGAGAGTACGGTGGCCAGGTAAGCATCTGTATACCTTGCAGAGCATATTGGCAGATGCGAGCACTGTGTGGTCGGGCTTTAGCCTGCTGAAAAATTGCATTAAGCAGCCCCTGAAGGTATGAGATTGCCACCGGCCTCAGTACATTATCCAAGTATCGTTGGGCCGTCATAGTGCCCTGAATACGAACTAGAGGTGACCTGGAATCGTAGGCAATAGCGTTCCAAACTATTATGCCACGTTGTCGCGCAATGGGGAGTTCCACAGTTACTGCCGGATAAGATCTGTCTCCACGTCGACGCCACACACGTATGCGGCGACTGTCACTGGATAAACAGAGGCGTGACTCATCTGAGACCATGACGTTTCGCCATTCTGTCATCCACATCGCTCAAGTCCGGCACCATTCTAAACATTGGCGTCTATGCTGTGGGGTCAATGACAGTCTTCTTAACGGACGCCGTGAGTGCAAGCCACGTTCAACCAATCGACGGGAAATGGTTCTGGTCGACATGGGAACATCTAGGGTATCTTGTACATGCTGCAGAATCGCGGTACAAGGGACTTGCGGGACTTCCACAGCTTGTCGGCGGATGCGTCGATCCACGCATGCTGACGTAACTCTAGCTGCACCTGCACCCCTCCTTCTGCCCACATTTCCTTGTTCCAACCATGTTCGCCATAGTCGATGCACCGTGCTCATATCCATGTGGGTATCAGCTGCGATTTGACGTAAGGAGCAACACGCCCTTCTCAATCCGATCACCATACCCTTCGTAAAATCGTATATCTTCTGGAAGGGTCTTTGTTGATGGCGGCCTAGCATTTTCTCATATTACATATATCCTCCAGGACAAAAACCAACTTTCTTCGATAATTCGTTTGGCAGAAATAACGACACGAATATTGCCCATTCTGCACGTTCCTTCCCTTATATCTTACTTCACGTGCGTCGGAGAGCTGCGCATTTCACATCATTCGCATAACTCAGTGACGTGCGTCTACTCTAAAATTTGCATACATTTCTGACCACTACTTCTTGGTGTTGCATTTTCAATGTCAAACAGTGTATATTACACGCACAGCAAATTCCAAAAACGCCCATGCAATCAGCCTGTTTACTGGATTTTGAGCCTGGGATTAAACTACCAGTGTTCAGCGGTTTTAAATACCCAGCCACTGAAGGGCACGTACACACCACTGGAAACCTAAAGTAATTTTGACAAAATATTAGATGCTCCATACGGCTGCTAAATATATGCGAAGAAACAAAACAAAATCAAGTCATGCTATAGCTATTAGTTGTTGCACAGAGAAGGGAATCATTTTATTGTTTCCTGTTTGTAGATAAAAATAGGTAGTATCTTCGAGTCTAATTATTAAAAGATCTTGCATTATATACTGTGTCACACAGCATTAGTTTAAAACTTTAAAATGTTTGACTTCCTAGTGAAACAAATAATTGCTGCCTTACTTGCAGTTATGTAATCTTCAATTCTTTTTCAGACTACACGGTTCATATGAAGCTCTCAAATACGCTTGTTCTCAAGATGGACTTGCCGATTTGATGGGTGGCATCATTGAAACATTCAACATTCGACAAGATCCTACTTCTTGTTTACGTGTACTGGGAAGGCTGCTCAAAACAACCTCTGTTACCACAAGCATTGTCCAGCAACAAACAAAGGTGAGAAAAGATAGCAATTATATGCAAAACCCTAAGGTCTAAGTAGGTTGGTTGGTTGGTAACGGAGGACGGGGATGCTTGATGTCTAACAGAGGTAAACAGGCATGTGTCCCGCGCCCTCCACTAACAAGGAACAACTCCCTGAGGCCTCAAGAGGCCGCCTCGGGAGCTTTTTAGGATGTTAACAAGAGCATTTACATGGCCATACAAGGGCAGATTGCATTCGTTTTACCGTTTTGACATTTGTTGTTGCAATTTGCTATGGTAATTTTGCACATTCACAATAAAATAAAAATACAAATTAAATATACAGATACAAAAATACAGTTACAAAATAATAGGATTAAAATACAGGCTCATAGGAAAAAAATAAAATAAAATAAAATAAAATAAAAATAAAAAAAAAATAAATAAATAAAAAAAATAAAAATAAAAAATTAAGTATTATGCATATACAGAAGAGGAAATGTTAAATACATTTGATTGTACATTATTTGATAAGTGTCTGTAATAGGGACTTATATAAGTTTTAGGAGTAGACTTATGTGTCTGAGAATGTGGAACTGCATGCTGACTTAGTTAGTGTATCATGCCTTGAGAGTGTCATGACTTAGTGTATCATGTCTGCATCATGACTTCGTGTATCATGTCTGCATCATGACTTAGTGTATCATGTCTAAGTAGGTTCGTAAATTTCGAGGCACACACGTTTTTAGAGCGAAGGATTCAAAAGTAATTCTGCTGTAGGAGAAAAGGCAAAATACGCTGGGCGGTTGAGAGATAAATAGTGAAAATTTGCGACATTTTCGTGGTGTTCACACCAACAATTTTGCTGTTGAGGATTTATCTCAACATTTCGGAGTTTCGGAGAGAATTTATTTGAAACGAAGTTAGTAACACAAATAGCTGTAGTGTGCAGCCAAATAAACGTTGTGTTCTATCAATCTATCAGTCTCTCTCTATATATACATGGCATTTCACAGAAAGGTAAAAATGTATAAAATCTCAAAGCATCTGCATTAAAAATTATCAGAAAATCCTTGAACACCAAATACAGTTAAAAACATTAAAAAAAATTATTAGAGTTTCTACGCAAAAACAAGCAATTCGGCAAAAGGGCAGGAAAACAACATTTTTGATGCACAAAACTAAAAGTGAATTTTTGGTCACACTGGCAGAAAGACACCACAGTTGGTGCACCAACTGACTTAATTCTGTATTCTGCTAAGAGTTTCAAATGTAAACAAATGGCAGCCTCATTAAGCCGATGCCGATTGCAACAAAAGAGAGGTGCGTAACTACATATTATAGCAGTCCCATATGCAAAATATCAACTTTTTATGGATAATCATCTTTGAGTTATGCTAGATAAATTCATACGTACGTACAGGCGTCACCAAAAAACTCCTTCTGAATCCATTTAATATCCATTTTACAATCCATTTTGGCGGGAGGAACTTCTTTATTATATCTGTACGTGAAGATTTCACGGGGGGGGGGACTTCTAAATGGATTCGAGAGCGGTCAAAATGGATATTTTCTTTGGAATATGATACCCGAAATGTTTCGTGATTACAATACTATCTTTACTTCGTACAAGGAAATAAAAAGCGGACGCTTGGCCCAAAATTATTTGTTGGCAATGGCAGGCAGCAGAATTCAACTTTATGTAACATCGAGAACTTTTTTTTCAACTTTAGGGTAATACAAAATTTCGGTTTGAATTCCGGAAAAAGATTACTCTGCAGCATACTTTTAAAGAAATTCTAGCGAAAATTGGAGTAAAAAAAAATCAAATAATTATAGTAAAAATTAAAAAATAATTACATAGAATCCGAAATTGGCCAGTTTATTTGACATCTGCGAAAAAAAAAAAACAACAACAACTAATATTAGGAAAATAATTGCAGAAATGCGTATTTTGAACCACGATACGTACGGTAAATAGGAAAGAGATTACCCACGAAACTGTAAATAGGAAAGAGTTTTAATAATGTGGTATTTAGTGGCCGAGCGGTAAGAAGTCCAGAAGAACTGGCCGCCTGCATAGGAGGTTTCGTTGTTTCTCCAGTGTATATCATTGATACGAGTCAGTCTTTCCTTAAAAAGCTCTACACGAAAGCATCCCTTCTCATAAGTAGATAACTGTCGATTTGTTTTACCTTGATCAATTAACCTAACCTAATCTTAAAATAATTTAATATCCATTTTACAATTCGTTTTCGAAAAAAAAAAAAAAAAAAAAAAAAAAAAAAAGGAGTCCTTTATTTTATCTATACGTACAGATGTAACGCGCGGGGGGGGGGAGAAAAAAATAATTACAATATAAATTAAACCACTACCATTTTCTAAATGGATTTGAAAGCGGTCAGAATGGACATTTTCTTTGAAAATATGATACCTGAAATTTTTCTCGATTACAATACTACCTTTACATAGTACAAGGAAGTAAAACGTGGACGTTTGGCTTCAAAATTATTTGTTTGTTAGCAATGGCAGGCAGCAAAGTTCAGCTTTATATAACATCAGGCACGATTTTCTTTTTAAACTTCAGGCTAATACAAAACTTCGGTTTGAATTTTGAAATAGGATTAATCTTCAGGGTACGTTTGAAGAAATACTAGCGAAAAGTGGCATATCAAATAATTATAATAAAAATTAAAACGTAATTCGATATTAGTAGTAAGCGTAATTATATAGATTAAGTAGATATTATATAGTGTTAGTAATATTAAATAAGCATGACTTTGTATTTAAATAATATTTGCCTTTTTTCTAAAAATTTTGATTATTTCGGGTAATGAAAAAAATTATAGCTTGTGACAAATTTTATCATTTTGATTTTTTAAGTTTTTGAATTAAAAATGTAAATCTATTTTCAGTCACGGAACCAACCAGACAAGTTAGCTAATGGAATTCTTTTAACGACAAATTACAGGGTGCTTTGTATTGATAAGGTAAGCTAAATTACTGAATTTACATACCCTAGAAAAATAAGTACTCACTTTTTAAGTAGCATACTGGGTAATTGCAAATCGTTTCTGAGTAATACGTTAGTGAATTCAGAAACAATTAAATCATTTGAGCATGACAAATGAAATTTTTCGTATCTTAAATATGAGTTCTCTAATGCAAATGAAATTTCGAAGAAGCTTATAAAATTAAATATCAAAATATGATAATTATATAAAACAATTTAGAGTTCAGCACTCTCATTCAGTGGCCGTGTGACATATTAATTAAATTCTTGTATAATAAAATGAACTTAATTAATTACTGTTTTAATAATAAAAAGTGTTAATTGTATTATTATAAAGATCTATAATATTAAAACCTGTGCACGTTCGTCTGTCTGTCTGTTTGTTTCTGGCATTATCTCCTCCGGAACGACACAGAATTGAGCTTCGAGAAAGGTAACCCCGGATTCCCCCAAATTCGTGGGAAGCCACTTCGACTATTCTCATCTTCGTACGACTTTAATTAGCGGACATATTAATTAAAAATTCTCAAAACGCTACTTTTCGCACTCATTTTTCCGAGCGGCAACAGTCTTCAGCACTGGAGACAAAAATCTGCTTAATTTCGAAAGGTGATGCCGAAAATTTCATTAATGTCAGCATTTAAAATATATAGCTGCTGTTGGCAACTTCTTTGTTTCAGGTTAGTATAAATGACATGATATATTAATGCTACCTTAATTCTTTTATTGATATTGAGAAAATGCTTAATATTGCATTAAATTTAAATCATGACATCGTAAGTATTAACTTGAAGTGTCAAAAGTTTTTGTTTCCCCGAACCTGGCAAACCCTGCCTTTCCCTGCTACTTTCTGGCAACCCTAGCCCCGCTTTGGGGGGGAAGCTATCTTGCCGCAGCTGGGCATTTCGTAGCACTATATTACGTAGAGAAACATCTTACCATAACGTACGCTATTGCAGTAAATGATGCTCTATTCAATTACTTCTTCTGGTAGATTCTTCTAAAAGTATGCAAATTTTTAGTTGTTTCCACTAAAACTTTTCGGTAGAAAAATTTTATTCGTAGGCTGTAGGTTTTATGAAGATTTTAGGAATAGGGAGCATGGAAAATCAACTTGTGCCCTCACCGGAATCCGAACTCCATTGCTAGCTGGATGTGCTAACCACTTACACCATATCACGAGAAATGCAAGGGGAGAATACGATACTTTCTCATAATGATGACGAAAGCTGCTGTGTTTCCTGCTAAGAAACTTTACTGATGAAAACCGAAACACACACTGTGCAGCACCGTTACCATTAGGCAATGATTTCAGATGGTTGAACTGTTCTATAAGCTATCGAGCAATATTCCGAATCAGGAACAAAATGAATGCTTTATATCTGTCTGAGGAAGATTTAAAAAGGATGATGTCAGAGATAACATGCTGTCACTCAAAGCAGCCTGCATAAGTTAACCACCGCTAACAACTTACAGAGTTGTCAGAGAACATCGTGAACTCTCAACGAAAACAAATGTTTTAATAGAAGGGCAGAATATCATCAAATTGTCAAAACATGTTGTTACAGTTTGGTTCGTAATAAAACCAACCTACAGCTTTAACACGATTAACAGCAGGCGGGATATTTTGGACTTCACTTTTTCTGAGGAACTAATTCAGAAAAATCGTGAATCGGGTTTTCAAACTTTGTCAGCTCACGTAGCCCTTAGAACTAAAAGATTTTTGGGGAAATCCAACCCTAGCCCTAAAAACATATATCTTAAATGCGGTGAAGAAAACGGGGATTTTCTAAGATTCGTCTGTACGTATCAATGGTCTTCAAACTTTGTCAACTCACGGAACTCTTAGAACTGTGAAGTTTTTCGGGGAATCCCATCCTATTCTTTGAAATATATATTTTAAAATAATATTTAAAGTTGATCAGTATGTTCTAGGTACACTGCGCAAAAAAAGGGGGGACAGTTCTATATCTCCCGCTCTACTGGGCCGGTTAACAAAATTCAAATTGCGTTTTTTATATCTCGAAAGCACGACTTGGGATTACATTTACTTATAGTTTTGTTCTAATATAGGTATTTTGACACAAAATCGGACTTTTCTGAAATAACATGACAATTTTTTCCCATCTTTCGATTCTATGACTCAAATTATGCCTAAATATTAAATTTTGTAAAATTTCGTGCGAAATTTACGGAGAAATTAAAAAAAAAATATCTTGGCGTATTTTTTTCAGTTTGCACCAAAAATAATTCTCTTGGCGAACTTCTTAATTTATAGCAACCTATTTTCCTTTCCCTTTTTACATTGTGCACGAGGGGTAAAAAAAGCCACTTTGTTCCTATTTTCAAGTAATTTTAACAAAGTGCGTAAACCACATTAGATGTTATTATCACTTTCAACAAATATGCCAAATTTCAAAACGCGCCAATATATAAATTCACGTATAACTTCGAAAATTTTGAATAAAAATCCATAATTTTTTGCAGATATGCTTAGAAATACATCTACTTTAAGAGGATGGTAAAAACTGTATAGGTTAATTTTGGTTAATTATATGGTTGGTATATTCAAAAATTTTTTTGTAATTTTATTTGGCATGAACTTAAATTTTGAACTGTGAAAGAAGGAATCAAGTAAGTGTAATAAAAAAAGGTGATATTAATAAATAGATACCAAATTGAATTAACATTGAGGAGCTAAAAGTTTGAGAGCTAACGTGTTTAGAAACTACTCGTGCGATTTTTACAAAACTTTGCAGTTTGGCATAATTTGAGTCGTAGAATCAAAATATGGAAAAAAAAAGAGCATGTCATTTCAGAAAAAAGTCCGATTTTGCATGTCAAAATACAGTATATTAGAACAATGCTATATGTAAATCTAATACACATCCTAAGTAGTGCTTTCGAGACATGAAAAACGCAATTTGAATTTCGTCAATCGGCCCAGTAAGTTGCCTTGAAATAAAGACATCAGCTTTGTATAAAAACTTTATTGATGTTCTAAAACAAGAAATTTCTTTAATAGAAAGATTGCCTGCAGCACAGTGCGGCTAAGAACGCTATTCTACTGAAATATAAAGCATGAACAACTGCTACCGTTCGCAAAAACTTAATAGTGAAATAAAACATTTGTCAGTAACAAGATTATTGTAAAAATCATAACCTAAATTTAAATACTGAGAAAATAAATAACGCAAAAGAAAAAAAAAAAAAAAAAAAAAAAAGAAAAAAAAGAAAAAAAATGCAAGTCTCTCTCTATATAACCGGCTTAAGTGTTTGTCGCCGATAGTTTATTGGTTGCTTGCGTAACTGTAAATTGCTTTATTCCCCGTGCAGTGCAGCGCGTGACGCATATTATGAGAAAGCTAAGCCGGAAAAATTAAAAATACAAGAGCACGTGCAATTAACATTTAATAAATAAATTTAACATCTATATAAAATAGAATCCGGAAATATGCAACCGGCAAAAACCGGCAAAGATGAAAAAACAAATAAAATGAAATAAATAAATATCTTTTATTATATGCGGCGATAGTTCATGGGTTGCTTGCGTAACTGTACTAGCCAATGGGGTTAAGTTGCCACGCCACAGGGTTGCCTTTCAATTGAGACGTAGACCATATCCTGTAAAACTTGCCTTTGCTATGACCATCGATTAGTCTCAGTGCCAAACGCTTAAGCGTGTTGGCATTTTTTTTTACCTGAGCCTGCATTTGGACACGGTTAACTTTATGTTGCCTGTTCAAGAGTTCGTGAAAGAACGGACGTAAAATTAAAACTAATGGTTGGTCCTCTGCAAGGCGAGCTTAAAAATGATGGAAAGATCTACACAAGAAATGTTGTGTACAAAGAGATATTTGACATGTGAATTAACATTTTATTGTTTAAATGACCTTTATTTATTGAGCTAGCGGTGGCTCTTAAGAAATGTACCGCCAGTGGTTTCCTTCATTGCACTCTACTTTAAGCAATTAAGCAAGTAGAAGGGGGAGACCCTGTGGGGCTGTAAGCAAAGGGGCGTCCTCGCCGCCTGCCCTGGGTAATTCAGTTTGAAATAGCAGACACCTTTACACAAAGCATTTTAATTAGAATTTATAATATTTAAGACAGCGGTCATTTTGTAGGACCGCCGGAACTTTTTAGTATTAAATATACATCCAGCACCCGTAAAACGGGAGATATAGAACTGTTCCTTTTTTTTTTTTTTTTTTTTTTTTTTTTTTTTTTTTGCGCAGTGTACACTACGTAAGGAGAATGAAAGAAAAGTATTGTATTTTTTATTAAAAAATTAATATAAAATGAATGTGAGTTACATATTTATAGCATTAACTCGTGCTTCAGGTGTCACATCTACTTGCAATATATTTAAAGACTGGGCTGTGGTTCACGTTTTTACATAAACTGTCGAATTCTTCTATAATGTTATTATTATATAATTCTTCTATAATTTAATATTCTATAATGTTGCACGTAGATCTATTTCATATACTGCATTTATTTGTTTCCGTATTTTTTTTTTTTTTTTTTTTTTTTGCATATACGGTGAGAAAGATTTTTAAATTAAAGACATTGCTTCTAATGGCATTAAAATGTTTATAGCTGTTGAGAAATTTCTAGCTCTTCTGTATGCATCTGCAACTAAAAATTTGGAAGCTGCCTTTTCTTAAGTTTTTTAACATCGAATCTGTTGATAAGTTGTTCCCTGTCCTTCAGTGGCAAGTCTTCTGATTTATCGTACTACTCGAGCAAATTTTTTATCCAATCAGTTTTCTCTTATGGAAAATAATCTCTTCCAATTTTCTTCAACTGAAAAAGGTGCTCCGTTATGTATAATTTTTGTTGCCTAAATGTCAATTTCCATTAGAAAACGGTTTCGTTTTGCAACGCATTGCATGTCATTCTCTTTGACATGTATCATATGTCGAATTTTTATTTGGACCATCGGAAGCCTGGGATTTGACTAGTGGAGCCCCTCGATTCCGCGGAATTGGAGCTCTGAAAAAAATAAAATGTTGTTGCCAGTTTCCTGTCCTGAGAGTGCTACCTTTTGCAATAACAGAGTTACTTACAGGCTGTAAATTTCAATATGCATGAAATCTTAAAAAATAATTTAGTATACACATATTTATTTATTTAAGAAATATTTGCAATTATTTGCATTAATAGCATAATTTCGTAATAATATAAGCATTTTACTTCTTTAATCATAGGTTGAAACCATAAATGGTGACCAGATTCAACTTGTAAAATTAAGGAATCCTCTTCCAACGTTATCAGAATATGTTGGGTCTTGGTCAAAAGAGTACGTATTGTTGAAAAATTATATTGTGAATCTTTTTTTTTTTTTTTTTTTTTTTTTTTCTTTTTGGATACGTAAAGTTTAGGGTTAATTTACAAATGCAAACTTTTTTAAGTTAACGTTTTAAATCTTTAACTTTTTAAATCAAACTTTTTAAATTCTATTAACTCTTTAGAATGTTGTAATGATACTAGATACAGATATCTCATTTCTAAGTTTCTCAAAATCAGGTAGAAAATTTTATAGAAGATGTTCCATCACTGGAGATAGGAGTGTTCTGTAAATGTAAAATGTTAGTAAGTGTTCACTTTGTTTTAAAAAGGTAAATGCAAACAAAAGCTTCAAAGATGTTACTAAATAGGACCAGTCACAAAATTAACAGCGAATGCTGATTTTACCATATACAGACTCGTTAATCGCTGGAGCAAGCAACTTATTTTTGCTATAACTCCATAAACCTGGTTATGGAATTTTGGTGTGAAATTTTGCGGCTAATGCTAAATTTTGGTCAATAATGGGTATTTAAAATCAGTATATTTATTTTAGAATATTTTTGCAAATTTTGCGAGCAAAAGTATGATTTTGCTTTATTTTTCATATCTGGTTGTAACGAAAGTTTTCCGCCAAAAAAAATTCTTATTAAATTTTGGGAAAAAAAAAAAAACATGAAAGCAGTACTTTTAGTGCGGGTAGTAATCACCACCCAAATCTAATTTCTGCCAACGTTTTGGTAGTTTTCCAAAGCCTTCGCCCCAGACACTTGGTGGCCGCGAGTCCAAAAACAGATCAGCCTCATTTCGGACGTCCAGCGCAGAATGGAAGATAGCACCAGCAAGAGATAGCTGCAGGTGTGAGAAAAAGGTAGAAGTCCAAGGAAGCGATGTCGGGGATATATGGTGGGTGTGGCAAAAGATTCCATTCGAGTCCATACAGAGTCCAGCCGGTGAATGCAGACTCATGTGGTTTTGCATTATCCTGATGGAACATTAACTTTTTGCACTGGAACTCAGTTCAACGTTTTTCCTTGATAGCAGCGTCAACACGACCTAGCATCTCGCTGTACACCTTACTGTCGAGGCTTTTACCTTTTTGCAGATACTCTTTGTGGATAATACCACTGCAATCCAACCAAACAAAAAGCATGATCTTTTTGTTAGTCAAATTGTGCTTTGCGACATGCCGACGGGCTCACCGGGCGCAGAGCAACCCCTTTTTCGGCCTGTTTTGTTGAAGTAAGTCCATGTTTCATCACAAGTGAAGATCTGGTTAGTTAGTTGGTTAGTTTACGAGTATGCTGCAACCCTCCTGGCCGATAATAATCGGCCTAATGGTTAACGCAGCATACCCAAAGCAGATACAGTTAAAAGATAAAATAAAATTAAAAAAGATAGTCCATTACATATTTAGTTTTCAAACATATTTAAACCCTACTAATTTAAATTAAAAATATTAATTAAATTAAGGAAATTATTAAGTAATATGAAAAATTACACAAAACTACAGAATAACAGAGGCCTCATCTTTCAACATGAGAGGGACATCAAATCAATCTTAATCAGTTATTACCAAGGACCTTTAGAGGGTAGAGCCATAATAAATAAATATTATGCATTAATTGCCAAAACAAAAACAAATAAAACATCATACATTATTGGCCAAATTTACAATAGAATTCAAATTGGTAAAATCACATATAATCAATTCTCTAAAAACAAATTAAAATTTAAAATCAATACTTCAAGATCAAAAGGTCAAGATATAAAGACAGTTACATCTGTTAGACGAAAACACCAAATGCCTCCCTGTTATTATTGATGATCATCATCGCACACTTAGAAAATTTCCCTAAAGTATCAAAATCTCTCAAGTTATTATGACCATATTGTAATCTCAAGTCTTTAAATAAGGCACAGTGATTTAAGAAGTGCTCAACATCTCCAGTTACACAACATGTATTGCAATAATCTGTGGCCTGTAAGCCAAATCTTGAGAGGTACGCAGGGAAGCGACCGTGCCCTGTTAAAAATTGATTCAGGTCAATATCACTAACAATACTCATGCCCCTTTGATTTTTTTAGCTTGGAGAAATCCCGCGCACCTCTCAGACTCTTCCCATTGAATTTTCCAAACATTATAATAGAGGTTTCAAAATAGATTGCATTTTCATCAGCAATAGCCGGTTTAGCGAGCACGTCGGCCCTTTCATTTCCAATAAAACCCACATGAGCTTTAACCCAATGTGACGATCTGGTTCAGAATTTTGTCCTCGCGTTCATATTCGAGCAGATTATTGCAGGGCCGAACACATCTGTCCTTATCTGCTTGAGTCAGCTCATGCGGCACCCAGTGATTGAACTTCTACGTTAAGTTTATGCGATGCATAGATGAACTAATGAACATGGCACTATCGTCTAACTCCTTAGCAAGCTCTCGAGTGATTGCATACTGATCTTCTTCCACAAGTTCTCACAGGCGAGCATCATCAACATCAGTAGGCCCTCCAGAGCGCTCTGTTTGTTGAATGTCATAGTGCTTGTTTTTGAAGTATTGGTACCAAATCTTATTTAACGCATGTTACAGGACAATATAAAGTGTCAGAAAATTTTCCTATTTTATTTCGAGAAACTTCATGCTTGAAAATATACATCTTCAGTCAATGTTTCAGGAAATAAAGCCTGTAGCTTTCTTTTTCGAACACCAAATGTAGATTTTTAGTAGTATTATGACTCTTCATTAATGCCTTACATTTCAGCTCATCTGAATGGGAGAACGTCATTTCAGAAGATATACAGAGGTTGAACTGTCGGAATCTCAACGAAGGGGAATTTTGGTAAGGAAAAAATTTTATTTAATCCCAATTTAATTAATAAAGTACCAACAACTGCTCAGAGCAAGATCACATTTACAACTGTTTATTGTCTGAATGTATTATAAAGATGGCTTTCGGCAGTAATTCCTTTAGTAGCGTTAAAACATTCTTGTAGCGAAAGTTTGAGAATTTTCACTGAAAAATAATTTATTAGGTGGTAATTTTGTCTTAGAATTGCAAAATTTAATGCTGTTTTCATAAATTTTACATGAAAAATTTCATGTAATTCAAAGTATCATAAATATAGTATTTCCGTATTCACAAAATTTCATAACTTATTCTTCCTCTCGATGATAAGAGGAAGTTAAATGTGTTTAACTTGTTTCTTCGTCTGATAATGGATTTTTGCACGTACGTTTTTCTCCAATTTTTTAAAAGATACTTTAATATTAACCCATAAATCCTATAAAATGCAACAACGCAGGCTTTGGTACTGTAATCCAAAATCATTCTCGGGTTGTGATGTTTATCTGCGCTGTGAGATCCAAAAGCTTATATTAAAACAAAATTCATGTTCATTTTTATAATTAAAGGAAACTATTATACGGATTTTGAGAATAATTTAGTTTAACATTAATCAATATACTCATCTTATGTGTTCTTAAATTATGAGCTAAATAAATAACTTTTTAATGATTCTCAGCATTGAGATGACAGTTTTCCATGCTTAAGGAATTTAAAATTAATTTAAAGCCGTCTTATAAGTAATAGGTGAGTTAATTCGTATATTATGTCTAGAAGTATTCGTATAACATATATACAAGATTTTTTTCTAATAACATTTCAAATTAATATTACGCACGCAATACAAATAAGATTTAAACTAAAATGCTTCAAAATTTCATAAATTTATTGTGCATTTTGAATGTTATTTAATCATGCTTTCATTGCGAGTAGAGGCAAATTAATCCAATTGCCTTTTATCATTTTTGTGATAATAAGCAGGTTAAAAAAAGATTGTACAAATTTCCGTACTTGTGCGTTATCCGCGACCAGGAATTGCGGATAGATACAAAAAACGATGAATAATTTGCCAATAAATGTTTATCCCTCTGTTGCAATCATGTATTTAGCAAATAGCAAAAGAGGAAAGATACAAAGATAACATTTTCGAGATCTGAACGGCAGAGCTGAATGAGATGCAGAGGTATCAGTCGAAAGTTCAAAACCCAACACAATAGATGAATACTTTTTTCTTCTATTTTGAAGCTATAGTGCAGGCAATAGCTAGCTAATATTGATTAAAAAGCAAAAAAAGAACGCTTTCATAATTTTGATACTAAATAAAGGCACATGCACCTTTATGAGCGTGGGCCACCATTCGAAAAAAGAAAAATCTTCATAAGGTTGTGGTGTTGCGCGGCCCCAACCTACACGCAACAATAATAGTGACTGCTAGGAACTGGAAAGTACACAAAACTCTTAAGAAGGGTTTAACTCCCTTTTTATTCTACTTTAGAAGTTACAGATGCGTGCACTTGACGCTCACAAACTACGCCGACCCGGCGAAGAAACTAAAAATGAATAATAACAAGTTACTAACTACGAGGCTCTCTAACGTAACTAACCTAACCGCGTTCTAAGATACCGCTGATATTTCAGCAAACTTCTGCATATTAAGTTGAAAGATTCAACTGTCTGCCGAGGCACGCACACAGGCCGAAACGCGCGGTTCTTCAATTTCTACCTAGCCACCTTCACGCTCGTGAAGCAAGAAAAGCACACATTCGAACTTGTTTCCCTTCTATTTAAATCAAATTACTTCCGCTGAAAATCTGAATACTTTGCGCGTTCTACTAAAATTTACATACTCTGGCATTGGCAATTCCAGGGGAAAGTAAGGCTTGACAGAAAAGATAGTTTAAACTTAAAATAAATGTTAGTTAAAATAAATATAAACCCTACAATGTTCATAAAATTATCTACACCCATAAATAATAAAATTACTGAAGCATCAACCAGTGACAAATGGTTAAGACCACTGAATTCTAGAAGTTCGATTTTACAAAGTTCTTCCAACCCCGAACTCTCATTTGTCTTTAAATACATATATGTATTACAGCGCAATACTCAAACAACAAATTCATTTTATAATCTACAACCATGAAACTGTTGAAAAGGACTTTTTGAGACCAATGCAGTGAAAAGCCTATTCAGCAGAAAGGTGATGCAATATCAGCACCATGATGCCAGAGGGTACTTCAAGGCACACTAAGCACACGCAGTGCAAGGCAACATAAAAACAAGAAAAGGCGCTATTACAGCCATTCTTCTGCAAGTGCAAGTGAAAGTACACCTGCAGTATAACTTTAATAAAACATCAGGACGCCTGTACACCTGGTAGAATGATGGCATTATTAAGGAGGGGTGTAATTTGACGTGTGTCGTCCAAGAGTTTGGAATTGATAAAAATGCTCGTTCATGAGTTTGGCCTTACAAATGGCAGGTACAGCTGTAGGAAAGGTTGCTGGTGCTCGTCCAATGAAACCAACGGTGTCTGATGACCGATATATCTCCCTTCAGTCGAAAAGTGATCGAAACCAGACAGCGGGCAGCATTGCTCAGCAGTTGCCCATGGCAACTGGACGACATGTGTCTCAGTTTACCGTGGCCAGAGGACCTCATAAAGGCGGCCTATTAGTCCGCTGTCCTGAATGCAGCCTACGATTGACAGCAGCTCATCGGCGTCACGGCTTGGCACATCGACGGTAGTTGGAGTCACTGCTCACTATCCCATTGAATGTCAGAAATTGAAATTAATACATACTTCATTTGGTGATTTGTTTCGGAGATTTCACAAAATTTTCAAATTTCGCCAGATATTTCTCCGTAGATGATATAATTCGTAAGAAAGTTCACCATTGGCGATCAAAGATTAAAAAAATTTTTTTTCACGATAACCTATCAATTATTAGCAGCTAATTCTTACACTGCTATGTGTTTCTAAACGAGTTGATTCATATATATGTAATATTTTGGCAGTCGGGCACATGAATGAAGCTTGACATAAAATTATGACACAGAAGAAGTTAGCTGTTTTGATTCCACATCTTTATTCAATTCAAATGGCAAATCATTATTCTTTACCCAGGTAAGTTTAACTTTAAGTTTACTACTTCATATTATTCGAACAAAGGGAGGCAGATGAGAAGAGCAACAGCATAGGTCTTAACAGCAGAAGAAGAAAGCGGTCTCGTCTTACGCAAAAAATGGCGCGAGTTGTCTATTTATAGGAGCGGTTACGTAATAGGCTCGAATATTCTCGAAAGTACTGGTCTAGGGTGTAGATCCTGAAATTGCGGAAAGTTAATTAGAGGTTCCTTGTTCGCATAGAGCACAGCCATCGTGTTTTATATATTTTACATATATATTATGAATTTTATTTTTATATAGGTAATTTTAGTAGAATTATAATTAAAATTGTTGTAATTTTCCGTGCAATATAGCTCGAGACAAATTTTAAGAGAAAGCTACGTTAGAGAAGTAAGAATACAGGAGCACGTGCACTTAACATTACGTAAATGCATATCACGGTAATTTGTATTGAAATTGAATAAATGTAATTGAACATTATGTTAACTGTAACCGTAATTCCCTCCTCGTATTGTTTCCCATTAATTTCGAGAAGCAGAAAATGATAGAAATATCTTGTGCGACCGGTTGAACTAAGATTATCTTTCTCTTTAGATGCTCTTTGTATTGCGTTGTATCTAACATTTTTAGTAGTTTCAAGTATAACTACTGATTATATAGCGTGGTATTGTGAACACTTGTACGAAAATCTCTGAGGAAAACTTCCAGAGTTCTGATAAATTTTTTTAACCTATTATCGAACTTATGAATTCAATCGATTACGAACCCGTACCAGCAAGGTTGGTTTCCACTATGTGTAATGTGAATCCGATCCAATTTTTCTTAAAATGCCCTCTCATAAAAGCATTCCTTTGCTTAAGCAGGCTTTGCCCTTGCGTGCGTTGCCGCATCGGAATATCGAACCTAAACTGAGTGTGATATCATATGAAATCAGTTTCTAGCTTGTTAAAGCAAACCTAACACAGGTAAGGGACTTTTATGTTGGGACACCATTGCATACGTAGAAATTTCATTTTCTTTGATAATCCTTTGAGTAACAATTAAAATCCTATTTACACAGCGGCTCTTCAGCATAAAAATGCTCATATTTTTTACAAAGGTTGTTGTTGACAAATTAGAAAACAATTGTTGTGAGGATATTAGCAGCTTTATGCAGAGAAAACCTACAAGGTGGCGGTTATCGGGCGCAGCCCTTCAGCCCTCCTAGCCAACCGAAGTGGGCCTTATGGTTTAAATGTAGGATGATAGGCATTTTCTCCCTCCTTTCGCCATGCCTTCGTGGTGTAACGGTAGCACACTCGCGAATATTCGAGGGGTCCAGATTCGAGACCCGGCGAGGCCATTGCACATTTTTCACGTCTCCCTACTTCCCCCCCCAAAAAAACCTAATGATTGTACACGGGTGCCCGAAATGAAAGGTGGTGGATGATGATTATTCAACACCATGATTTCATGATTGGGTCCCCTAATCCCCAGTCACCCTTTAAAAGGAGGGTATATAAGGTATGAGGAGTGGGCGCAGCACAACCCACCTAACCAAACATGTTGGTCTCATGGACATAACAGGTCAGGCCAATTCAATGGAGGATGATAGGTATATAAGTTATTCAATGGAGAATATATAAGGTATTAAATAGAGAATATATAAGGTATTAAATAGAGAATATATAAGGTATTTTTTCTCTCCTTTCTGCACGCCTTCGGGGTATAACGGTAGCACACTCGGCGCTTATTCAAGAGGTCCAGGTTCGAGTCTCGGCAAGGTCATTGCTCATTTTTATGTACTCCTGCTTAAAAAAATCTAATGCCTCTACAAAACTTATAGTTACTCCACAGCTATTGAAGTAACTGATTCTTAAATCTCTCAGTGCCTTGACGCTTACTGTAATATTGGTAAGTTACTCGTACTTTGGCGTTTAGTGTGGTTTTCTTTCGGATAACCCTATAGTATTCATTTTCGATCTTTCGTATAATGCAAAATGATATATTTTTACTTACTTATATAAAACAAAGCACATAACCTATGTATAACAAGCAGTCTGCTCTGAAAATCAATTTTTAAACAAGATAAATGAAACAGAAATAACTACCTGTCTGTTTTTAGAATTAAGGCGATATGTTTATACTTTTTTAACATACAAACTGTGCTCTTATGTGTTTAATTAGTTAAATATATGTATGTCTCTAATTAATACTGATTAATTCATTTATTTATACTAGGATAACATACCACGATTTTGTGAAAACTTTCACAAGTGTAGAAGCTGTGCACTTGGATGCGGAAACCAGCAAAGACGAGCCAACACTCCGTTCGAAGATTCCATGGCAAATGAAAGTATGGCATGGACAATGGCAACGTGGTGTTAGTGCAGGAGGCTGTAGGAATAATTTAGGTAGTAAACATAACTAAATACTTAAATCGTGTAGGTTTTGATTCTAATTTAAAACTATACTTGTTAATTTCACTTAATGGCCTAAGTTAGGCAACATTTTATGTCAAAACGGATTATCGGCAACAAGCGAACAACTTAATCAGCAACTAAAAAGCTTTTATTTTGGGCCAATTTTGGAGTTTAACATACGTATGATAGAATACAGAACTGAAGAGTAACCAGCATACAGATAATTATAAACAGCTGGGCTGAAGGAACTAATGACTACAACTTAATGGCAAAACTCAATAGACCCCTGAAAATAGTCTAGACCTGATAGCAGAAATTCAGTTTCTCTCTTACCAACCAGCTAGAAATTCCTAGTCAACCCAAATAAACAAGCAGTTCTCTGAGGTAAGAGACAATGTAAACAGTCTCAGCCGGCCAAATTTAAGAATCCGCACTATTTAAAGTTCAGCCTCACGTAACTGAATGTGTATTAGCCTTCTGGATTAGACAAAATAGTGTGAGAAATGACAAAAACGGGAAAGCATACGGACAGAGTAGAAGAATGTTTGGTATATGAGTTTCTTTTCATTTCAAAATTCCTGATTATTTTTAGTTCAAAGGGCAGTTTGCCCAGGACTATTAATTTCGTTTTGGCATTTTGCGTTGATTCACTACAAGCACTGTTTCACTTTTCAAATTGTTGCCACCAAATATTATCGTCTTGTATTATATATAAAGAAATTAAACAATGGAGAATCTGCATGAATGTATGTATGTTTCTTCCATTGTGGTAAAACAACGGTATCAGAGCCATCGAATTTTGAATGACGTAATCCTTCTGCAAATATGGGTACCTAGAAGCCCAAATTTTAAATTTGGAATTTGTTTTATGATCGATTTCATATTTTGTAAAACTTTAACGAATTTTTTACTAACAAATTCAAGGATTTCAAAGCGAGCGATGGCAATGTTGTACAGAAAAAACATTTTTATCTTCAGCGCGCGAGACTGTATCGGCAACTCTAAAGATATGCTCATTTTAGAATTATTTTGCGATATTGTTGTTGAGCTGAATTTTATGGCAAGTGCGAAGAACATAATATTTGATAAATAAAGATAACATACAAAAATCTTTTTTTTTTAAAAAAAAAAAAAAAAAACCTTTGGACATAATTTAAAATTTAAAAACCTTTCATATTTTTTTTTCTTTTACGGTTTCGCAGTGAGTTGTATTGTATGATTTATTAGTTTCGATATATAATGAACTTTACTAATCTTAAGTAGCGGAAATATAGAAGGCAATTATGGATGTCTTTTTTTAAGGCTAATGGAATTTACTAATGTTTAATTCTGTAAATATAGAAGGTAGTAATAAAAGTTCGTTATTAGAGCTATTAATTTCAAATCAGAAAATAGTCTTTTGAATTAAGACATTTTGTTAGACAAAACTGCATATTTGAGATCTATCAAGCACTATTTAAAATAAGGGAGGATCCATAACGATCATATAGGAAAGTAAATTGAAATGACTAAGTCTTAAATGCATTTCCGAAAGAAAAATGAAGTCTTAAGATAATTTGAGCATTTCCTGCTTTATATTTATTACCTCGCGATTTTTTGCCACTTGACTACCATCAAGATTATAACTGATCTATGTATGACTAAAATTTTTTAAAAATCATTTCAAATAATTCATTTCCGTTACAGATTCCTTTCACATCAATCCGCAGTTTCAAATAGTTCTTCCAGAACCGGAAGAAGTTGTAATTTCACTCAGTCAACATAGTATTTTAGAGCCAAAAGTTATTGGTTTCGCTGTATTTCCAGTAAGTAAAATCACTTTGCATAGCAAAATAATTTGTAGCATACTGATAATGTTTACACGTGTAAGATTTATCAATTCACTGTGTACAGTTCTGAAATTTAATTGTTTTTAAATTTAATTTACCTTTAATTAGTTTATAAACCAGAAGAGCTTTCAATTTATTATCAAAAACATTACTGAAACTGAAACCCTAACGATTTCTGATGGTATTTGTTTAGATTTGAATAATTTTGTAGCTCAAAATTCGCGTCATGAGCAGGCCGGATTAAGAAGGCCTAAGCACTTAAAATATTTCGATGACTTTCCGTATGTTTATGCCAGCATTTTCTTCATTTTTTTCTCTCTTTTAGTGCTGCATCTTGCCTTCCATTTTGAAACCGGCAACAGGAAATTATTTTGTGTCCCAAATTTTCCTGAATACCAAAGGCCTTTTATGTTGTACCCTCTTTGTCTGATGCTTTAAGCATGTGCCTATATTGCTTAATGTTTAATCCAGCCGTGATCGTGAGTATTGACTTGGCGTAAAAATCAGTAGATTTAGTGGGTTACGTTAAAGAAGATAACCATATACTATTTCCGTAGCACAAGATTTTATGCAGTATTATTCATCTGCAGAAAGATTCCAGCGAGTGGGCAGGCTGCATGGGAGTTTCCATTTTCCTGTGTGTAACATGAATACGAGTCAATTTTCCTGAAAACGTCCTATACGAAGATCCTCCTCTCTCCTCGAGTAGATAATCCCGCGTGTGCTTCGCTGTAATTTAAATAATTCGATCTAATCTGGTAAGATCTGGGTAAGTGTAGATTTATATGCTTTCTATCACCTTTCCTGTAGGAAGAAATATTAGAAGGGTAAAGAGATTTGAATATGTTACAGGTTGCGAAGATTCGATAAGCCAGTGGGAAAATAAAAATTGGAAGAAAAAGTATAGTAGTAGAGTTCACCATAAATGAAAACAATTACGAAACATGAAGATAAACTCTTTTCACATATGTCAGCATACCAGAGGACCGGTTTTTTATGCTTCTTGCTTGCCGGATTGCAAGCAAGAAGCATAAATTATTTGATGGTCAATCTCTTATCAGAAGGCAAGCAAGAAGCATAAATTATATGATGGTCAATCTATCATCAGAAGGCATTTGGAATTCTCATTTGTCTCCATTTCCTAGAAAGAGATAATTGTTCTCAAATGCATAGTTGCTTATTTTCTTGAATTTGCACCGCTGATGTTGTCTTCCGAAAAGGTGTAGAATGAAGGCACTCACAAGGAATATACATTTCACAAGGAATATACATAGAATTCATAGTACTTTTTCGAAGGAGCGTTAACCTGTTTTCTGAGTTACGTTTTGCAGCAGCTTAAATGCAGAGCATCAAAATCTGATGTTCTAATGGCAAAGCTGTTGCTTTCATTGGTGAAAGCAAGGCTTCTAGTTGCGCGAAATTTTACCTAAGCAATATCATTTCAACAAAAGTATTCTTGCGAAATGCCTAGATGCGGTGGGATAGCTTCCCCGTAAAGCGCGGTTAAGATTGCCAGGAAGTGGCAAGGAAAGGCAAGGTTTCCACATTTGGCGCAAAATCGCCAAAATTGGCGATGTGCCATAAACGGAGCGAGAACATTATGGACGCATTCTCAGCGGTTTTCCCGAGAATAATCTTGAAGTTAGGTTAAAGCTATATATATACCCTGCCTGTACGAGTATTTTGAATTCAGTAGTGTAGTAGTAGTGACTTGAGTTCAGAGATTGGTTTGAGAGCGATCGACCGAGTCGGGAGCTGTATTTAATGTTTTTCCGTGAAGCTGTCTTCGCCTATATATCCTGAAGACTGTGTTGCTGATTGTTTCAGCGGGTTTATCGTAGTTTTTCGACGACTGTAAACGTGTGTTTGGAGCTGTCTTGTGTAATGCTGGCGAATAAATTGTGTTTTGATTCTTCATCAAGTGTTGTCATCAATTATTTCTAATCCACGAACCCGTAGATGGCAACAGTATGTTAACTTTTATACAACTAGTATCACTTCTTTCTTACATACTATGATTGCCATTTCGAAATGTCAGGAATTACTCAGCGAAAGATACGGAAGATAATCTTCCCTAATATAGATCCAACAAATCAATAGATCCAAACAAAATGAAACTTCGCACACAACCCTAAACGCTGTTATTTAATGACACTCTGCACTGGCAAAGTTCATTTGAGGTAGGTTAGGATTGCACTTTTACAAGGGCTGTTATATCTTACCAGTTCATATTTTTAGGAAGTTTCCAGTGCAAGGTCCATCAGGTCATACGGCATATTTTCGAAATCACTAGTAAGCTCAGACAAAGCATTAGGAAACTAAATTTCACACTGCTGTTCACTAAAAATATTTGCTGTTCAGTATCACTCTGTACTGGCTTACTTGGCTTTGGTACTAAGTCTTAGTTAAGCCAGGTTAGGTCCCTAACATAGCATTTTTCCCCAACACGGAACTTAAAGACCCTTTTTTTTTTTTTTTTTTTTTTTTTTAATGAGGCAAAATTGGAATTGTGAAGAACTATAGAATGACTTTTGTTTAAGACTTGAGCTTGGGTCTTAAAGGATTATCAGACCCAATGTTTTGAAAAGTTTCAGCAATATTATCTTACTCATAATCATAAAATATATTTCTGCCTGAAAAAGTGATAATTCTTCATTATTATGCCAAAAAATAGCGATTTAAAGCAATAACAAATTTCCATATTATTTTTCTCTCTTGCTCTAAAATAAATTACGAATTAAACAAAAACGAGTGAAAACATACCATTTTATAAAGTTTTTCGTCTCTATGGATTGATGGAAGACTTCAGATATTTCAATCTTAAAACTGGCCATTTGGTTATTCATTAAGAATTCTCATCAGCTGGTAAATCTATCTTTATTAAAAATGTTTATAAAATTTTAATTGTTAACAGTATTTACTAGAGCTGAAAATGTTTTTCAAGTATGAATTTCTAATTGATTTTTTATAATTACAGATGTGCAAGTCACTAACAGCAGAAACAATGGACAAAACTTTCTTCAAGAAGACGAAGTCTATATACAGTTCTTCATATAGTAATAGTCGACAGGTTCGTTCTGTTTTTTTACTATCACTGTTATTTATTTTGCCCATCAATGATTTTTAAAATTGAGATAACAGCCTTTGTTTTTTTAAATGTTTTACATAATAGTTTCTTTCAAAAAAAAATAATTGGTTTTAATTCTGTAAATGGTCAGAATCAGTTTTTGTATCGCGATTTTATCCGCTTACTTGGTTTTAATGGAACTTCTTAATAGCTTCTTGCCAGCTTTTTGCCTTCTTCTTCAATAGCGTCTTGCCATTTCTTACTTGGAATAATGCAACGATATTCCAAAGTAAAAATTGATATACATTCCCCATCTTCGGGAACTATGAGGAAAACTGCAGAGTCTGGAGGAAAAAGAACAAATTTATGAGAAAATAAACGGGCAGAAGAAAAGGAAATGAACGTAACGCCAGCTGTCGAGAAAAACAGTAATTAAATGTGAAAAAGAAGAGCTATTAGAATTTTGAAAGTGCTGGGAAGAAACGAATTGGAATTAATATCACAAGGCAAACTTCCGTGAATGTGAAAACTTCAAGGAAACCCCGTTTACTAACAGGAGTAGCCTTGGTCAAGATTTTGACAGAGTCAAATGCGAATATCCACAATGATCTGTTGTTAGTATATTGGATTTCCTTGAAGAATTTCATATTCTAATCAATGGCATTAATTCCAATTCGTCCAGCCAGTGGTCGAGTGGTTAAGCCCACAGAATAGTAGTAAGTTCATTCCGCCCTTGAATCCAGGCGAATGAACTTGTTGCACGGGTGTCTTATGCTGCTTCCCTTAAGCGTAACACAAATACGAGTCTTGTAGAAACAACTTACAAAAATTGTTGACAAGCTTATGGGCTTCGGAACAGACCTATGCCAAGTGTAAACCATTTAAGAGTACTTAATGCATAATGCAACATTCCCATACCAGCTAAAGGGAGCTCACTGGCAGCATTATATAATTGTAACTGCACATATGAATGGCTGTAACTTATTATGTATGCAGCAGTAGTATACAAGTACTTTGTCATCATAAAACGCAGTAATGGCAGCATCTTCAATCACAGTCAGCAGCATCATATGTACACATGAAATACCAAATGTATGCTTTATGTACTCCCATATTCTGCCACCAATGCACTGTTATTTTCGTATTTTTGTAACGCCTGTCTGCAATTTCACTATACATATTAAATTTGTAATGCGTATTTTTCCCCGGTATTTAATTCAGTAATCATGTATATAACTCACTATCTCGTATCAGTATAATCTCACCCTCTCTATGTTTCAATATCACCGCACTATGCATCTCAAGTCTGTAATTTATATACGCCATTATTACACACTCCTATATCCTGTCACCAAGTGAACTGTTTTGTTTATGTATTCTTGTAGCGTCTGTCTGCATATCTTGTTACGTATTTAACATTATAATACGTATTTCTCTCCCATATTTAATTCAGTAATCCTGTATATAATTTATTATCTTATATCAGCATAATGTCACCCTTTCCTATGTATCAATTACCTTACTATGTATTTCAAATCTGTAATTCATATATCCTCCTTGTATAACTCAGTAATGCGGTATCTAATTTAGCATCTTGCATCAGTATAAACTCACAAGGTACTTCATGTCACATTTTATTCAGTAACAGCATTTTCATGTTTCAGTATGTTCAGTTTCCCATGTTTCTCTGTCTTTCAAATATCAGTATAACATAAGTATTAGTATCAGTATCTTGTTTCAGTATATCCTCATTATGTTACCCTCGTGTTTCAGAATGCTCAGTTACAATGTGCTTTACTATGTACCTCAAGCACCAGTATAACCTTTCTATACAGCTCAATATTGACATATGCATATCTCTCCTGGATATAATTAAGTATTCCGTATATAACTCAGTACTTTGTAGCAGTACATTATGTATTTCACGACTTAGAATGTACAATTATAGTATGTTATATGTTTCAGTATGTTCAGCATTTCCTGTTCCAACATGTTTTTCAAGTCTCAGTACAATCTCACTATGCATTCTATGTTTGTCATACGAATATCTCTCTTGTATATAATGCAGCAATCCTGTATATAATTCAGTATCTTATATCAGTATAATCTTACCATGCATTTCACGTTCCGGTATGCTCAGTTATAGTATGTTTTCTGTCTCAGTACGTACAGTATTTCATGTTTCATCAGGTATTTCGTGTAATTAGCGTAATCAGTATTATCTCACTATGTATTTCATGTTTCAGTATGCTCAGTCATAGTATGCTCATGTTCAGTATGTACAGTATTTAATGTTTCACCATGTATTTTAAGTCTCAGAAATATCTGTATAACGTCATCATGTATATCTTATCTTAGTATGTTCAGATACAGTAAGTGTCATAATTGAATATGTATAATACTTCCTGTTTCAATATGTATTTTGAGCATTAGCATAATCTTACTATGCATTAATGATTCTATACCATATTGTACTCCAATATATAATTTAGTAATCTGGTATATAATTCAGCAACTTGTGCATACTAATGTCTGATAATTCAGCTTGCAGCAGCAGTGTTTAGCCATGTCATTTTCTACAATATTTGTAAAATAATTTTCCAGTGGCCGCAAGAGTATAGCTGATGCAATGTGGCCTGCATCAGGCGCTGGGTTTCCGTGGTCGGTGCGAGGCGTTTTTGTGGCTTCAGTGACCTTGGCACGTTTCACTAGACACAGGTGGACGTGGCGCTATACCAATTAACCCTAATGGTAGAGGAATGGTGCCCACGTCCTCCGTCGCATGTCGCATGTAGAAACTGCTCCACGAAGAGATTCTGTCCCTTAGGCAAGGTAGCCGTTGTGCACTTTGACGCATACGAATAACTTAACCCAATTCATGACATTACAACGCTTTCGAAATTCTCATAGCTTCTTGCCATTTCTTTACTTTTTTTTTTTTTTTGCCTTATATTTGTTTTCTTTTTGTTATGTTCGCTGAATTTCCTAGAAACCTATTCTTGCTACTACCACCTTTGAAACCCCCTTTCTGAAAAAGAGAGATCTTTGTCAGATCGCCCCCGAAATCGATGGATATTTATTAAAACTTACTTTAAATTGCTTTTTCTCCTAATTTAAACTTATGTAACAATACCACAGGTAACAAACACCTGTTGCATTTCATACAGAATAACAGAATCTCTGCGGAACTTAGTCATTTTTCATTCTTGGTTTCTCTCTTAAAACATTCCTAAACCCGCTTCCAAGTCTCGTTAAACTCAGTTGTCTAGTTCTTTAAATGTGTTAGCAATAAAAACTAAAATTTTCAGTTTTTGTTTAAAGAAGGAAAAATCTGGAAAGGTTTAATGCCAGAAAGCAAAAATTATAATTAGTACCTGTTCTTATTTACAACTTCCAACAATATTTATTAAAATTTGCATCAAATAATATAATTATGTGTAAAAATAACCTTTGAAAATATCCATTTTAGGTTTCAGGAAGGGTGCATTTTGAACAAGGGAGCTATCTTATCACTCCGACTACTTTCGATCCTGGAGAAGAAGCCAATTTCACAATCAGAGTTATTTCAAACAAAGCCATAAAACTCAAGTAAGTTAAATTTAAATTTAACAAAATTTTCTATTGTTTGAATGTAGACAGATACGAAGGAATTTATTTTTTCTTTATTCACTGTTAAGAGATTGTTTTTGAGATTGAATGTCATTAGCTTTCAACGCATTTTTTTTTTTTTTTTCAGATTATTAGACTGCACACCTACTGTTCTGAAGCCTGCAATAATAAAGGTAAAATTAATATATATGATTTGTAGTCATTAAAATTATATTATATAAGAGCGCTTTGTAATCATAAATGTCCCGTTAATATACCAAATTTGCAACCTAATTTCATATCATTGCTCATAAACTGAAGCTTCAAAGAAAATGTATAATTAGACACATTTTAACACAATAATTAAACGATTATGTATCGGTTACAATTTTAATTCTAAGTGATAATTAAGCGTTTTCTACCTTATATAACAATGTAGTTACCATTATGATTTTAAATTTTGAAATAATTTTTAGGCTTCTGCGTCAATAGAGACGAAGATAAACACTTATGAAGGAATATTTTTGCAGTTATCGGATGAAGTAAGTTTTCCTAATAGTATTCGAAATTTCCTTTCAAATTAAAAGAGGATTTTCAAATTTGCGTATATATTAACAAGGTTTTCAAATGCTGAATATACTACTGTATTAAATGCGGTGGTGCCTCGCATAACGAAAGTATTCGGTTGAAAATAGCGTTATTTGTGCGAGCGATTCGATGGCTATGAAAGACGCTGTCTCTATAATATTAATAAGAATTGAGAATAATATGAAATAGTAAAAAGCTTATTCAGCAACATTATGAAGGAGTTTATTTATTAGTTACAAAAAGTACTTGCATGTTTTAACACATATATGCAATTTTTTTTTTTTTTTTTTTTTTTTTTTTTATTTCGCCTTTCTGTGAAAATATTTACATACACTGTATACATGAGCAATCTCATGGATTTTCATTCTGATCAGTTTGAGTTTTTCATTTTCAGTGAAAAACTCAGGGCTGTCCGTGACCTTGCATATCGGCCTTTATTGATTTCTTGGTTAGTACAGGTTTAAAAAGAGGTTGTCTGAAGCAGTTTACTTCTGTTTCTTCAGGGTGATCTTGATATATTACTGCATTGTATTTTCATTGGGTAGATCTGCCACTCTTTTCACCCCAGCTTGCTTAGAATGCCATTGATTACCTGTGGCCTAAGTCTCTTCCCAGTTATTTCGAAGATTTCTGCTTTGTTGTTTCTTATCCTCCTTATCCGGGAGAACTGCAATCAGGTCCATGTATTAATCATGGCCAAGAAATTAAGACCAGAGCCTTGGACGCATTATAGATCACAAGCACAGGTTTGATAATCAGTCCCCCCAGGAAACGAATCCGAGAGTCTCTTACATGGAGGTAGAAAAGGAAGGAGGAGCCCTAGAAGTTAAGCACTGCTTTGAAGCTTGGGTCACCAGATGGGGTGTTCTTTGTTTACATTCAGAAGCTCCCTTGACAGGGTTCTGATAGTATTTCGACACACGACAGTTCCATACAAATCGAAAAAGGGACACTTTCGCATGAAAAAAACATTCATAGTGTGATGGATAATAGCAATTTGTGTAGTTTAGTGACATTTACGCAAAAATCACATCTTTGTTATTTTTCGATAATTAACAACAGCGATTTTGATTATGAATTTCTTTTATAAAATTCTAAGCTGTTGAACTACAAAAATATAGATTTTAAGAAAAATGTTATGCTTAAAGAATGAAAAATACCATACGGTACATTTAAAATTGTATACCTCTTTCGATACCCTTTATAGAGTATTCGCTACTTTTATTTTATTTTCCAAACGCCAAAATGTTTTAAATAAAACAAATTTTTTTCACATCCATATATTATTTAACATGTATCTTTTAAAATTTTTTAGAGGAGAGGCTTTACTGCTGCCCATTTTAAACTCATCGTTTTAATTTTATATATCTGAAAAATAATCACTTTGGGCTTACACGTTTTACTTATTTGGGTTAATTAAAAATAAAATTACCATCAAATGCTGCAATCCTCGTCAAAATTAATAAATACACACACAGATATGCCAATAAGTTAGCTTTCTCTTCATTTGGAACCACACATTTGTGTAAAATTAAGTACAGTTTTACACAAATGTGTGGAACAGAAGAGGGATACATTTGCGAATTTGGAGGAAGTACCACGTTCGGTCAAGATGATGTGACCATGCGAACGTGCTTCATCATCAAGACAGCGTATTAAGAATTTTAAAATAGGGTAATCGACGGAGGTGAAAACATTTGTATATCCTGCCAAAGGAGGTCCGATCATGAATGGTCCTCTTATTGATTCCAGATTGTTAAATGTTTCCCACGCAAGTCTTTTTTTCTCGGAAATTCGAGTTTTATGCTGGCTTCTTAACGTACGCAGGTCATTAAATTATTTATAAATGTATTTGAAATGAAGAATTTATTCACTTATAAACAACAGTGAAAGTACTGTGAAGAAATCTAATTATTAAATGTATCTAATTTATAATGATTATAAATGTTATCTAAATATATAATAACCTTAATATTGAATTGTTAACATAAATTAAAATCCTGTTGACAAATGCGTTATAAAACTACTTAAGCAAGAATTGTTCGTATTGGAAAGCAATCTGTTAAAAGGTATTGTAAAGCAAATGCTATGAGATGCGCGCTCAAGAACGTAATAAAGAGTTTTGGAATATGTATTGTTGAAATGAAGGGTAAAAAAAATCTGATAAGTATAATTAAAAGAATTATTTCCCTTACATTTTATAATAACTCAGTTACAAGTTTTCAATAATACTTTAAAAAAATCCTTATTTTATCCCCTTTCAGAAATGTTCAGAAAAAGTTAAGTACTATTTAAAGTATTTCGCTAATTCCTAATAATTCTCTAATTGAAAATGAACCGAATAGAGGATTAATTATAAATTGACTTACATTTTTCGATTTAAAAGATGCCTCAGAAGCCAAAAAATCATGTCATATTTAAGAAAGTATTTTAGGAAGAAGCTCTATAAATAGAAAAGAAATAATGCGTAATTTTAATATTAATAATACAATAAACTTTGATCTTAATTTTTGTACCTTAACCGAATAAAATCGAATTACCTTAATTTTTTTTCTAATGTAATTAACGAAAACTTGAGAAAATATTTCATTCAAATTAAACCATTCTGAGAAAACTGTCCTGTGAAAAGTATAGCATTTAATTCCGTTCAGAATGAAATGTTGTTTAAAAATATGTTGATACATTTATATGTATATTTACGACGTAATTACAAAATATTTACATCCTAACGCGTCAAATCCCATTGAACTCAATGGTAAATGACCCAATGTTTTGATCACCACGTAGGGATCGCCGGTGCTTCAGAGCAGGGTACGGGAGAAACTTGTTTAGGGCGACTCCATCTTACTTCCTACCTCCATGGTCTCTTACTACAAAGTACTCGATATAACTTTCGGATCGATACAATAGCTTCATGCCGGGAGGACTCAATACTCTTAGAAACATCCATGTCATCTCGAGAATTGGAACCCAGCCCAAGGTTATGGCAACTGGTTCTGCAGAGCAAGCATTCATCCCCTTGTTTGTGTCCTTCTTGTTTTTCCCACAAAAGACTCTTCCCCCCCTTAGGTTCCTCATGTTCCTATTAAAAGGAACCTTTGTTTTTTAGTGTTGAGCTCATTTACATATTCTTCTAGAAGTTCCTTCCATCCTATTACTACCTCGAACGCTATAGAAATAATTTCCTCCATGAAGGGAATTAATTGATGGCAATTATTTGTTGATTCATCGATTGAAGCAAAGGAGTTTTGTTGGAAAGCAAGTAAAAGTCATATTACATCTTTAACTTCTCATTCAAATCTTTTAGATGGTTAGGCGCATCGTCAAGCAACAAAATAATCTTTTATGGCAAACCTTTCTTTATGAGATATTTCTGAATAAGAATGACTGATAGATATTCTGAGCTAGAATACAATATCTACTCTTTTAAAATTTATTTTTTAATTCAAGGTTTCTGGTTCGATTTATAAAGGACGGGCAGCTTTTAATAACATTCACTTTTTATAAGTTGTGAGATTCTCTGAGTGACAAACTAGTAGATATTTCAATTTTAAATCTTTTTAATTAGCCGCAAAGACGAATGTTACTCTACTTTTCACAGAAGAATTTTCGTTTCTTGTTACATGGATTATTTTCGGCATCTTTTTCCAAAACCCAGTTTCGTCACGCTCGTGGTTCGTAATATGGGATTCGATACTCATGCGTGATATTTTCTGAATTTATACTCATCTGTTATAGTACCCCTGTTCTGGAGCCTCATTGTCAATAAAATTTTTATTAACATGACTGGTTTTGAATTATTCTGCTTTGCAGATAGTTTGGCTATTGTCTATGATGACTCTTTAGAGAAACTCGAAAAAACTTTTAAGAGTTTAGAGGAAAATTTTATGAACTGGAGTAGAGAAGAAAATATAGAGTTTAAGAATGAAAAAATAAATGCCATTTTCTTTCCTAGGGGTGGTAAGGCTACTAGAAAACCAAAGTTGAAATTTAATGGTATAAAGATTAATTTTAAAAGTCACTTTAAATATCTTGGAGTGATTATTGATGAAAAGCTAATTTTTATTGAACATTTTAAGGCGATTCACAGAGATATAGAGAAAATTTTAAAACATTATAGAAGTACCTTTGATTCATAAACTTTAAAGTTAAAAAGCACCAACCTTAGAGATATTTATTTAAATGTTATTAGGCCAAAAATTTTATATGGTATTGGCATGTGGGGCTGCCGGGCAGGGAAATTGATTAGACTGAGAACTAAACTGGATTCATTGCAAAGGAGCTGGCTGCTTGCAATCACAAGAGCTTTCCGTATTGTTTCTACAGAAGTTATTTACTTACTTGCTGGCATTCCGCCACTCTCAATTTTTTATAACTTTTATTATGAAAAATGTTTACTCAGCTATGGTTTTAAAAAGATTTTAACATGTGAAAATGGGGATGTTTTAAATGGTATCGCCTTGAGAGGAAAAGATTTTATTAATATACATCCAAAAGATTTCAAGGGTACGTACGATAAAGATTATATGAATACTGGCATGATTGATATATACACTGATGGCTCCGGATATGAAGGTGGAACTGGTTGCACTTTTGTTGTTTTTTATTACGGAGTCGAAATCTATAATAGAAAAATACGATTAGAAGGAAATAAATCAGTGTATCAATCTGAAGCGGTTGCAATTAGAGAGGCACTGCAGTGGAGTTATAAAAACTTAAAACAGTACTTTACAATGCATATTTATTCTGATGCTCTCTCGGCCCTACAAGGCTTGGCAAATCCGGAACCAAGCAATAGACTTATTTTGAATATAAAAAACATTTATAACAAAATAAAAGAGAAAACAACTGGTATATATTTTCATTGGGTCAAGGCACACATTGGTGTTATCGGGAATGAGAGGGCGGATATGCTAGCTAAAGAGGCTGCCCTGGGAGAAGGTGATATTTATAACGCTATTAATGATTCCAGAAGAATTACCTTGAGAAAAATGAAAGCAAGTATAATTGAGAAATGGGCTCGGGAATGGAACGGTTCAAATAAAGGTTACTTGAGGATTTTGACCATAAAAAGAAAAATAGATCTATTTAATAATATAGATACTATTCAAGTTATCACGGATCATGGTAGATTCCCAGCCTATTTAAAATGTTTTAATCTCCAGGGCAATGATCAATGCTTGGCTTGCGGGAAGTACGGAAATGCAGCTCATTTTATGGAAGAATGTAAACTGACCGAGAGTGTGAGGACGAGATTTGGAAAAATAAATTAACAGAATGTAATTGAAAAAAGAAAATTTTTGAATAGCTATGCAACAGAAATTATGAGGATTGTGAATGAAAACAAGACTATCATAGCAATAGGACATTAAATATTTTGGTTTTTCTTTAGTTTACGAGTTTATGTGTTGGGTGAGTGAGTTATGTGTCTTCTTACTATTTTTTGTTTTCTAACCGATTAAGCTTATGATTTTCTTTATTTTGTATTGTGTAAGTGTATTTTTAAAGATACACAATCTGTGTTAATCTGTATTTTAATCTTTTAACTTTTTTTGTTTGTTTGTTTGCGTCGGGTGTGCGACGTAAACAATGAGGCCAATTATTATCGGCCAAGAGAGTTGCAGCATACTCGTAAACTAAACTACACTGGTGTGCAAAAATTAAGGACGAAGTCGAAAAATTAGCATATCAGCTGAACGAAGAAGCAGAGCGGACAGAAAGACCAATCAGGAGATTAAGTAAGCTATGCGGTAGCACATGCACATATCTGAGTAGTATAAAGCATGTTGTCGGTGTAAGATCAGTATTTCTGGCAAAGAGATTGTACGCCGTATAGCAGTTGCTGCCTCAGCGAGGCACACCGAGTTGCTGCCTCAGCGAGAAATGGCGAATAATCAATCTGTTAGACGACATCTGGATGCTTTTACCCGAGGTCGAATCATTGGGAAGTTGGAGGAAGGCCGCAGTGTGACAAGTGTGGCTGCAGAGTTCGGAATTGCTCACAGCATCGTTTCACGACTTTGGAGACAATTTCAAACTACAGGAACAGCTATCCGGGGGTTTAGTAGTGGTCGTCCACGAGGAACCAACCACACCCGCAGATGACCGGTATATTGCCTTACAGGCCAGAAGAAACAGGCGGCAGACAGCGGGAGAAATCGCTAGACACACGACACAGGCGACTGGACGACCGATATTGCGTTTTACTGTGGCCAGAAGACTGCACGGTGGTGGTCTGTTTGCACGACGCCCTGTACGGTGTGTACCTCTAACGCCTGCCCATAGGAGAAGGCGTTCTCTGGGGTGCCGGGAACACCGAATTTGGAGAGACAATGAATGGGGACGAGTACTCTTTACAGATGAGAGCAGATTCAGTCTGAGTAGCGATTCTCATCGCATACTCATCTGGAGAGAGCGGGGAAGCCGCAATCATCCCTCGAACATCATTGAAAGGGACAGGTATGGAGGTGGCGGTGTTCTCGTTTCGGGAGGCATCATGCTTGGTAGTCGTACAGACCTTCACATCTTCGACGCAGGTTCAGTCAACGGGACCCGTTATTGTAACGACATTCTTCTTCCATATGTGCGTCTTTTTAGAGGCGCTATGGGTCCGCAGTTCCTTTTCATGGATGACAATGCACCATGTCATCGCACATGGTGCTTGACAATGCACCAGTCATCGCACAGCTCTTATGACATGGTGCGACAATGCACCGTGTCATCGCACAGCTCTTAGAGAGTGAGGATATTGAACGTATGGATTGGCCGGCACGATCTCCGGATCTCAATCCCATCGAGCATGTATGGGATTTTCTAGGCAGACGCTTGGCAGCTCGTACCTTACCACCAGTAACGATTCCGGAGCTTCGATTGGCGCTGCAAGACGAATGGGCAGCAATGCCTTAACAACTCATTGACACCCTCATTCTCAGCATGGGCAGACGCTGTGAAACCTGCCTAGCAGTCAGGGAAGATCTTATCCCCTATTAAAGACCGGATGTTTCTTGCTGGACACCCATCACAGGGATGTTTCGGCCTTCAGTCGCATTGCGCTCCATGCTACTTTTCAATAAAGCTTCTTTTTATCCCTCTGATTTCTCTTTTAGTAAGAGTTGCTTACATTACTCATGTCCTTACGTATTGGGGATCTTACGATATTAAATGTGTTGATTTAAAAAGCTTTTGTGTACAAAGTTATATTGAAAAAAACCGTCTCGTCCTTAATTTTTGCACACCAGTGTAATTTAAACTCGTTTGTTATGCAGAACATACATTGTGCAAGGTGCCACTGAATACATGATTTTAAACTTAATTCAGAACTTAGAAACATTTTTATGTAAATATGTTTTAAACATTCAAATTTAAAATAAGTATTATTATAGAAAAGAAACATTGTGAAAGTAAATGCAGATTACGAAGTTGTAATAATAGATTATAGAAAATGGGAGAAACTTCTAAATTTTATTTTATTGAAAATTCTTTTCAGCATAAGACACTCAATGCCTTCGAGTTACAGGATGTCTTAGAAGTCTGTTTGCCAAATGGTAAGGTTAATATTCAGCGTTCTTCTTTTAATATATTTTAAGGATTTATTTAAGAAAAAAAAGAAGAAACTTCTTTTTATGATCATTTTCTACAATACCTATTTTTATAGTATTTATATTTTTTTCTGTAATTTTGTTTTCAGATTACGTAAAAAGCTGTGCCACATTAGAGGTGTGCAGACAGATTGTGCTAGCGTTGGATGTATCCTTTTTACAATCATGTTAAAAGTGAATTTAATCTTGCAAGCAAAATAACTTAATAAATAAGAAAACGTGAAAACTATATAAAATAAAGAAGAGTTAATTAAAACTTACTGAAACGAAAGATAATTTAGCTGAAAAAAAAAAAAAAAAGAGAAGCTATCGATATTTTTAGGGTTGCAGGAAAATTTGTAATTTAATATAGCTACAGAATTATACGATAAAGCACATAATTTTCTTTTTTAATTTACTGCTTTTCTTCATTTTAGTATTAAGCACTATGTTCTTTTTATTAATTTTTTTTTTGCTATTAATACCTAAATTCTTAGCCCAAAGAAGCGTTAACCGAGAAAGGTTATTAGTCTCAAAACGGCATTTTGTGGCATTTCACTATAAACGGCGAATCTCTTTTTAAATCGTAGCCACCAAATATTATCACCCTGTATTATATTTAAAGAAATTAAATAATGAAGAATCTGCATGAATATATGTATGCTTCTCACACTGTTCAAAAGCAGCGGCGGTACCTAAAGTCATCAATTTTTAATAACGTAATCCTCCACCCGAACATGGGCACCTGGACGCCCGAAATTTGTATTTTGAATTTATTATCTGTTTCATATTTTGTAACATTTTAATGAATTTCTGATTAATAAACTCATTGATTTCAAAGCGAGCAGTGGCAACACTGTTCGAGCAAAAAAGCTTTTTATCTCTAGCATGCGAGACTGTGCCAGGTTTAGCATTCATAGGCATAATGTATTGATGCAAAGTACATAATCTTCGTGGGAAACTCTGGAAAATACAAAATCTTCGTGGTTTAATGCTACATTTATAGATTTTAGTGATAGTCTTATAACGGACTGATCTAATGAAATGATCATTGTGCTGTATCTTATGCACCACCCATGAAAAACAATATGTTTACTTTGCTTATTAGTTACCTGCATTTCTGAAATGTAAAAGTAAAATATTTCATAAGAAATTACTGTACCAGTGTAGCGTATTATAGCAAACATGAGGGTACACCATTATTGGTTTTTGTTGTTCCAGAATGCTTACGTTTGTATGAATGATACTTATGGCACATAATGTCTGAATTTGTAAAGCACATTAAGTATGTACTTTTCAATGATTCTCACGACTTGATCCTGTATTTGTATGATCCTATATTTCACATTCTGCTCCTAATACGCAAAATATTATATGCAAAATAATTACTTGTAAAATATTGACTGGTATAAGTGTATGTGTATTATTTTGTATGGCACATTCTATATATACATATTCTCTCTATATATATATATAGAATGCGATATATACATATAGCGCATTATTTTTTGAAGGTTTTTATGTATGAATAATTTAATATTATTTAATCATGTAACTTAATTGATACTTAGTATTTTGCATTTTAACTTTTGCATTTAACCTTTTGCATTTTAACGGTATACTTACCAGCATTATGTTTTAATAATCCTGTTTGAATATATACTATATCATGCATATGTAGGATATTGTATGGTTTATTTATATAGTACGATATCGTAAGTACTTTAATGTATGATCTGTAGTCCCACTAGTCTCTGGATAAAGGTGGGCGTGGTGCTATTACCAATTTTAACCATAACGGTAAAGGGATGGTGCCCACGTCCTCCGTCACTAAACTAAACGCCCTACAGTTCTCCTCCTTTTGTCAAAAAGAAATTTTAAAAAACAAACTAGCTCCTTCTATTATTAATATACTCAGGTACTTTCCCTAAACGTTCGCTTGATATTCTATTTCATTAATTTTTAATTATAAAACTTACTATAATTACTATTTTATGTAGTATAGAAATTATATTATATAAAAAGATGATACTCACATGTTACATGATCTTTCTTAATATTCATGTGTATCTTTTAAGAAGATAAGAGATGAGTGGCTTTTAAAAATTATACATAATTTTAAATATCCTTTATTCTTTTAAAATTATTTTCCAGAATTTTCGGTTAAGTGCAAAAAATTTCATTGAATGCGTTTACACTATCTTGCCTTGGACTAAAGTGCTGTCGCTTGTTTTTTATTTGTCAATGTAGGAAAAGTATGAAAATGAGAAAGAATTGATAAACATTGTTTTCAAATGTACAGGGTGGTCATAAAAAAACTTTCCTTAGCAGCAATAGAAACTTCATTTCTATTGGTTGAGCGGAACCCTTAGCGGCTATCCGCTCAACCAATAGAAATAAAATTTTAAGTATTGCTATTTGAAGGTATGAACTTGAAATTGGGATGATTTAAAACAACAGATATCGCGATTTCAATTACAGTGAAAAAAGTTGCAAAATTTTCAAATGGCAACACCCACTTTTTTCCAGCGCAAATTAATCAGCGCCTTCAAAAACCATAAATGGCGTTGGAACGATACATGTATGACGAAAACTGCCAACATAAAACATTTGCAAAGAACAAAATTGTAAAGGAACAATGATAAGACAACAGAAGAGAGAAAAAAAACTTTTATTGGAATTCAGATTTTCAACATGCCCACCTTCGCTCAAGACACAATGCATGAGGAAGATTGTTGATAACAATGATGAACGTAACATCGCAGGAGGAATCTGTTTAACTTTACATTCTTACATTTTATGGTATCTTTCAGTTCTAACAAATCTCGGGGATCTGATGTGTTTATACCTTAGATTTCAGGTAACCCCAGAACCAGAAATCTATCGGAATGAGGTCGGCGGATCGAGGTTTCGTCCAAACTCCAAAGTTATGGAAGATGCGTCTGTCTTGAAACGCTCTAAACGTTTCATGGAAAACTTGTAATTTCAAAAAAAGCTTTTTTCCCTGTCCTCTCTTGTGTTGTCAATGATCCTTTGCAATGCTCTTCTTTGCAAAAGTTTTACGTCCGTAATATTCAGAAAGTCGGTGTTGCCTTTCGCCTTTCGAAAATTTTGGAATTTTTTCACTGTAACTGTAACCGTGAGATCTCTATAATTTTAAATCATTACAAATCTCGAGCGTATACCTTAAGCTAAGTATATGAAATTTCATTTCGATTGGTTGAGCTGACAGGCCGCTAGGATTTCATATATCGGGGAACCACCCTATATTCGAAAATGTTCTCAATACCTCTCTGTCATATATTTTTCTTTTCATATTTTCAATTTCTTTATTGAGCTGTAACTTATCACTATTTATGTATTAATGGAAATCTACTATTCCAAAACTGTCGTAAAGTACTTAACGGAATACAGACAACAGGAAATGGGCGTTTAAAGTTTTCAGATTACAAGAACTTAATGTGCAGTTTAAAACACTGGCAGGTAAGTCGATTTTAAAATATATTTTTGATGTGAATGAAAAGATGAGGCAAGGCATAGTAAAAATATTGCTTATAATAAAAGAACTGAAGCAAAATTTTTTTCCTGAAAAAAAAAAAAAAAAAAAAAAAAAAAAATGCCTGCTTACTATAATATTTACTGCAATTTATTTGTCTGAATTCATTTCCTCCATTTAGTTTTAAAGTGACGTGACATTTTCGAACAAGATATTTCACACAAGTGAAATTTTTGCACTCTTAAGGTGAAAATACATGAAATTTTCTAATGGTGCTAACCAGTTAAGAACAAGTGACATTTTTACACAGCCATTCAGAAACAGTCAATCAACCTATGATTACTCACACAATTTTTTAAGGTTGTGCCTTACTGCTTTGATGGCTGCTTTTTGAAGTGTTCATGATTTTTTAGTATTTCTAGCACTTTTTAAAGATATATATGTGAACTGTATGTCACCCATTTTGCAACATCGGAAGGGTAACTATGTACAGTCACAACTTTATTGATATTGGCAATTTGGTATTCCTGCAAATTTTGAAGAACTGGTTGGAAGTGTAATACAAATAAACCTGAAAGATGTAAAAGGTTGAATGGATAGCCAAAACTAAGCAATTTTGAAAATTATAGAACACATTTATACATCTAACGCAGCCGATGGAAATGGTTTAGAGAAGATGTCGCGATACCAAAAATTTTTAATGGTGGGCCATTTTACAGAGGTTGTGATTTTACAGTCCATGTATACTCGTATGCAAAATTAAGAGAATATGCAAATTATGTTTATTTTTACGAACGTTCTGAACCTACCTGAACCGTTATGGAACGTTCCTGAAATATTCCGAATTGAATACGTAAGCCTACATGTCTAGATCTGGTCTACAGAGCTGTGATGGTGGTGGAAATACAGGCGCACGAGGGATTTTCGGCGATTTCTGTCCAGTATGCCGTCCTGTTACGCTACCTGTCTGGCTGTTAGAGGCAACCATATCCCATATTACGCTCATTTTCAGATGGATATCACAGTTTTATTGATAAAAATGCGTACAGAAAATGACTTTTGAATGGTACATCTCTTTCTCTGTTATAAATGTATATTCATACCAAATTTCACAAAAATCTGTCCATTAGTTTGTAGAGACATTAGGCATTTTTTAAACCAGGAGAGATGAAAAATGAGCAATTCCTTTGCCGGGACTCGGACTTCTCGAATACGCGCCGAGCGTGCTGACTTTTACACCACGAAGGCATGCTAAAAAGGCGGGAGTAATACCTTTGAAAGGGCGACTGGGGGATTAGGGGATCCAATCGTCAAATTCTGATGGTGGAGAATTATCATCCATCACATTTGTTTTTAGTTCTAGCGCCACTGTAGGGATATTAGGTATTTTGGAAGAAGGAGATGTGAAAAATGAGCAATGCCCTTGCCGGGACTCGAATCACAGACCTCTCGAATACGCGCTGAGTGTGCTGACCATTACACCTCGAAGGCAGGCTAAGAGGGCGGGAGTAATACCTTACATGTTTTTAAGAACTTCGGGTATAAAGCGCAAATTTTCTTAAATTTGCACATGAGTGTGCCATCATCCCAAAATTTTGTCATCTTATTATGGAATACGGTGAAAGGTTCCAGATTTCGCACTGAAACCAAGTAGTACTGATGACTTAATTATTCCTACCGATTTAAGAATATTTCTTTTGTACGATAACCAAGACATACGCAGAACTCTAATAATATTTAGTGCAGAAAGAGAAATTCAAGTTTGGAAAGAAAGAAGAGAAATTATTTTATGAATGGGACATTTAAAGGAACTGCAAGTTGCATTCTTTGCACGCGAAATTGATGTCTTTGCGGGTAGTCATAAAATAGTGGCTATACCACTCGTTCTGATGGGCCGATAGAAAGGAAGAGCTTCACAAATCTTTCAAGATTTAAATAACAGCATTGGTTGGAATTCAAACGCATTATAATGAATTTTGAATAATGAGAATTAAGACCATATAACATGCTGATTTCTAAATTCAACTAGCAAGGACTGCAACTTCCAGTTTTACACAAGCAATTTAGCATTTTGGGGACGCCCCTAAGACATTAGTTTAACAAAAATCGCGTCAAGAACGCATCAAGAAACGGGAAGAAATCTGATTAAATATTAGCATATGCACAACATTAGCACATTTTCCTTAGCAACTCGGCTCACAAGAGGCCTAATGGTAAAACTGCTGAACACTAGTAATTTGACATGGATTCTTATTCTAACGAATAAACTGGCTGCATAGAGTTTCCTTGCTTCGTGTCCAAATGAATTTAAATTCAGAGAATTCGTTAGTATTTTACCCAGTCAATGATTAGATAACAGAAATCTACTCCCGGAAGTGTGAAATTGCAGTAAAAAAATCTGATGTATACACCACATGACTTCCTTGTACGGAATGCTAAATTATACGCATTTTTTCTTGCATTTCATTTAAACTTATTGGATTGAATTAAATCTACTTCGCTGACAGCGCATAAACCACAATAGAATAAATGCATTCTTTAAAATTCACTCTAGTATTTGATTACCATAGCGACATTCTGGCACTAGATTCACTTAACAGTATTATATTTCGTTCATATTATAACTCATAATGCACAAAATTTATATCATTTAAAGAATAGAATTATCTAATCGTTGCCACATGTTCTATTCAAATACTATAATAAAGCTAGAATGATCTATATAAAAGAAATTAAGCAAACAAAACAAAAAAGAAACAGTTTTTCACAGACGATTGAGTATTTCTCATTCAATTAATTCAGTTCTCACTTCGCGACAAGGCAAAAATACATAAAAACTCAAAATATCTGTATTAAAAATTACGAAGTAAATCTTAAACTCTTATTTTCTCGAAAAAATTCCAGACAGGATTAAGCATGATTTAATTCGCAATAATAAATGAAGGCGTTATCTTTGTTGTTGCGAAGCTAAGTTTCTCTAGATTGGCAACAAATCCACTATCCTGCTGTTTCAAATGTAAACAAGAAATGGCCGCCATCAGAAAAATTATTAGGCTTGGCATTTAAAGAACTTTAAAATTGTTGATAATTCTAAAAATATTGCCTACAGATTTACTAAAGGCATAAAAACCTTAACCGGAAGATAAGAACAACATAATTCAATCATTTTTAAAGTAAAAAATGTACTATTTACAAACATATAAGAGTAAAGAAACTGAGATCACTAAGCAGGACGTTTAGTGCGGCCGATTGCAACCAAAATACGAGGTGCACATCTACATGTTATAGCAGTCCTATATACAAAATTTCAACGTTCTAAGGCTACTCGTTTTTGAGTTATGCGAGATACGTACGTACGTACGTACATACGTTCGTGCAGACGCCAGGAAAAATTCTCTTCAGAATTCATTTTAAAGCAGTTTTATAATTTTTTTGGAGGAAAAGTCTTTATTCTGTCCTTAGGTACAGATATCACGCAATACCATCGTTAAGTTGCATTCGATAGCGGTCAAAATGGATATTTTCGTTGAAATATGCTGCCTGAAACTTTTCGAGATTACAGTACTTCCGTTTTACTTGGTACAAAGAAGTAAAAAAGCATAGAATCAATAATATCAAAGAGATGTGGAATCATAAGCTCAGTAAGTTTATGCAAAGCTCTCATTTGAATTCAGCTCTTTCAATTTGGCCATTAATGTAAATTAATTTTGACGTGACAAAATAAGTCATTTAAAACATTTTTGTAAATTGACAATTTTTAACAATTTTGTAAACATTTTTGTAAATTTGTAAATTAAATGTCTTACGACCAACAGTGGCAAAAATGATGGCCTGGTAAGGACTTTTGTAGACAGAGTAATTTGAAAAAATATAAAATTGTTTACTTTAAACTGAATCAAGGTTAATAGATTGTAAGTGGAATTTTTTAATCTAATATATGAAAGTTAGAAATTACTTTTAAGGAAACTTTCTTCCTCACATAATCAAGAGTAATTTTGTTACATTTTGCATTTTTGATGAAGTGTGTATCTAACAGTAATGCTTAAATAAATAAATATTTTTGCCAGCTTTTTTGCATGCCCTATGCATACAATAAATGATACTGCTAAATATTTAAAAAGAACCGAATTCAGATAAAATTTTGACTTGGAATTATTTTTTACTTGCTTCCAGTTTCAAGAATCTGAAAACTCTTCAAATTCAGTTTTCAGTAGCTGTTAAAGAAAGTGAAATATATTGTAATAAATTTATTCAAAGACTCCAAGGCTGGTTATTCAAGTGATACTTGTGTAAATAAGCTACATACTTTGAAAACCATGTTCTTAATTGTTTTCTCCCAATAGATTATATTTAGAAATCATACAAAAAGCACAGCCAGTATTCTTAGAGCAGAGAAATTAAAAGATGCATTATTAGATGTCGGTAAGTAGTTCGCTTAATACTTTTTTTAAACTTTTTTAGAATGTTTTATTTTTTAAATACATAATTCATATACATATGTACTCTGTATATAATCTACATAAATGATTATAATAATACACGCCTGTATATTTATATATCACTATTTATTTTGGATATACAATAGCGGGTTAATACGCTTTGCAGGTAAGTCGTATCTGCTATATTTTTAACAGTTTAAAATTAATTTTTAACTGTATAGTATCCATTACTTATTAAAATCGCTTCCATTCCAAACATATTTGAGTACATTAAACGGCTGAGACGATTTGTATATTGTAAATCGTGATATTTTAAAATTTTTCAAGTAAAATAGTAACTATCAACTGTTTTAATAATTAATCTTAAAATAATAATTAAAAATTAACGCTAAAATTAAACTATGTATGAAACTTTGAAATTAATTTTTTTTATAAAAGTATATTTATAATTACGTTCTTGATGAAATTTCATCTCTTACTCACAACTATTCTATCTGTGTTTGTTTCATATTGTTGAACAACAATTTCTCAACTGCATTCGCAATTTCGTAAAATTTATTGGTAGCTTATTTGAAAAATACCTTTCAATTCAAAAGTGTTTCTTAGAATTTCTAGTGTTTTCCTAGATCCGATTGATATTGGTATGTCAATTTTTTCTGTATCATTTTCGATTTCATTTTTTGAAATTCTTTGGGCCTACCAGCGGTCCAGCGATAAAGTCGCAGAACACTGGTAGTTGTTTCGCGGTTCGAATACTGTGAACCGGCTGGCCGCATGAGCTTTTTCGTGTTGTCCTCATGTATAACGTGTATAGAGCCAATTTGGCTTAAAAAGGTTCCCCACGAAGGCATCCCTCCCTTAGGCAGATAGCCCTTACGGTTTTGCTGTAATCACGTAAACCAAACGAAACCAATCTGTAATTCTTTGAATAATGTCATAATTAGTTTGTAAATTGTCTCAATACTGTTGTAAATCGGCACATATTCTAAAATTCATACTTACCAACTGAAGTCTTAAATATGCAAATCCTCTGAGACTTTTTTCTACTTTAAAATCGCATTTTCGAAAACGTATTTTAACTGATTTTAATAGATTAACTACCTACCTTGACTACAGTATGCATGGCCTCTAGGAGAAACATCGGCTTGCTTATCGTTTTCACAACGTTCAATTCTGCTCAGCATTTTCTGAACATATTTTCTATAGTAACCTACGAAAACACATTTAACCCTTACCGGCACGCAACCTTTTAAAGTCGGTGTTTTGATTTTTTTTTAAAAAAAAGGTAGGCAGTCTAATCAGGCTTAGAGGTGTACACAAATAAATTATCTGTTAAGTGTTATCTTCACAAAATAAAATTTTGTGAAGATAACACTTATCGTTTTAATTCTGTGGGTGTGCCCAGTGTGGCACACTGATTGAACAGAGCTTTGAAAAGAGTGCTGAAACGAGCATTGTTGTCAATGAACTGACTGATGAGATGCGGAAAAACAAAGAATACAGACTCTCAGTTGTCCTAGATTATCGGTGAACCCGGTCTGGGCACACCTAGGGTTCGCCGTTTGATTTCAGGCAAGATTTCAAGGTAAAAATTTAAAACTAATATAGAATAAGGAGATTAGCATAGATCCAAAAAATAGCATAGAGATTTCTTTTCAAACAATTCCTTTTATACCCTAAAAAAAATCTGGAATAATTTCTTTGAAAAATGAGGGTCTTAAAAAACTAAACATGGCTAAAATATATGGACTAGTTTGCGTTGAGCTGCCATCTACTATAAATAAAGAAGGTTCAGAGTAACGTATAGTAACCTATAAATCCTTTTTCATTCAATTTTTCTGTGCGTATAGAAAGAAATTGTTAGGTGTGTCCAGACCGGACACACTGTGCCGCAAAGGGTTAATACCCTAAAATGTGAATATTGAAAGTTGTATCTTCAATAGCAGACACTAATATTTTTCAGAAAGATATCAGAGGGTATATGTGAGTTATCCAATAAGTAAAAATATTTTTCATATTTCAGTTCGCTGTTCCATTTTAAAAAAGTCTAATGTGAACACCACATGACTTCCTTGTACGAAATATTAAATTATAGGCATTCTTTCCTATATCTCATTTAAACTTATTGAATTGAATTAAATCTACTTCGTCGATAGCGCATAAACCACAATAGAATAAATGCACTCTTTAAAATTCACTATAGTTATTTACCATTAATTAAATAAATTAATATTAATCTTATTTTAAATTTATTATTTATTTATATTAATTTTTAGCTATTTTATTGTATTTTTTCTTTCCTCCCTCACAGTCTTCCATAGGGCTCCGGCACTTTTAATTTTAGAAATTAAGCCCTGATTTCTAGATTCATCTATGCCAGAGCTTGCATAAGGCTGATGACGTAGTTATTTCAGAACCTAAACTCTGGGAACTGAAACCTTTCTAACTTAGAGCAAAACCTTTCTCTTAACAGATCCGTCATATTTCATAAATACCCATTTTTAGCTTCTCCCTGTGTACTGCTTGGATGCAGTTTCGTTGGGCTCGCATCCTATCGCAAAAGTATCAGAAACGTACATGTTCTGGAAATAGGCACGGTTAGAGTGAAAAGTTGAATTGTGTCCACAAATGTCAATTTAAATAAAAATATAATTTATTGTTATTCGGCTGCCAAGTTTCCTAATCACTACGGATTCAACATTTCAGCATACTATTCAATCAAAATTCTTCCTCTTCAGTATGGACCTATTGCATTCTCTGAATGCTTGGCAATCGGTATTCCTGCCTTTCTACATTTCCGTGTTCCTGCATCAGGATTTCTAAAATTTGCTTTCATTACATATATATATATATATATATATTAAAATAATTATTTAGTACTTTCCAATAAAAAACTGGATTATGATACTCTTAATAAATCATGCAAAGAAGATATACATCGAAAAAGTTTGGGATTCGAAATAAATTTTACATTTTAAAATTTAAGATACAGAAAAGTGAGAATTAGAAAAATTATATTAAATAAATAAAGACTGATTTGGCTTATTTCTTCATCAAGAGGACATCCGAGCCTAGCTAAGCCTTCCTTTATTTAATAAATAAAAAAACAAAAATACTCTTAAATTTAATTCTCAAAATTTTAAAATAAATTTCCAATTCCAAAATCTTTCGAATTTAGAGCATGATAACTTTTATTATTGCATATCCTCTTTACGCGATTTAGTATATGCGTTTTAATTTAGTTTCCGATTAGAAAGAACTAAAATTATTTATTCATTTATTTCAATTTTTTATTATTGCTGCTTTAACGAATAATTAATTGAATTGTTTACTAATATAAAAAAATGTGTGCATTTTAATTGTGCCTTGTTTATCTGTTGACTATATATATAGTGATTTGATTTGAACATGTTATATCTAATGTGTTATTTGAACATGTTATCTATTATATATATTTAATAGATTTGAATATGTTTGCTAAATTGATGCGGTAGATTTGAATATGTTTGCTAAATTGATGCTGTAGTTATTAGGATTGATGCGGTAGTTATCTAGGAATAGAAAGGAAAAATAAAAATGTGAATTTTAAAGCTGATGTAATGTTTAGTATTGCTCAGAGCAAGTAAAGAAATTTTTTAATTAAAAGCAAATTTAGGAAAATGGTAAAAACGGTATAAAACGAAAATTTATAAAAAATGGAATAAAATGGTAAAAGACAAAATTTTAAGAAAAAAAAAATAATGAATCAATTATTGCTATTAAACGAAAATTAATTGACTTTTCAAGGGGAATAAACCAATATCTGATCAATTAACAATAATAGAAGCGATTGTGTTTCATCATCTTAAAATGCAAGAACCAATTGTAAAATACCAAACCAGGAAGGTATTAAGTCAAAACTGATTCAAAGTACCAGTTAACAAAAAAACCTAAGAGGATAGATATTCAGCTATTTAGCAGCTCGCCAATTTGATTCAAAGTATAAGCCAAAAAACAAAGCTTAAATAATTATTTAAGTAAAATCTATTGAAGGCCTTTGCATAACAAGATTATTCACCGACACAATAGCTATTTTTCGTAGCAAAACAATTCGCAAACTACGTAAACATAAAAAGGAACTAAAACAATGTATAAACGTAAGAAATAAAATTAATTTATTCATTTTAGAAATTTATTTAAGAATAAATAAACAGTCTGAAATAAATATGTAAAAAGGTAACAGACTTTTAAAATCTACTTAATTAATACACGTTAAAAAGGACAGAAATGAATTCAAGTAAACTCACATGTATACTAAATTGAAGCGGAGAACGAAGTGGCTAAGTTCCTTTGTAATGGAATGCGACTAGGGTTGTAATATTTAGGAGAAACTAGACGGGTTGGAAGCAATTTTTGGAAGGCGGAAAAATAATAAACAAACACACACACATGTATACAAATATATGTATATATCAAAAAGTAAATGTCGAAACGAAAATGAGTAAAATTTTATTCCTTCTATATAAAGGTGTAACCTTTCTTCTCTGGGTAAGAATTACCAAATTGAATAAACGTAAATAAATGAAACTTTCAAAAAACAGGATCTTAAAATTAAAATTAAGATGAAAAATGAGAAACATTTTAAAACTTAAGAACATTTTACATAACAAAAATAACAACAACAACAACAACAAAAAACCTTTTTTCTATTACCTCCTCTGTTTAACGCTTCAGACAGAACATGTCAAGGGAAAAGTGTTTAAACCAAGTTGATTAATGGGTTCCGAATACATGTTTCGTTCCTCTGAATCATTTGAGACTCAGAACCGCTTTTTAGTACCAATCTTTCATTTTAAAACAACATTCTAATAGTTCTCAAATGTTCAGATCTTTTCCCTACATGCATTCGTACTCAAATTAGACCAAAAATTATATACAAATGCTAAATAATAGAAAAAAAACCTTAAAAAAATCTAAAAAAAGGGATAAAAACAAACTAATTATATAAACGAAATTAAATCAAAAAGAAAAATTCTACTTCAAGAATTAATGAATCAATTTTTTGTTCAGAACTAAAAAATAAACTGTTCAGTTGAATTATATAAAGCCTAAAACAAGGACGGCTTACTTACTCGAAGAATTAGCTTTTTGTGAATTTTAAATTCATGCCAAAAATAATCATAAAAAGAAGCTTCTGGAGCGACCTACGTTATATATATATATATATATATATATGTATGTGTGTGTCGCGAGAAAATAATATATATGTATGCGTGTGTTTTGTGTGCGTGTATGCATGTGAATGTTTCTATGATAATTAGATATGGAAATGTTCCAGTTCATATCTTATGTGCACTGTGCAACTGCAAGTTATTTACGTTTACGATCGAGTTTGATATTTTTATTTTACATTTTCAGGGTTCCAAGTTAATACGGAAACGCTTTCATTATTAGCTTTCCGTTATATGAGGAAGGATGGTACACTGCGTTTCGGAGATTTCGTTTCATGCATTCTACACTTATCAACAGCTTTCAGTAAGTAAATATAATCTTCAGCAAACATAAATTTCGTTTACTGAAATTATCTCGATGGTTTTGAAAATTGTTTAGAGACACATCGTTCTTAGATTTCTTCTCTTCTTAAAAGATAATTTATCGAATTGTAAAAATTTAAAATATAAAAATTAGGAAAAGGTAACAGGCCGTTTGAAAATCGATCGCTCAATTTTTTTCAAACACACTTCGAGCTTTATAAATTAATACGAAAAACGTATTCTTGTGACAGTACAAGAATCGGGAAATATTTCTTAAAAAAATCATATATACTTTATTGCAGATTTATATTATTGTTAGTATTGTGTTCTTTTGGTAGCATTATCACTCAAGATATCAGAAGAAAATTTTAAAACTATACAGTCATTATGAATTTATATTTCTACAAAACATACAGTTAGTATTTCAGTTAAAAGATATGAAATCCGTTAGTATTAAAATTGAATTTTAAGAAACGTTATTTTTTACGAGTAAACCAGACTTAGTTATTTTTAACTGAAGTTGTAAAAAATAAGTCGTACTATGTAGATATGATCTGAACGTTAACTTTTTCTTACTGAGTGAAACAATCTGCTCTCTGGATTTTAATATATTGGGTTGTTCGAAAAGTAATTTCGTATCTTCCCAACAGAAGGCTCAAGTATATTTTTTCACAGAAACTTCATGCTTAAGCCGCATAATCATTATATATTTTGTCAGCTGATATAGCAAGGCTTGCTTGTGAAAAAGTTCGATTGAATCTACGCAGTAATTTTTGTTCGGTGACCTTTCAAATAAGATCAAAGCGAAGAGCAGCATTTTCGGCATATTTTACTTTCTTACTATTGAAACGGTAAAAATGCCGTTCAAGCTAGAAAAAATTATCCGATGTGTATGGTGAAGGTGTATTGACAGAACGCTAGTGCCAAAACTGGTTTGCAAAATTTCGATCCGGCAATTTTGATCTCGAAGATGTACCACGTTCTGGAAGGCCACTTGAAGCTTATAAAGGTATTCATTTATGCAAACCGGGCGAAAAACAACTCATGATATCGATGAGAGATTAAATTTAGCGAATTCGACAGTTCATGGTCATTCGAAACGCCTAGGTTGTAATCTCAAAGCTCGACATACGGGTTCCTCTTGTTCTTAAGCTCTTCATGAGCTCTCCAAGATCAAAATTGCCAGATCGAAATTTTGCAAACCAGTCTGGGCACTGATGTTCTGTCAATACACCTTTTCCATACACATCGGATAATTGTTTTCTTCCTTGAACAGCATTTTTACATTTTCGATAGTAGAAAAGTAAAATATGCCAAAAACGCTGCTTTTCACTTTCCATATTTGAAACAGCACCAATCAAAAAACTACTGCATTACCAGTTACCATGAACTAACCAGTTCACTTAGAAAGTCCTCCACGAGGCATCTCTTCCCTTAAACAGATAGCCTCGTGTGCTTTGACGTAATCGAATACCTCTGAGGCTAAAGGACAAAGAGTTTGGGCAACCGTGTACCTAGATTTAGTGGAATTAAACAATGTATTACTCTGGCCAAGGCCAGCTCCAACTATAGGCGACACAAGCAGACTAAGGCTTCGATTTTCATACGGTGCCACCGTCTGAATATTGGTTGAACAAGTGACATATTTCGCTTTACATTACCAAAATTTTTAATTTATGTGCAACTATAATAACCTTCATCACCTAAAGTCAATACTGACTGTACTAATTCACAGGGACTAAGTAATGCTGGAGTGCGAGTGGGAAGATATGAATAGAGAATTATTATGACAAAATGAGACTCGTAACGTCTACTTTCAGTGTTTGCATAGGAAGGAAACATGGTTTGTGGCCTAGACCTGAGCCTCGTGGGTTTACACAAGAATCAGACTCTAGTGGGCAACCACATCAAGAGTTCATAAGGTCTGCAAAAAAAAAAAAAAAAACTTTGAGTATTTATTTTTCCGTTACCACTAACTGTGCCACCTTATTTCTTTCCTGTACTACATAATGGTCCACTAAAATTTTGCAGACCATTATGATTCTTTACGCATTTTTTGAAAATTTAATCAGAAAAATTCTGAACTTTTGCATAAAAAGCTCAATTATCTGTAGCGGATGTTTTCAAATGCTTGCGAGTTCTTTTTATGGGCAGAAGCAATAAAATAGCAGCAATTTTGCGGTTTAGTACAAATTTCCATACAACATTTTCTGTATTTATCTGTTTATTGTTCTTTCAAATTTCATTTTGAAATGCAATATTTTTCGTGTTCCTTTTCCTATTAGATTACACGATGAAATGGATTTATATTAAATTTCCTAAATTACATATTTTTCATTTTCAGAAATTTTTGAAAAGAAGGATCCTCTTCAAAATGGATATGTTAAAATAAACTTAAAAGAAGTAAGTGCGAATATATTATATATATGTTTAAAATTCAAGAACAGAATTTGTATATATGAAGCAGTTACGGTAAAATTATGCAACAGGATATGATTAAATTAAAAAGAGAGCCGATACGTGTTCAGTAGAGGATGAGCGGATAAGATTACAAAACCCTGGTAGTTCGACCTAGGTTCAAATTCCAGAACGGGAATGACTGCACGAGCGTTTTTTGTGGATTTTGTTTACGTTGTAACGTTAATGAGAGCTAGGTTTCCTTGAAAAGTCCTCCACGGATGCAACTCTCACATTAGGCAGATAGAATTAATGTGATTACCATGATCTAAAAAATTTCAAAGAGGTGGGACGACTCTTAAAAGGTTCCCAAATCCTTTACATCCCTAATCTTTTGCATGAAAATAATGAAGAAAAAACTTTAAATATATATATATATATATATATATATATAATAATAATAATAATAAATATAATAATAATAATATTAATATTAAAAATTTTAAATTAAAGCAAAATTTGGAATCTAAGTTTAGAAAATTAAAATCAGTTTTTTAAAATAAATATATATTATTAAGAAAACACAAATGAAATTTAATGGAAAGTACGCAATTAAAATTCTTAAATCTCAAGACTCAGTTTCTCTATGATAAAGTATAACTGAGTAAAAGTTCAAGATTTTACATTTTTAAAAATCGTTTGAAGTCAAAGAAAATATAGAAGGTCCATTTCAAGAGTTAATGTCTTTTCTATTTCAAGCAATAAAGGACTCCTTCAAGAGTTAATATAGTAAGATTTAGATGGAGGGAGTATGTAATATGTAGGGAGTATTAACACGTAAAGAATTACAGTCGAAAGTCTTTAATCCGGACCTACGCATGCGCGTTTAATGTATAACCGACGGTATAAGCAAAGCTAAAATTATCTAATTCTCTATTTCAGTCGCGTTATTTCAGATTACGTTGTTCTTTAATCTTCGAATTGGATCCGGCTTATTATTTTTTGCAGACTGTTAGAGCAATTTTATAAAAGTAAGCTTGAACTTTCGATTATGTCAAATAGAATTTCCTATTCTGGAGCTGCCAAAGGATCTACAAAGCGAAAGCATGTTTCGATGTCCATTAAACAAAAAGTGGAATTGCTGCAAAAAGTGGATAAAGGCATGAAGAAAGTGACAAAGAGGGGATTTTTTTTCCTAATTATTCCGAAATCTGTTTATCAATTTCACGCTGCTCTGCGGGGGGGGAAACGTCGCGGCGCGCAATGAACTGGAAGTTGATCTGTCAGCACTATCCTCATCTTCAGAGCAGATGTTTTTATTTTATTCGGCTTATAATTCCTTACTAAATGTAGTGTTTCATCTCGATCAACTCCGATATGATTTAAATCAATTTCCTCGTCATTATAAAGATCACGAATATGCATAAAATAGTTTTCTGATTGCAATTTTCTAATTTCGACTATGCGTAACGTATGCTTTACGCATGCGCGCGTTGAAAGAAATGTTTAATATAGTAAACAAATAAATATTAAGCATTTTCTTTGTAAATTTTTATACCCTTTAGATCACAATTGCTCTTTATTTCATAAATTACGATTTCATATTTTTAATTGCATAATTTCTGCATGCCATCTTACCAGATTTAAACTGATGATCTATAATCCGGAAAAATCGATAATCCGGAATCGCCGAAGTCCCGACGAGTCCGGATTAAAGACTTTTGACTGTATAGCATTTCTCCCAGCGTATTGATCTCATGGTAGAAGTAGTTAGTACGTCTAGCTAGGTGATACTTGGAAGATCTGTGTTCGAATCCTGGCAAAGCTGATTTTTTACGTTTCCTACCCTAAGGAACCTGTTAGTCCTAGTCTATACAAAATAGTGCATTGAATTCTTTTTAGAAAATAAAGAATGTTGCAGTCATTACGACTACAATATGATACTGGTTATCCAGCTATAAAGTGGTAATCTTTTTTTTTCTGCCCCCCCCCTTTTTTTTCTTTTCTTCTTAACCCAAAGGGGCAATTTGTCCAGAAGGGTTATTAATTTCGTTTTGGCATTTTGCGTTCATTCACTATAAATAGTGAATCATTTTTTAAATTGTTGTCACCAAATATTAGAGACTGTATTATATTTAAAGAAATTAAATAATGAAGAATCTGCATGTATGTGTGTATGTTTCTCGCAATGTGATACAACAGCGGTACCTAGAGCCATTCAATTTTGAATAACGTACGTCTCCACCCGAATATGAGCATATGGAAGCCCAAATTTGGAATTTGTTTTATTATCAATTTCATGTTTTGTGAAACTTTAACGAAGTTTTGATTAAAAAAATACGATTTCAAAGCGACCAGCGGCAACACTGTACTGAATAAAATATTTTTATTTCTAGCGTGCAAGATTGTCTATCGTAAATTCTAAAGATATCCTGTTTTAAAATATTTTTAGCCCAAATGCTTTCGAAATATGTATGTGTTTGTAAATGAAAAATACACCCCTTTGGGCGTAATATAAAATCTGAAAGCTTTCAGATTTTTTTAATTTTTTTTTTTAATGTTTCTACGGAACATTAACAGAAGGATGTCAGCCGAAAACATCGATAATTGAAAAAACAGTCACTGAAAAAATGACGAGAAGTATACTTCAGTTTCGGATGCTTTAACTTCCGACACGAACCAAATATACTTGGAGGCTTTTGCCTGTATAGTGTCGAGACATAACTATTAAAAGCAAACACATGAATTTTTAAGGTTGACAGGAAGTTTAATATGGTTTTGTATTTACTGAAGGTGATGATTCAAAGGTCAGATACGTTCTGTACTTAGCAGTATTGTCAAATGAGTCACTGAAAGCAAGTAATCTGCAAAGGCATCTACATACTAAACGCTTAAGAGTACAAAGATACAGCCATTGAAATTTTCATAAAAAAAAAAAAAAAAAAAACACGGCATTTGAAATGTAACTGAAACTTTTTGTCTACTCTTATTGATATTAATAATGAAAGCATTCGTATAGTTATAGTCATTCGTGAACTATCGTGTAGCTGAAACTGGCTAGCTGTACACAACTGATGAAGAGTTAATTGTTCCATCAGACCAGGATATAGTAAGCATTACGTTTGGTGAAAATGAAAAGGAGCAGATGTATTTAAGTACCACTCTTTGATACAACAATTGGTGGCAGACTATACGAAATGGCAGATAATGTTTAAAGTGAACTTATAAGAAGAATTCAAAAAAGTAAAATTTTCGGTCTTCAGTTGGAAGTATTCACCGATTGCCAAAACGCTGCAGATCTAATTTATTTTGCAAATTTGAATGCAAAAGTTAATTCATTAAAACGCAATTTTTTTTTTTTTTTTTTTTTTTTTTACAAAGAATTACTAAAGGCTAGGTCTTTAAACTGGTCTAATCTTTAAACTGGTTAATTCTTACATCACGGGAAATAGTATTTTGTGGGAAAATTGCGTGAGCGTATGCAGTGATGAAGTTTGTGCCACGGTAAGAGAACACAGGGGGCTTTTAACTCGAATTAAAAGTATTTCCCAATGTAACATAGGTTCACTGTATGATTAATAGAAGCGCTTGTATGGAAAAACATGCCACCGAACTTAAAGTCTGTCTAAGATACGGTTAATATTAGTTAAAATAATAAATTTTAAGTCTCGTCTTCTGAATTCAAGGATTTTCGCAAATATGCGGAGAAATGGCCAGTAAACATCAGCTGCTACTTTTATCTACAAAAGTGCTTTGCCTTTCGAGGGGTAGGGTCCTAACGAGATAATTTGACCTTAAAGGTTAAGAGTTTGTTTTTTTAAATAACAATGATAATGATAAAAAAATTTTAAACTTTTTAACTGATGAAGAATGGCTACATAGGTTGGCTTACTTAACTAATACTTTCCTCAAGTTGAACGAACTGAATTTTTCAAGAAAAACAATTAAATATATTTACAGCTAAATCATAAAATCAAAGCTTTTACAAAGAAAATTGTTTTGTGGTGCTCATACTGCAAGGAAATTAATTTTGCAACATTTCCCACTTTAGAAAATTTAGTTTTAGGAAACAAACTAAAAGTTGTTCGCCGCCCAGTCAGTATAGTGGTCAGGGAAACGACTGGGCAACCATGCCTTCTCCGGGTTCGAATCCAGGAGAAGGCATGGTTGTAATTGTCCGTCCCTTCATAGGAAAGGCGATGGTAACCCACCTACTAGGTGCCTCCATAATAAAGAAACCACCACATCTGGCCTTGTATAGATTAATGAACTGGGTTACATCTGTAATTGTTCACAATCTGCCATTGGGGGGGGGAAAAAGCTAAATGTTGTTCAGTTGGTCATAAAGATATAACAACTCACTTAGCAGATCTTAAATATCAGTTTAATACTTATTTTCAGGAAGATTTTTCTAACTCTGAATGGATTCGAAATCCCTTTCAGTGCATGTTACCAAAAACTTATTTCATTTAAGCGAAAAACTGAGTTATCTCATGGAGGATTAAAAGTTGTTTCCACGAATAGAGAAATTTTTGGTTTAAAGTTCGAAATGAATATCCAGAATTGTCTGATGTAGCTCTCTATCTCCCAATTTCTCTATTTGAAATTTAAATACCGAAACAATTTAGCAGTATAAGCCACCTTTAACCTTTCGAGACGGTGTGCCTTTGTTTAAGACGCTTCTCTGGGGGCAGGGCTTAATTTCTAAAATTAGAAGTGCCGGAGCCCTATGAAGAGTGTGAGGAAGGAAAGAAAAAAAATGAATAAATAACTAAAATAGCTAATAATTAAATAATAAATTTAAATTAAGAATAATATTAATTTGATTAAATTAACTAATTAAACTTAATTAAATAATAAATTTAAATTAAGAAACATGTAAAGAGATAAAAAGAAATATAATACATTATTAAATTAATTTTGAATAGTTAAATAGAAAAAAAAAAAAAAAAAAAAAAAATATATCGGACTTCGTCTTATTTGAGGCATCGTCTGGAATTACGATTCCACTTAGATGCTAAGAAGCAGCTCAGCTGATCTCTATCTGAGTTTCCTGATTATACATAAAATATACTACTTCAAGGGATGACAGGTATCAGTCTTTTTTTGCAGCACACCAAGGAAAAAAAGATAAAACGATTAAAGCTCCACCAAGGAGAATAGTGAGAATTATAGAAACAATATGAGGGTATGGAAAGAAAATTTAACTAAAAAGTGTAGCTTTGAAGATAAAGAGGGAAGAGTTCAAGACTTCCTGATCGCGATGCTCTGTCGATATAATTCTAGCCGTCAAGCAGAAATTTTTCCTGATTACTTTTCGTAAATAAATTTTCCTGAATACAACGTGAGAATAAACATAAGACTTCTCTGTACAAGTGACAGCAGTGGTCCCCCCGTTTGGTTAAATCATTCAGAAAGTCTACAGCTCTGCAGAAGGAAATCACTAGCGTGGAATGTGCACGACCAGGGTGTCACTTTTAGTTCTTTGAGGAATACAAAATTTACCCGCTCTTATAAATTCATTGCGTATCCCGGAGAATAAGCCTTTGACATATAATTGGGGGGCTTTTCTTTCCTTAAAAGTCTCAACATCTGTGCAAGGCTTGAGTGCGATAGAAAGACAGGCTTGCATTCAGAAGTTAGAATCGGACTTTTAGACATGTTTACTATTAAAACAAAATTTCTGCGCTAAAATTGTGGTTCAGTTGCATAAAAAAGTGCCCGAGCCCTTTTATAAATAAAATTCTGGCTGAAATTATAATTTATCTTGAAAGCTGAGAAGTACCGGAGCCGGGCTCCGGCGCAATTTAAGCTCTTCCTGGGGGCGAGAGGGAGTTTAAAAAAATGATCCTACAGGATGGGGGGTTTGCGTCGCTAAGCCTAACTTTAGGGAAAAAGAATCATTAAAAAGGTTTAAGCCGTAACGCTATAATTTTTGGTACCATTTTAGATTATTACTTAAGCTGTCATATACGTTAAAATTGATTAGCCCGGGTGAAGACCCGGTGACTGATAAGTTCTGATCTTCTGTCATGTACAACAGATTTATAACAGAGTAAAATAATTTTTAAAGAGGTATCATAATCACCAAGCGCAGTTTCGGTGCCCTACTGATACCCCGAATAAATTAAAAATATTAATAACTCTTAGCGAAAATAGCAAAATATACCTTTATTTAGTTGTCGTTTGTGAGAACCTTTTCGGAGGGTGCTCTAGGTGGCTGCGTTTATTATTTATGCTGGAGTATTTATTATTTATGCTGGTAATAAGAGAAAATTGCATATCTTAAATAAATATACTAATTTTTTTACATTCCTGCCATATATTTTTCCATACTTGAGACCATTTCTTCATTTCGTTTATGAAGCAAGTTTCTTGCTTACTTTTGAGCAATTTGCGTACATTAATTTCAGTATCAGATGAAAAAAAATGACATTTCAACAACTTTTTGAATTATGAGAATATCTAAAAACAGGATCGAATCTGGGCTATAAGGAGTGTCATTAAACTTTGCTTTTCAAACCACCTCGTCTTTACGATAGTTTTGGTACATGAAATCCATTGGCGAACATCGATAAAACGGTCAACAAAAATTGCTATCATGTATTTTCAATTACGATTATCTAGTACCCAAAACTCTATTACTGATCGCTGCTTTATACGTAATTCAGTTCTCATGAAAAACGAAAGTTGTTATTCAACGAGAGTAAGTAACGATGTAAAATTAAGCTCCTTTGCATCTGACAGTTGCAGCTGCAGAAAACATACGAAAGAGATTTTCTGCACCAACTACATATGACTGTATGCAGAAGGAGATCTTATTCATCAACCAACTTATGTACATTATAGTAGTTAGTATGACTCTTTCTTGGCGAATGTCTCCAAAAGTGACCGGTATCTCTGAGAACAGAAACAAACAATGATAATGAACATCCCTTCTTTCACAAGATCGAAATTATCTGATACCATGGGACAGCCTTAAAGAGCCTTACTGTATTATGCGACTGCATATTCTTGCTTTTATAACTTCATATTTCTGTGACTAATGAATTCTTAAACATTTTTTTTTTTTTTCAGTGGTTGAGTTCGTCCCTGCAATGCTAACAATGAAAAATAACAAAGCAGAGCATCCTAAGTACCAGCAGAATGAAAGTTCATCTTCAGAGACTCTCAAAAAAAGTATATAAAATGAGCAACATGTTGGACTTCTATATATAGATAGATTATGAATTCTACGCATAGTTTTTTTTTGTTTTTTTTTTGTTTTTGTTGTTGTTGCTGCTGCTGCTGCTAATGAAATCTGACTAAATTTTTCGCTTCAGTGCAAGATGTTAGAAGAATTACCAACTGCAAACAGCCGCCAACATAAAGGCACATTTCCAGTTAACAGAGAATAGAATCAAGTTTTAGTGACATACGAAAAGCATTCATTAAAACTGTGTACATATTAAATTAACGTTACTAGAAACACTTTTGTTTATAGGTGTGCATTTTCATGTAGCTATACTTGCAAAATAAATTTCAAACGGGTTTTATGTACCTGCTCATCATAGTTTGTAATATTTCATGTACATTATTTTTCATAATAAATTACTCTCCTACATTGTCTTCTCTAATTTTGTTTGTATGGCAGAAGTCGAAAATCAAGTCAAAAAATACAATAAAATTTCAGAAATTTAATATATAATATATATATATTATGCAGTCAAGCCACAAAAATAACGAATAAAGAGGAACAAATTCTTAAATGAGTGTAATGACATTAATTGTACATCTATTGCAGCATTTGTATCACGGGAGGCATTAAAAGTATGACAAATATGAAAGCCAGTGCAAGGAAAAAATTATCTGGCTTGGAAAAATATTCCGATTTAGAACTATCCATTGTTTTAGAACTTTTACATTGCATGCAAATATGAAACTAAATCAGACTTTATACATAATTTACATGTTTCACTAGAATCAATGTACAAAAGTCATTCAAATGGCCATTTGATAGCAAGTTGTTTAATTATGCAAAAAAGAGCCACAGTTTTAAAAGCAATTTTAGCAATGGAAAGAAAAGCAAGACAAAATCATAAAAAATTCTTTAACTTTCAAATATATTTACATATATCGAATGCTAATTATACTGGGAAGAACATTGCATGAGAACTAAAAAAATTAATAAATTGCTAGTTTATTTGAAAGTTCAAAATTCCTTTTTATACAAATGGGCAATTTGCATACTTTTATCGGGAAAGTTACATAGAGATAAGCAAGAAATCTTTTTTATCCATTAATGTCTTCCTGAATGAAGTTAGTAAAAAACTGTGGTTAGCAGAAATGTATTGCGGAAAATACATAAGCAGTAAGAGATTATAATTTTTATTTTTTAAGAAATTTAAAAAACACACACGGAATTTAAAGGAACATTAGAAGTTTATGCGTGTTTTATGAAATATAGCAGCAAGTCCATTAGAGGAAATTTAAAGCAATAGCTGAAGTATCATGGCTATAAATTGTATCTGTTCATTTATTTTGTTTACTCAATGCTTTCTCAACAAACCAAAGTGCCTTTCATTGCAGCAATATCTGTTTCCTTATAAGAGCACATAAAACAGCTGTACTTAAGATAGTGGTCAGAAGCTTCCATACATTTGATAATAACATGTAGAAAATCAATTAGAATTATAAACCACACTAGCTTTTTATCTATTGCAAAATCTACTAAATTTTTATTTCCAAAGAGTACACTTAATTTGTTTCAGATATAACATACAAAAGCTTAGCACATTTATTATAAAATAGTAATTAAACCTCAGGCAAAATTCTTATTATATTAGAACCTCAGTGTATCATTATCTTTGTATCCTACAAAATTGTCGCCATTTTTGTCTGAATGATGCTCTACATGAACAGCATAATTTATTTCTATGGCACAGTAGTGTGGAAAGTGATTAAGATTGATGAACAATGGTTGCTTGAGGCAGATTTCAACCCTAGCAAGCAAACTGCTTGCATAGGTGTTTTCTTGTTTTTTTCCATATGTAATGTGAATATGAGCCAGTTTCCATTAGAAAATTCTCAACAAAGGCATCCCTCTTCTTAGGCAGATAGCCCTCATATGTTTTGATTATCCAAATAATATAATTTCTGTATTCACCATTTCCAAAACTAAGATTTTATATCATTAATAGTTCATAAATAACATTTCTGTTACATTTCATGCTGGACTTTTTTTTTTGCGGGGGAGGAATTTAAAGTGAAATACATATTTATTATTTGCATTATCTTTCCTTTGGAGAACACAGTGATATTAACACTTCACCTGCGGCATAATTTCTGAAGTCATGTTCAGAGTCTACAAGGAATACAAAGGAAGAAAATAAAAATTGAACGAAAGATTATATCGTTACCAAATCTTGCAAAGCTTTGCAAAAGATCATTTCTTATGCGCAGAGTAGAAGCAAGTGTAAACATTTCAGTATTGAAAAGTTGTATTTTCAGTTGAGACTTAGCCCTAATCAAGAAGCAAAGGGCGATGCATCATTATTTTTATTAGAAGGTAGCTTTTAATGTAGTGTATTCATGTCAAAAGCAATAAATGCTATTTATTTACAATATGTTATTTATTTGAAAAGTGTGATATTCTCCCAATTTAATCGTTTTCTAGTATTCATAATTTCTTTCCTTTATCCTATTGGAATACAACAGACTGAGGTTCCCTTATATTTGATTTTTAATTTTCTCAATATCAAAATGATTATTTTCCTTTTACAGTTGCTGAAAGCTTAATTGATATCACCACATAGCCTTGACATAGTTTTTGTTTTTCTAAATTATGCTTTTAAATTTAACATTAAAAGTATCTAATATTCAAAATTGCACAACAGGACCATAGATTCCTAAATTTATGAATTATATTAAAAGTTATTATGTAAGTCAGTGTACAGAATACACCTTTATTGTACAAACAATGTTAAGCATTTAAAATATACTTTAAAAAGAAGTATTTGGTCCCCAAAAAGTAACTGCACATGGAAAGCAAAGTCCGATTTAAAATAAATAAATAAATGAAGTTACGAATTCAGAAACAAAATAAGTAAGACTATATAGAATGAACATTATGCAGCAGTTGGCTGAATAAGAAGATTACGATTGTATGATAATGTAAAGTATCAGACGAGTTTTAGTCGTTAAGAACTTCATATAAATGCATATTGACAATAGCATAAAATTAGTGTGTCACCAGTGCTTTTTAACTTTAATATATGTAAATTCATATGCACATATTATGCTTTTAGCACTCTGCTTTTTATTTTATTCCTACTACTAGCATTACTAGTCATTATACTAATCAGCTATTAAATACAAAATAAGGCCACTGACAAATTTCTGTATTAAATATTTCTCCTTATATATACATATTTAAAAATTTTTAATAAATGCACATGTGGCTCCTTTTCTTAGAATTAAACAGTATCACAAACAAATTGTTTCAATATTTGATAATAAATATTCAAGACAAGACTTAGAACAAAAAATATACAATTTGTTAAAATAATCTAATAATATGAATGCTATAATATCAATGTTATATATAAAGACAATTTTTTTAATATGACAGTATTCATAAGCAAGTAATATTTTCTTAACAGGATTTATATTTTTGTATTCTGCAACAAGAAACGTTTCATTATTCCATCAATTATTTGTAAAATTAATTCTTTCATTTCTATATGCAACATATATTCATTTTTAATACATATTACTCTATTTAATTGCAAAATTACTCTAATATTCATTAAAAAAGTATTTTTAAACAGAAAAAACTATTTTATGATGCTAGTTAGATTTATTATACGATTATCTGAAAAATGTGCTGATTATTTTTCACCTGAAAAACATGATACAGCTCAGTGACAGACATAAAAATTACAGCATAAAAAAAAAAAAAAAAAATTCCAGACTCCTACAAAGAAAGCAAAAACAGCTTTCCTCAAAGAACACGGAAAATTTTTAAATGTTGGGTAAATTTTATATTGATGACTTGTATATGCCGAAGTATTTTGCAGTTAGCCTCAATAACACCAATGTGTTAAAATATTTTAAAGCAAGTGCTAAATGTTTGACATAAGATATTTTAAAGATAAAATGCACGAAAATATCAAACAACTTTCCCATTAAAATTTTGTCCTTATAATTTTAGTTTTCCCTACAAAAAGATGAAACTGGACTCATTAGCAAAGCCCCCCCCAAAAATTCAGAAATGCATCCCATGTATCTATTTCAATAATCCTCACAGAAGTAATCCTATGAGTGCAACAACTTTCATTAATTGTTTAATAATTAGAGCTAAATGAAAAAATCATAATAAAAATGTGCAACATATTATTAAATGCAAATTTCATAATTTACAACATCAAAAAGAATATTCTTCCTTTAAAAAATCATAATTTGATACAAGTAACTTGAAATAACCTTTGTGAATCATCTATATTTTAGTAGACATTTATATCTTTTAAATTGATAAATTAAAAAAATCTTTCAAATTTCATTGCATGAAATTAGATTTTTTTAAAACTATTACGAAAAATAATGACTGTCAAAATGCAGCAAGCATCAAAACATTTTTTACATGCAGATTATTGCAAAACAGCAATATGAATGTAAAATATACAATTACCAGAATTTAAAGGTAATGGATTATTGCAAGAATAGATAAAGGAAACAATCAGTCAGAACATGAAAATTTCCTTTCATATTCATTAAGAAGTTATTCAATTTTCGAAGTGAAAAGAGGAATTATGCAATTAAATACAGTATAATAAAATTTCAGCATAAAAATGCATTTAAATAAATGTGCAATCTATAAAATATCTTAAAAACATTATTTACATCAGAATATATACACTAAAGCAAGAAATGGTAATAAATCACCTTTTCAGTTTTAGTTCAGCGGTGCATTTGTTTCAAATGGTTCTGGCTTTTAATGCGGTACAGATACTTTTGGTGCTCTAAAAATGACTAGTGGCAATATGTCAAAATATTTTGCATGTAAAAATTCTTCTTCATGCATAAAGTGCATCTGTCATATTAAGAACATACAACCTTTGTCTTATTTGCTAACATAAAGGTATAGAAAATAACTTTTTGAGAAATTATATCATACTTAACTCAAATTTACTAAAGAAGATTCTGAAGTTCAGCAAATTTAATTATGCCACAATTACATGATAATTTACAATTTTTATAATATTTAATAATCATATCTTGGTGAAAATTAAGTAAAATCTGTCTCCTTTTTCAGAATACCCATATAGCCTCAAAGAGCACAAACTTTGAGGAACACACCAGGTGATTTTTAGAAATCCTGCTCTAGCGTATTTTTATACATAAAGTTTAACTTTGCTTTCATCAAAATAAAAATTAAATATAAAAAGTATTTATACATAAACTACATTTTAATATAATGAATTTAATGATTGCTTTAACTGCAGAGGAAAAGATTTAATAATAAATAAAATTTGAAAAAAATCTTCCAATTTCCATAACTTTCCAATAGAGTTTATAGCTCTTGATTTCTTATCACAATCACTTTAACACTGTTGGGGATTTAACAGCATGAAGGAATATCTTACAGGAGCTAAAATATATAGCTGGTTTGTAGTTTTTTAATGTACAATGTAGATGGAAAGGTTGTATGAAAACTGAGTTTAAACAGCCATACATGTTCTGCCACTTGTATTATTCAGAAATAACAGAATTAAACCTTTTTTCTTTATTTTATGAAAATTCTAATAAAAAAATCAGATGAATATCTTTTTCATAACAAAAATTAAACATTTTATATGTGTGTATGCTAACAGTACAATTAAAAGGATATCTATAGCAATGCTTCACACTTTATCTCTTTCTATCGAAATGAAATAATTAAAATTTTTTTTTTTCAAGGAAACTTTACTATAAAACAGAATGCAAAATATAGTACTCAAATTGCAATTTGAATATAAAAAGACATTTTACAAAATCAACAATCCTCCTATTATATTACTGAATGAGAAAAATAATATTAAATTATGACTTCTTTGAACAATAGTTCTTTTGAAACATTTTATTAATATAAACACAATCTTCTTTATTTTAAAATTCCTTTTGCAACATTAGGGAAAACCTAAAAATTAAAAAAGATGGGTACAACTGTACATATAACCAGTTTTACAAGAAAGGGACCTTCTACGTTCATGTACACAAAATAGCTGAGACAATGCACCCTATGCATGAAATGTATGACAGCTCAAAATGCATCATTTCATGAAGGATTAGAGAACATTAGGCACTGACAGCAGAGAGTCGAATTTGTTAATATGCAGAAAAAATCTCTACTGTCAATTTTTCTAAGAATAAACACAAAACATTAAACTCTACATGAACCAGAACTTCAAATAAATTCGGTGATATACTGGTAAAGAAGTAGAGTTTTGCCTCCAAATTGTGGCTTTACAAACAAGTATGTACATGCAGCTTTGACTAGCAGTTATATTCTGTATTCAACAATCTCTCATGAAAGGAAGTTCTAAATGGTGTTGATTCTGTCTAGTAGTCTACTTTGTACCTTTCCAATCAACTAGAATGTCTTTAGGCTTGCATCATCATCATTCGTCCGATGCCGTATAACAATGTTAGCACATCACAGGCGATATGCAACTAATGCATTTTACTTCTCATAAAAAAGCCAATGTGGCTATGAATTTCAGGACACCATACATATACAGACGTACAGTGGAAAATTCTACACATGACTATGTGAATCTTCTTGCAACAGCAAGAATCATCTAAGAAATTTTGTTTTGCATATTTAAAATGAAATGCTTTATTAAAATATTTGTTAAACATCCATAATAACATGTCTCTTCAAATCAGAAATACTTAAATTTCAAAACTGCCACAAAGAAGATGCAACAAAAAAGTGCATTTTCTGCTGGCTTGAAAAAATAAATTATAGCTATTCTCCTATAACTTCAAATTAAGGCTCTTTAATATATCTTTTAGTCTAATAAGCTTCAATCTTTAATGATTTAATAACTGAAATTTGTCATTATAATTTGTAATTTAAGACAACATCAATAGTCAACATTTGCCTCTAAAGTTGAGCATGCACATTGACTAGGAGTAGCTTTATGAGGTCAAAGCACATTCTGAGGTTAGTTTCTTTCTTTCTTTTTTTAAATTTTTTTTTTATTACATGACGACAATGAACAACAAACCAACAAACAGTGCTGGGATGGACTTTGTGAAGGCAGCGATAGATGAAACACAGTAGAATGTCACAATTCCAGCCTTGATTTACAGAACCATTCTTAAGAGGTTGTGGGCAGATATTTGACCAAAGAGGAAAGTTGACATTTGTGACACTGAAGAATTCAACAGTGAAAGGTTTATTTCAGTAACAAATAGAAAATAATAAGGACCCAATGAATGAACCATGCCACTGTCCAAATACTTCAGACTCTCTTGTCTTTTTAGGGTTTTCCCTAAAAGGTACATTGCTGAAATATTTGTTTAATAGTTCATTACATTCCAAGAAATGCCCCAATGAAGGTGAGAAGGCCATTCATAATATATCTCTGTGTACCATTGTCTGCCCCCTATGGGGAGATGGATAATCTCTGTCATATGGATGATGTGGCTGATGTCGCATATCACGTGGATCAGGCATTTCTCTCATTTCCCTCATTTCTGATGGTCCATAACGTCCACCTCCATAATCCATAGGTGGCCCACGATCATCCAATCTCATCTTCATCTGGGAATCCACTTCATCCATGTAATAGTCATGCTGTGGCCTTTCACGGTCACGGTCTCTCACAATCCCTCGTTCCCAAGCAGCACGGTCACTATATTCTTGGTCACTAAAATCCATTATCATTGGTTCTCGATGCTGTTGTGAATGGTGTGTTTGAGGATACCGATCAGGTAAAGGATGCATATCTCTGTCAGAAGGTCCGCCAATTGGAGGTCCATATCCCCCTCCACCAGCTATTCCTCTGTCACCAGGTACTACTATAGGAGGAAGTTCTCTCCTAGGAGGTGGATCGCGGGCCATCATTCTGTAATCATTTTGTGGATCAACCTCCATACTTGGAGACATTGGCTGGAAAAAAAAAAAAAAAACTGTTTTAGAAACCCTGTTTCTCTTGATTTTTCAAAAGCATTAATACATTGGGATTTATCTTTAAACTCTAAACTGACACTTAATATAATTCAGCCATTTTATAGTTTTGGAAAAGTATTATAAATTTCTCAATTTTTTTCTTCTTCTGTAGCTCTGTGTTCTTTAATAGAACAGAAGAAGCTAAATTAGTTTAATTAATTATTTAAATGCTTATTAATTAAAGCTTTAATTAATAAGCATTTAACATAAAACTTTTTAAGGACATTATAATCCAAATATTTTTCGGGTTTTGGAAAGCAGCGAGGCGAGAAGGATCTTCCAGCAAAAGTGAAATGGGTGCATGGGCAAAACAGGCCGAGAAGTACTGTCTTAGACTCCAATAGTCTTAGACTGTCTTAATAAATAAAAAATCTTTTATTGATATTTGTTATTTTAATTTTACTTAGACAATACAGATTTACAAATTTTAGCTTCGCATGACATGTGTCCAAACAGTTATCAGGTTCATTTTGTTCACAACCATGACCAATCACTTATTATGGCACGCCAGTGTTTATTTGATAGGATTTCTGCATACTGATAGTTCCAACCAAGTCAATCACAAGCTGCAGAAATTTTTTGTAGCTTTTTCCATGTATAGTGTGATCAAATACAACCCTTTTCTTTTACATAATCTTTCACAAAATCATTTTTCCCACAGCAAATAGCTCGTGAATGTTTTGCCATAATTAATTAATTACCAGTTTTACATTATATCATCCTATACACACATTTTTATATCGTTCCTGTACAGAAAAATTCTTAATTAGCAAAATGTGCCCCATATGCAAAAAATAAAGTCATGTACGAAATTTCAGCATTTTGGCAAGAACATTCACAGAGATATACTTATACAGTGAAGAGGAGAGGCTGATTGTAAATTAAAATATAAAAATGCTTACAGCTAGACTGCAGATGATGGGATGCAAAATTCATCACAAGCATATAAAATATGGCTCTTAGCTTTAATTTTATTTATAAATTTACAAAACTATGCTTCCTGAAAATCATATCCAGGCACTGAAAAGTGGTTTAAGTAAGCATTTATATGTAATTTCATATCACTGTGGCCCTTTATGATAAAATTCTGAAATTTTATACATAACATTATTAGTGTACGAGCCACATTTTGCTAATTGAGAATTTTTATGTATAGCACCATAAAAAATGTAATTCTTTTATGGTGTAATGTAAATTTTTTTATTTCTTTAAATTTAATTCCTTCAAAATTTTAATTGATTTTCTAAAATTCTGTATTTTTTTTTACATAACTTTTAATTTACATTATAATAGGGAGACTGGAAAGTAATGTTATTTCTGCGCTTGTCGACAACAACATGCTAAGAGCAGAAGTGGAAGGAAATCCATGTCAAACACTCTTAACCAACCTTGGCCGACCATCCAAGAACATTTAAAGCAGAATGGAAAAATAGGCAAAGCAGGTGTTTGAGTCCTCCATAATCTGTCTGAAAAGAACAAATCCAACCTATCCATCACATGCAAAGTATTGCTTCAATGGCACTATAACAGAACCGTTTTTTGATCATTTGATTAGTGGAGACAAAAAATTAAGTCCTATATGATAATCCAAAACTCAAAAGGTAGTTTTAATAGGGGTTACAAAGGGTTTACATCCCGAAAAGGCACTTCTGGATGTTTGATGGAGTATTCGCGGAAATGTTCACTTTGAGTTGCTGAAACCTGGACAAACTGTTAATGCAGACCTTGTGAACAATTGGATGGAGTGAAACAATCTTTAATTGAAAAATATCAATTGTCAACAGAAAAGGCATCATTCTGCAACACAACAATGCAAGACCATACTGTGCAAGATGAACACTGGAAAAAATTAATGAATTTTGGTGCCATACTCACCCACCATACTCAGCTGATATCGCAGCATTGGATTTCCATTTATTCGGATCCCTACAACATTTTCTTAGTGGCAAAAAATTTGAAAATTTGCATGATGTCCAAAATGTTCTCTGGAGATATTTTACTCAAAACCAAATTAATTTTTATCTGTATGGGATTGAAAATCTGCACATTAGATGGCAAAAGATTGTTGATAATGAGGGTGATTATATTATTGATTAAAAATAAAATCTTGTTAAAAATGTGTTAATTTGAATTTAATGTAACAGAGTGACATTACTTTCCGGTCCCCCTATTATGTCTACAATCACATTTAAGGAATAAAACCAAGGTCAATGTTTTGGGGACACCCTGTATATAACTGTGATAATATATCAAGGATTCTATGGTATCTTATTTAACCTAAAAATATGTCTCAATTATGAAAGCAATTAAAAATCACTCATCGCAGCCTTGCCGCAGTATGCATGGCAAGAGCTTTATTAGTGCCTGAACATGTTGAATAACAGATGATTTACATTTTAGAAATTTTGTAACTATATGTCAGCCATAAAAAAGATTCTTTTTAGAGAAAATCTTAAAGCTCTTCTTGCTAATATTATTAAAAGTATTCTTAAAGAAGTAATAATATTTGTTATTAAAAATGCAGGAAAATATCACAATCAGGAGACAGCAACTTTAGAGTTCAAATTCAAGTAAGTTTCGCTCTTTTTTGCGAGAAACACTCACCACTTTGGCTTTAGTTTTATTATGATCTCTTGAAGGATAAAACACAAAATAACATATTCAAATATACACTGTATACATTAAAAAATGTAGTAAGTTTTTTTTTAATGATTTTGATGCTTTCCATGGGGCATACCCATGGGATGAATATTATGTTTTAGTTATAAAGTGCCCTTATAAAATGAGTCTATTAAGGCTTTGCTAAGCTTTCCTTATGCACCAGAAATCTGAAGAAGAAATTTTTAAAGACCAATTGAATTCCTTTTCTCCATTAGCCATGTAATCTTACAAAAAGGCTAATATATGAGACTTACTTCATCTGAATGTCTAGGCCTCCTTTCAGTTTCAGATCTGTAATTGATGCCAGGTGGTGTAGAATTATGCCTCAGAAGTCCAACTCCACCTCTAGGTTCTTCAAGTCGCGGTGATGGATGAGGGGAAGGAATTGGTCTGGGGACAATAGGGGGTGGTGTTTTATTTGGAGGATGAGTGGCTCTCCAATATGCTTCAAGAAACTCTGCAAGATGTTCACAAGCTTCTTCTAACTGGTTTTCATCCAAAATCACATCAAACATTTCCTGTAAAGTATTGGAATTGCTTAGAAAGGTTAGCCATAAAATTTTTAATTAAGTTTAATTTTATGACTGAGCTAGCCAAAATAGCAGTTTCATTATTTAAATTAATCGGATTCCTACTTTAATATATGTTATAATTATTTCAAGCTGTTAACCAATTTCTCTAAAAGTATTATTTTTTTTCTTTTAATTTTAAAACACTAACATTTACAAGAAAGTTATACAAATATATGAATTAAGGAATCAAATATTATTTATTAGCAATGAAAATAACTGTTTAATTGTAACTTAGCTTAGCAAAAGATCCAGCACTGTTTGATAAGTCTTTAATCCGGACTCGTCGAGACTTCGGCGATTCCGGATTATAGATCATCAGTTTAAATCTGGTAAGATGGCATGCAGAGATTATAAAATTAAGAATATGAAACAGTAATTTATGAAATAAAGAGCAATTATGATATAAAGAGTATCAAAATTTACAAAAAAAAGCTTAATATTTATTTGTTTACTTTATTAAACATTTCTCTCAACGCGCGCATCTGTAAAGCATACATTACGCATAGTCGAAATTAGAAAATTGCAACCAGAAAACTATTTGATGTGTACTCGTGATATTTATAATGACGAGGAATTTGATTTAAATCATATCAAAGACATAATACATCGAGATGAAATACTACATTTAGCAAGGAATTATAAGCTGAATAAAATAAAAACATCTGCCCTGCAGATAAGGATAGTGCTGACAGATCAACTTCAGTTCATTGCACGGCGCAACATTTCCTGCCCCTCCCCCGCAGAGCAGCGTGAAATTGATAAACAGATTACAGAATGGTTAGAGAAACAAATCACCTCTCTGTCACTTTCTTCATGCCTTTATCCATTTTTTGCAGCAATTCTACTTTTTGTTTGACGGACATTGAAACATGCTTTCGCTTTGTAGATCCTTCAGCAGCTCCAGAATCGGAAATTCTTTTTGACATAATCGAAAGTTCACAAGCTTACTTTTATAAAATTCCTCTAACAGTCTGCAAAAAATAACAAGCCGGATCCAATTCAAAGATTAAGGAACAACGCAATCTGCAACATTAACTGAAATAGATAATTTTAGCTTAGCTTATACCATCCATTATACATTAAATGTGCATGCGTAAATGTATTATGCGCATGCGTAAAAGTATTACACGCATGCATGAACGCATTATGTGTTGACGCATGCGCAGAAAGTTTGTAGCTTTGAGGTCTGGATTATCAGTGTCCGGATTAACGACTTTTGACTGTATTATTATAACAGCTAGATTTTAATAATCCCATATATGGGATACAATGATCCAAATGTAACTGGTCAAGAAATAATCTCAGTGTTAAATGCTTGATTACAATTTTTACATGTATATTGTAGGAAGAATTAGATAAATACTCTTTTTCAGCTTTCAAGAGATTCAGCACATTCAATATTAAGTTATTTCCAGCTAATCAAGAAGCTCTTGGTTTCCAATTAGCTGAAAATACTTAATATTGGAATTTGAGATCAATATTTAACTTTTGTTGCTTATACTACTTTAGTTTACCAACTTTAGATAGAGTTTATGATAGATTAAATTCAGTTTTACACATTTCAGAGTGGCTTTATTTTCATTATATTTTGTTCATTGTCAATAAGAATCTGAACAATGACAAATTTCCAAACACAGGCAGATCCACAATTTCCTTAATGGTACGTAAACTTTACAGTGCAGTAATAAGCATATCAGTATACAAAAACTTTTTTCAATTTTTGTACATACTGTACATATATAACGCATACCAACATATCATGTACTCAGGATAACCGACCGAAAAGTTCCTGCCATATGCATCTCAACATGTTATGATCAATATCAGAAACTGCATACATGATCTTTTTGAAGTTGTACTAAACATCATTGCAAAGAAGTACAAACACATGGTTTTTGATGTAATTCTACAAAAAAAATTCAGATGCAGGATATGTCAGGTGAGACACTGAAAAGGAAAAACATCTTGAAAAGCATGTCCGATCTAATGACCAGGAAGTTCAACAATGAGGTAAATAAGAATGCTCTTGTGAAAATGTGGATAAGCCCCCATCTTGTTGAAAAATGAAGGCCATACCATCTTTCTGCAATTGTGACATCAGCCACACTTACAACATATCTTATTCAACACATTCACACTAGAGATAGGATTCAAAAATTTGGAAAACCAGTTTACTGTTCAAATAAGCAATGAATTTACCTATTATGTAGTGATAAATTATCTAAATAAATATTACAATTCAACAACAACAAAAAAAAAAAAAAAAAAAAAAAAAGCCCAGCCCACCAACAATGTATTCTGGGAAAAGATTTTGCTGAACTAGCGTGAACTGGCTTAATTTCACCACAGCTTATAACAGATCCCTCTACAAAGAAAAGTTGCCTGAACACTTTTTACAGAGAAACTCCACAAAATGCATTCCCCTTAGGGGAATTACAAATGCTTTGCCCACTACATGAGAACTTTCTATGTTTTAAACCAGGATTCTCAAAGTTCTTTTAGGGATTCTCAAACGAGAAGAAATCCCCCCCCCCGGGGGAAATCTCACAGTTTAAAGATGGATGTGGTCAACCTTTTATTTAGATATTAAGCTTTTAGTTTTTGAATACAAAACTCTAATTTTATTCAAGTTTTGATATTTATCAACATTTTCTATACCTTTTGCTGTTTAATTTATAGAAAAAGGTTAAAAATAATTTAAATAAAAGTATACATTTTTAAAGTTTTGGAAAAGAAGGGCAAAATTACCTTCTAGCAATGGTGAAAGAGATACATGGGACAAAACAGATTGAGAACCACTGCTGCTCTCTCTCTCTCTATATATATATAACTTTCTCAGCGAAACAATCTTCCTATAGCTTGCCCTGAAGATTCAAACAAAAGTGCAAATGAAGATTGCGACATTGGAGATTTAGTGGACTGCAACAGCTACAGCCATTATGATTTAACATGATGACATTTGCATAGAAAACACAATTCATCCCCCCACACACACACACACTGAAAAGGGTGAACACTTGCTTCTTGAGCATTTTAAAATTTTCTGGTCATTTAGCCTATTCATCACTGGAAGCATTGCCCAGGGTGTTCCACAGGAGACTAATCCAAAGAAAGGCTAACCCAATTAACAATTCACAAAATTCTGAAAAGATAATGTCTTTTACAAACTGATATGCTTCAGCTGCAATGAATTTGATCCGATGATGCTATAAATACTCACTATGAGTTTAACAGTGAATGATGAACACAAATAACAATCTTCTGAAAAACATTTCACATTAAAATTCCTCTCTTAAAGAAACAATCTGAATTAACTGATTGGAACACCTAATAAGAATCTGGAAGCTATTTTATACTTACTGGAGCACACTGAGAAAGTTTTTCAGCTGCCACCATTTGTACGTTGAGATTTCGGCTTTGAGATTTCCCCCTAGATTTAATTAACCTCTGCAGAACCTGATAATTTAAAATTCAATAATATAGTTCAAGTACACAACTACTACTACTAATAATAATACATAGCACTTTAAAATCTCTTAATAAAAGAATAACAGTTAAGTAATTATGTATGTGAATATTTCTTTAAAAGTTCAGCAATTTCATTACATGTACACACACTGTACTTAGTAAGACAGTAACTGACAGTTAACATAATAATTAATACACAAGTTATTAAAAATTAATAAGATTAAATTATTCACAAAATTTGAAAATTTATTTATTATTAATTTTTTTTATAAATTTTTTTTATAATTACATACATGATGAAATTTTAAACTTTTACAAAGAACTTTATCCATCTTTCAATTCAAGAGCTCTTCTTAGAATTTGCAGTGTTCTCGATTCAGCTGAGCTTGGCATTAATTGACCTTCTTCTGCATCACTTTTGCAATTTCAGTTTTTGCAGCTCTTTTTAAAACTTTCTATAATATTATAATCAGCGTTTTCACATGCTGTTTCAATATTATCATCAACTGCAACACATTCTAAAAATGAATCTTTGTAATATTTTGGACATCATTGAGGGAAACTCAATAGATTAGACTAAACAATTAGAAATAGTTTTAATTTCCTTTGTGGCTTCTGCATAAAAAACTGCATTTTCTAGGGAAATTTATAATTGTGTTTTGGGAGACTGCTTTCCATGCATTGACCAAATATGCATAGCCTCTACTTTACATACTGACTTATTTATCTAAAGTGCTTAGATTTTCACAAGATGCAATTTTCGTTATCTTTTTTTGAACAACACCTTTTCTGTAAATATATTTGAAAACTTTTATAATACCTTGGTCTAATGGCTGAATGATAATTGGAAGAAGAAACACTGATTCAGTGTTTTTCAGTACAATATCAGAGGGATGTATGTAAGCTTCCTGAGTTATCTGACAATAAAGCTGATTTTGCATTTTTTAGTTCTCTGTCCCATTTCAAATGAAATCTGTAAAAATACAACTTTTCATCAACTTTACATTTTTAAGTTAAAGCCCAGTTCTTGACTCCTTTTTAAACATCTTTAAACTTTTAAACATCAAGGCATTAAGTGACCTTCTTCTGCATCACTTTCACAATTTCAGTTTCTGCAGCTATTTTTAAAACTTTCTATAATATTATAATCAGCATTTTCACATGCTGTTTCAATATTATCATCAACTGCAACACATTCTAAAAATAAATCTTTGTAATTTCCATCAATGATGTCTAAAATATTAGAAATAGTTTTAATTTCCTTTGTGGCTTCTGCATAAAAACTGCATTTTCTAAGGAAATTTTTAATTATGTTTTGGGAGACTGCTTTCCATGCATTAACCAAATATACATAGCCTCTACTAAACATACTAACTTATTTATCTTCTTCAAAGTGCTTAGATTTGAACAAGATGCAATTTTGGTTATCTTTTTTTGAACACCTTTCCTGTAATTATATTTGAAAGCATTTTCATGCATTGACCAAATATGCATAGCCTCTACTTTACATACTGACTTATTTATCTAAAGTGCTTAGATTTTCACAAGATGCAATTTTCGTTATCTTTTTTTGAACAACACCTTTTCTGTAAATATATTTGGAAACTTTTATAATACCTTGGTCTAATGGCTGTGTCGCGTTTGCTTACTAGAACTTTACTTCCACGAACGCCCTCTGGCGAAAGAGACTAAAAGTAGTCAGTTGAACGGCTGACGCGTCTAACAGATGTAAAACGATAGACCGTCTCCGTATAAATTATGCTTGTAATCATTATAACTTGTAAATATTTTGTAGATATCTTTCATATGAATTAAAATTTCTTAAAAAGTTTATAGCTGTGTTTCGAAGCGAATCGAAGTTCATCATAGAGACGGATACCTACAAGAAGGAAAAGCAGGCAGTTCAGGGCAGCCCTATTTAGAAGGTAAGTGAACTTTCACTTATCTATTTAATGATAAAAAAATTTTAATAGTGCAAAGTTGATAAAATTTTTTAACAGGCTGAATGATAATTGGAAGATGAAACACTAATTCAGTGTTTTTCAGTACAATATCAGAGGGATGTAAGTAAGCTTCCTGAGTTATCTGACAATAAAGCTGATTTTGCATTTTTCAGTTCTCTGTCCCATTTCAAATGAAATCTGTAAAAATACAACTTTTCATCAACTTTACATTTTTAAGTTAAAGCCCAGTTCTTGACTCCTTTTAAACATCTTTAAACTTTAAAACAATAGATTTTAAACTTTAAAATCTTTAAAACAATAGATTAGACTAAACAATTAGAAATAGTTTTAATTTCCTTTGTGGCTTCTGCATAAAAACTGCATTTTCTAAGGAAATTTTTAATTGTGTTTTGGGAGACTGCTTTCCATGCATTAACCAAATATACATAGCCTCTACTAAACATACTGACTTATTTATCTTCTTCAAAGTGCTTAGATTTGAACAAGATGCAATTTTGGTTATCTTTTTTTGAACACCTTTTCTGTAATTATATTTGAAAGCATTTATAATACCTTCATCTAATGGCTGAATGATAATTGCAAGAAGAGACACTAATTCAGTGTTTTTCAGTACAATATCAGAGGGATGAGCAGCACAGTTATCTGACAGTAAAGCTGATTTTTCATTTTTTAGTTCTCTGTCCCATTTCAAATGAAATCTGCAAAAATACAACTTTTCATACATGAGTTCTTGTTATTATTAAAGTTTTAAGTTAAAGCCCAGTTCTTGACTCCTTTTAAACATCAAGGTTTTCTACTCCTCCCAATAAACCTGGTGCTGTTTTAATTGTTGCATCCATATTGCACATTAATAACACAGTAACTTGTTCTTACAATTTCTTAAAACCAGTTGCTGTTCCATATCTAAACATTAATGTTTCCGGTAATGCTCTATAAAACATATCAGTTTCATTTGTGTTTACCTATAAGTTTTGTGTAACTTCTATTCTTTTAGAAGCCCAAGTAAAACATCTTTTGTCTATTTCTCAATGGAATGATGATCTGATCCTTGCTTCTCACCATGTAGTTTACTATATTATTTCTATCTTTCCATCTTATAAGACATCCATCAGTAGCAAAAATTTTCTCCTGGAATTTTAGCGAATTCTACAGCTTTTGTGATCAAAAGAGCTCTAGAAATTGGAACTTTTTTAGTTTCATAGCTTGAAATTATTCAAGAAGAGCGGTTCTAACGTCACTCAGTTTTCCACATTTGCGCTTGAGACATGCATTTTTTACTAGTTCCTTATTAGTTTTATTTCTTTAAGTAAACTGCACAATGCTGTTTGGGAAATCTCCATTTTAAAAGCTATTTCTCTTTGGTTTCATTTACCAAACATATCACAATCTTTCAGAAATTGATCCATTTCTTTCAGACTCAAATCATTTTGTTTAAGTATTTTAAACAGGGTACAAGTCACATGCACACGGCAAACAAAGTAAGTTTCTTCCAGTGATTTGTTCAATCCAAAATTCCCATTTCTTGCAAGCAGCAAGACTGTTCCTTTGTCTGTCAAGTCAACCTGTCACTTCGTGGTTATTATAGGCATAATCAATGCTTTTCTTTTTTCTTTAACCTACAATGACCAATCCCCCTTTCTAATCAAAGACTGGTAATGAAAGTAAGCTTCCTGAGAACCCCAAAAAACTTAAATGTGTGTATGCATGCCCATTCACTATTAGCTCAGATGGTGTTTGACAAAGAAAAACAGTGTTAATCTGAGCACTACCTATTATTTAATCCTGGGAAACAATTCATTTATATAAAGGAACTTGTTTCTAATGCCTTTACAGGACTGCTTTTGTTTATCATACGAGAAAGGTATTCTGTCACTTTCAGCTCTAGTTGGACAAAGGGATTGGAAACAGAGTCTGAGAAGAACTAGAGAAGTATACCCAACACCACAACCACAGGGAATCTTAGCTCTAACTACTGGCAAAAATCTCTGTTAAACCCATAATCAGATTTTCGCCAGTTGGATTTTTATAGTTCATTTTAGTTATATTCATTTTAGTTCCTGGAAATTTGAATACAATAAGTGGCCGAGTTTATTAACCAGTAAGTTTAATGAGCAGTGGATATATATGTTACAAGCACAACTAGATATCAGGATATTCAGTATTAAGCAGTCTTAACCATTGATTTGGCTGTTTGGAAATCAATGATGACTTGCTTTATTTCAGCATGTGAGACAAATTTAAAAAATGTAATCAGACATTTAACATTTGCAATTAATTTTTACTACATCATAACAATATTTCCATTTATTACAGAATTTATGAGAATGTTTCATTTGCCACTTATTTGAGTTACATATTCTTCCATTAAACTTTTAAATGATTAAAAAAGAGCAATAATCTTGAACTTTACTACAGTACAATGTCCATAATCCGGACTCGTTGGGACTTCAGCGTTTCCGGATTAAGGGTTTTTTTCGGATTATAGATCATCAATTTAAATCTGGTAAAATAGAATGCAGAAATTATACAATTAAAAGTATGAAATTGTAATTTATGAAATAAAGAGCAATTATGATCTAAAGGGTATCAAAATTTACAAAAAAAAAAAAAAAAAACTTATTATTTATTTGTTTACTTTATTAAACATTTCTTTCAATGTAAGTTGTTTAAGTTGCTTCATTTTTTGTGCTAAACGCACATGCATAAACATTAAACGCGCATGCATAACATTAAATGCGCATGCGTAAAGCATACCAAAAAGAGTTTGTGGCTTCGAGGTTCGGATTATAGATCATTCCGGATAATGGACGTGCGGATTACAGACTTTGTACTGTATTATTAATATAAAAGAATGCCTTTTTTGCACTGCTTCCTAGAGAAGTAATATGTATCGACAAATGATTTACTACTCCTTTGCTCATCCTAGAAACTAGAGATATACATTTTAAAACAATATTTCTCAACAAAATAATAAGCTGTTGGCTGAAAAATTTATGACTACCAAATGTTTCAAAAACTATTTAAAAGGAATTTTTATTTGAATCAGGAAAATGAAGTCATTCTTTTAACTGAAATGTATTTATTTGATATTATTTTAATCTATGCACCAATGAATGCAGGGAGTTTGGCCTGGGTTCAAATCTCAGGTGAATAGGTAGGCTTTTATACTTTTATCATATGCAACATGAATGTGAGCTAAATTCCCTTAGGAAGTAGACCATGAAGGCATCATTCCTCTTAGGCAAAGAGTCATGTGCTTGCATATTTCAGTAATCTTAATTTTTCTTCCCCCCAAAATGCATTGTATAAAATTTAATTTTATGCAATATGTTGCCCCCAAATACAATATGTTTATGCATTTCTTTTTTTGTTTATGCAATTAATGTGGATAAAATTAGATGATGCATGAAAAATCATAAAATACATGTAAATCTTGGATATAGATATTTTTTATAGTTTATGTCAGCATTTTTAGCTTAGCCAACTTTATACATAAAAAAGTTTTGACATCATCTAGAATGTATGAGCTAGTTATGTATATAAATCTGATGAGGATTACCAGCACTCTTAATAGGACAAAATTTTTGTGATTGAATAATAACAAAATTATTATTTTAGGATCACTATTAAAGAAATAAAATTATACTTCCAACTAAATAGTTTTGATATAACAGTGCAGTGGACATTTTCAAATATTTTCACAGTATAATTCAAAATAAACAAATATTTCTTATACATTCTATTCTTTATACTTTTGCAATCCAAAAGCTTATGTTTTTCCCCTTTCAATATACAAGATGTACATACAAGAGTTTAATACAACCAATTTATGGCTATATTACACACACACACACAAAAAAAAAAAAAAAAAAAAAAAAAAAAAAAAAAAAAAAAAACTGTTTTTTAGCATCAAGATTACCTTTGGAGAAGAAATTTTCACATATACTACAATGGGTGCAAGAGAGGTCTTCAGCAACTGAGATGGGTGGTTGATGGTATCGCAATCAAGGACTACTAACTGCAGAGTTCGTGCAAGCTCAAATATTCGCTCGATTTCAGCTTGTACTTCAGCTAAAAATGAAATAATTACAGATACTTTATATAATAGTATTTTTAAATATTAAAATCAATTTTAATTCTTAAATTTTTTTGTTTTGTAAAATTTTGCAACTGTTGCAAAATTTAAGCATACAATTTATTTATTCTTTTAACACATACCAATACGAAGTGTGGAAGAAAACTCATGTGGGGTATCTACTAAAAAGAAAACCTAACAGTCAACAATTTAGACAAAATTTAGATGATGTACATTTGAAAAGTCTCCAGTTCTAATTTACATAAGATTATTACACAATACAGCAACCATTCCACTTGCTGCTAAAAAGATACTGCCTATTTAGCAGATAAATACCTGATTTTTAATCCAATGGAGTGTAATTTGAAACCAGTCAGAAATAATGATGACTATCCACAACTCGCACTATCGTCTTAATTATTACTGAAAACCTAAACAATGACCTGCTGCAGATCAGTGATGTGGATATGATGCAAATTGCTTCCTTGAAGTTTTACTGTCTCCTATAGATCCCATTGCACCACAACTTTTCAGATATCTTTCGATTTATTAAGACTTGCAGATATGTCCTCAGCATTTTGGGGATCATAAATTAAGCTGTCAATGCAAAAGATTTACTCGCAAAACAGCTGCACTTTCAAATATCACACTGTGCAATGGGGGAGGACTTTGTAGCAATTGAGCTTGTTTGCATAAATAAAAGACAGAGTATTAAAGCCTACACTTGGAGCATACTTTAAATCCAATCAATAAAGCACGAAAAAATGAAAATAAAATAAAAATTGGCAGTTTGATATTAATTGATGGAAACTATGGTGTTTCCAGTTCTCAACAATGGTCTGTAAAATCACTGCAATACGTTAATGGAAATGTAAATAAAGTGTCGTTGCAATATCAAATATTAATACAAGAACTTCTAAAGAAAGGCTTGTTAAGCTACTAAATGACAACTATATCCCACATATGTTATAACTGAATTATACAGTGCAGTATCCAAAATCCAGATATTCAATGCTTGGAATGTTCTAATATCTGGACCTACAAACCACCAGGCAGGGTGGGATTTTTTTTTTTTTTTTTTTTAGTCCAAAGGGATTTGAATCCCGAAGGACTATTAGTTTCGTTTTGGCATTTTGCGTCGGATGGATAAATGTCGGTTCACTTTTCAAACTGTTGCCATAAAATGTTAGAGTCCTGCATTATATTTGAAGAAATTAAATAATGAAAATCTGCATAAATGTATGTATATTTCTCACATTGTCATAAAATAACGGTACATAGAGTCATCGAATTTTGAATAACGTAATCCTCCAACGAATATGAGCATGTGGAAGACCAAATTTGAAATTTGAAATTTGTTTTATGATCGATATCCTATTTTTTAAAACTTTGACGAATTTTTGATTAACAAACTCAAGGATTTCAAAGCGAGCAATGGCAACGTTGTGCAGAAAAAACATTTTTATCTCCAGCGCGTGAGTCTCTGTATCGGAAATTCTAAAGATATGCTCGTTTTAAAACTATTTTGCGATATTGCTGTTGCACTGGATCTTATGGTTTAAGTGCGAGGAACATGATATTTAATAAAGAAAGGTAACACACAAAATGTTAAAAAACACCCCTTTGGACGTAATTTAAAATCTGAAAACATTTCAGATTTTTTTTTTTTTTTTTTTTTTTTTAAAGGGAGAAAGAATTCAAGAACAGCATCTTGCTTTAAAATTAATGCTTCACACATGAGCAGTAAACATTTTTTTCATAATAAAGCATCTGGAAGATCCTCATCCTTAATTCTGCCTAGGAGCTAAATAAAAAAACTTCCATGTTGAAGAAACACAATCATTTATTAGCATAAATCTGTATGGTCAATAATCTGGGTCTATAGCTGCCTTTTTACTCGGCATACATCTCAAACCATTATACCAAGTTCATTGCTGACTAAGCAATTCTTTCTTCAAAATATGCATGATATTTGCCAGTCATAAATTTGTAATGTGAGCTGTTTTCATCTGCCAGCACTGCAGTGCATAATTAGAATAAGAGATGAGCTCATTGATGACCATAAAAAAATTAACTTATGACCCTGATGCCACTGGTGAATCCTTTTTTTAAGCTGAAATGAGCGTTAGCCCCGAAAGATTATTAGTCTCAAAATGTCATTTTGCATTGAATCACTTTTCAAATTGTTGACACCAAATATTATCGTATTGTATTATATTTAGAGAAACTAAATAATGAAGAATCTGCATGAATGTTTCTTACACTGTGAAAAACAACGGTAACTAGAGTCATCAAATTTTGAATAACATAGTATTCCACATGAACATGGGCTCCTGAAAGCCCAAATTTGGGATTTGGAATTTGTTTAATTGTCTATTTCAAAAAATTTTAAGGAATTTTTGATTAAAAAGCTAAACAATTTCAAAGTGAGCAGTGGCAACACTGTAGGGAATAAAATTTTTTTTTATCTCTAGTGCATGAGACTTGTCTATTGGAAATTCTAACGATATGCCATTTTTAAATATTTTTAGCACAATGTGGCATTAGCCCAAATGCTCTTGAAACATGTACGTGTCTGTAAATGAAAATAGTGCCTGTTTGGGTGTAATAAAAACAAATCTGAAAGCATTCAGATTTTTTTTTTTTATGAATTTCTCTTTCATTTTATCAGAAAGTAATTGTTAATACATGGCAGCTTGAGAAAAGACACAGCTTGAGAAATGACACATACAGGAACTTAAAAAAAAAAAAAAAAAAAAAAAAAAAAAAAAATTGAATACCAAACAGCATGGTAACCTTTTATGTTGATATTATCCGGCTCTGATTACAGGCTTCAGCCCATTATGCTGAAAAGTGTTGAGTGTATTCAAGAGGAGAAATTTAACAAAAATTTCTTTCCATATGAAAAACACAGATTTTGCAAATAATATTCATAGTTCAAAAGAATCCATTTAGTATTATTTGAATTAAAAATAACTAATCTGTTGGTCAATTTTACTTTTGGATTTGATTCTTTCATATATCAGGCATTAAAATACACCGTGAATTATAACATATCAACAAAACCATGGATCTACAGAATCTGGTTCTGAAAAAATGTATTTTAAAAGTAGAAAAAAATAAATTGATGAAAAATCAAATTCTAACTTCTACATAACAGTTTTCTTTAAAAAAAAAAAAAAAATAACGTAAAATATTTTTTTTAAGGGCCGGGAAGGGGGGGTCATAGCACAAAATGTTGAAAATAATGTTTTCAAATTTATTTAGGTGAGAACAGCACAAAATGCAGATTTGCATTTATGTGATTACAGTTCAAAATAAATATATAACAAAAGTATCTACCTTAAAATAATACTCATATTTTGAAGAAAACTTTATTCTGGAAACCATATTTTCAAAAAATCATTCAGGCACAACTTAAGTTTTTGCTTTATTATTTAATATTTTGAACTTAAAACAGCTTACCTAAACAAGATGACCGGCTGTTTGCTCTTTCCATAATAGCTCGTTTACTTGGATTATTCAGCAGCGATCTTTTTGCCAATGATATGTCTGCTGTAACCCTCGTGATGATAATTCTGTTAAGAATTTAAGCAGCCATAAGTCAAACATAAGAAATGATAAAGATTTCATGTCAATAATTGTACTTTTTTCAAAATATTTCTGAATATGGTTCATAAAGCTGGAAAAGAGGCAGCAGCTTTTATGAAGAGAACACAGAATTTGAAAAATATTAAATTAATGAAAATCCAGTCTTGCTTTAGTAAGCATTCTAGAATGTTCTCTATGTCGCCAAATGGGCGATTTAGTGCCAAATCTGGCAATCCTAAACCCACTTTGCGAGAAAGCTATCTTACCATTGCGGACATTTCGTTACACTATCATATCATATCATATATGATATATTACGGTATCCAGAGGGAACAGAGACTTTGTGCCCTACATTTTTATTGTTATTATTTCTATGGAAGACTTCTCTTATTTGGAAAAAAAAAAACATGTTATCTAAAATAACTGCAATTATATGAACAATTCTACTCGATATCAACTACAAAAACTGCATGAAAATATAAATTCAATGCTCTAAACAATTATTAAATTTTCATACTTACCGTCCCTCGAACCGATGTTTCAGGTAATCAAACAAAGCTTTCTGCATCATATCTGTGACCTCATAACCTTTGAGGGAAGGCCCTACCAAGACAACGGGTCGCATTGAAGGCACTACATCATATGGGGGAATGTTCTCAGACTGCAAAAGAAAACATAAATTTTACATATTTACCCATAACATATACACATACTTCTAACACAATCAAAAATAGCTAACACTCAGAATTATACTTACATCACTAACATCTTTAATTAAAATTTATTTAATTGTAAACCACATTTTGTGTACAGATATATAATCACCTTTATACTGATATCAGAAGCTGAAAAAAGTTAAAACCAATTTCTGCAGTTAAACAATCACTCAAAAAGACATCCTTTTCATAACGAAATTTTTAGATATACAACAACCATTTTTGTAATATCTAAATAATAAAATGCATCTAGTGAACTATAAATAACAACAAGCAATGCTAATCGGGAAAACACAGACCTTTTCTTACAATCTACAGTAAAAAATTGTGGTAATTTTCAGAGAAGTGTCATCACACAGTAACTATATGTAAGAAATTTTGACGAGGTAGGGGAATAACTCCAAAATCTGACTTAAAAAACAAAATTTATCATTCTTTAAAAAAATCATTTTTCAAATACGTACACTCCTTTTTTGCACACATCAATATATTTAATTTTTACTTAAAATTATAAATGTTTGATAAAAAAGTAGGGAACCAAATAGTCATAAACTTAAAGTAATATTGTTTTGTTGCATATCAAATAAAACATATCAAGACAGATTCAGAACATTTAAATGTATAAAGAGAAAAACAAATAGCAATTTAAATGCAAAATTTTTCAAGAAGTGCTACTGAGAAATAAAATAGCAAATCTAGACTCTCTTCATTTTTTACCAAAAAGAAAAGTTAATATTCTTTTCTCTAGTAATTGTTTAGTCAGGCCATAAACAAGATATTCAGCATAAACATCTACCTCAGTACCTAATTAGATAGGATAATGACTACAGAAAGAAAAACATACCATTTAAATGCTACTTATTAACTTATAACTTTTGTATTTCAGTTAATTTTTTTAAATAAAAAAATTAATTGTTTAAAATATATGCATCGCTCTGTTTAACAAGTTCGCACACACACAATATATATATATATATATATATACGCAGGAAACTTCCATTGCTGTCTACAGAATGTATGATGTCATCCAGATGATGCAGTTCATGTTACAGAGCAGAGTTTAAAATATCTTTTGACTATTTGGATGTATTTTTCGGGCAAAAGCTGTTTTAGCACAAAAGACCGAGTTCATATGATCATAGAGAAATCCTTGTCTGGACAATAACCACATCAGGCAAAACTTCCATTCTCTGTTTCTTTTTGCCTTTCTTACCAAGTTGTATCTATATGATCAGCATTTTAAGACAATTTAAGCTCTAAAAACCAATATGACAGCCTGTCTAGTTCCAATAATTAAAAGTATTCTACCAAAATATCAGGGGTGTTGGAACAAATGCATACATTCTTATGGATGTTACTTTGATGGTAATTAAGTAATAAATTTTTTTTTTAAACTTTCAAATGGAATTGCCCTATAAGTATTTTCTGCTAACATATGGAACACAGTATTTTGACACACTTTTAATTTAGTTAAAAGATTCAACAATTCGATTAAAAATATCTTAGTTTTAAAGTAAGAGACATACAGCAGACATTTATCAAAAAATATTTACATAAGATTTTTTAATGTATATAGTGGATTTTTAAGATTACTTTTTTAAAAAATGGTTTCTTTTTTTCTTTGGCTGGCGGCGTAGTGACAGTCTTTCCAAGTTTACTGTTGCCCAGACTGTCACTGTCGTCCCCAACAACAGTTTCTAACCCATTTTGATCCACGTCGAAGACTAAAATAAAGAATTTTCAGCAAGTTAGTATATGAAACAAAAACCTTACTTATATAGTCAGTTAACAATGCAAAATATATAAATATTTCAAGAGAAAAGCTAACTATTGAGATGACTAATAATTCATATTATACCGACATTTGAGGATGAAATGAATATAATTACAAGGAAATACTTTTACAAGAAAGGAAGAGGAAAATGTAAATATAAATAAATGAAAAATCTTGAAATACGTAAGATCATTACATAAATATTCAGTTACAAATCAGATAAAATTTTGCTGTCAAATTTCCCATTGAATGTAATTTATAAGTTCATTCTGTCAATATTTACAATAAATAATGAAACAGAAAATTACATGTAATTTGCATTTTATAGTACAGTTAATTATCTATACTATGCATACATACCAAAGTCTTAAAATGCACACCAGGTGAAAAAAGTTAATACAACAGCTCAGATATATTCAGCATTGGTATTGTCCACCTATTATAGTTGCAACATTGAATGCATACATATGTTGATGCATCATCGCTGATAGAGTAGTTTCATGGAAAGTATGGTTTAAGCAATCATCTAAATCTGTATACTTTATATATGTATATGACACACAATGAAAAACTATAAATGTAAAATGCAGCATGCAGTACATCATTATTTTTTATTCAATGAATGTAATGCATAAGTACATACAATTTATCCATTAAATTCTACTAAAATTAATTTATGTCACACGACTTTTATTACACACAGCAATTGCAATTACATGAAGTTTCAAGAATCTCTCTCTCTGGTCATCGATTACCTACTGCAATTTATATTTTTACTAACAGTGCACTATCAGAAAGGCTTTTGACCAAGGCAACATACAGCCTCTCACCCACGATTTGGAGTATCATAACTAAGGGAATATCTAAACTAATACAGAGCAATGCACATAAACCAAGTTTCTATGAAGGCTGCTTATTTCTACCATGACTAATCACCCACGACATACAGATATTGCAAGAGACTAGTCTGTGTGGAATATTTTCACTAACAATCAACTTTTGGCTAATTATTAAATTATAATAATTTTAACATTTCTCCAAAAAGAGTTTACCATTAGTTTGTCGCATAATAAAATTTTTCTTAGTGAGCATTAAAAGACTTTTAAACTTATCTGTTTTTCTGAAAAGAAGCAGAAATTTTTCCCTCTCTGATTTAATTTGATTGTTTCTTTATTTTTAAAATCCCAAATCCTAAAACTTTCTAAATCTTTTTTCATACTGTTAAATCGATTATTACAAGTACACCTTACTGTTATGATTATCACTAATAATGTCACTGTGGATAAATAAACCTTATCATAAAGAATATACAGAGACATCTCAATTTATGAACCATTTAAAAGGCAAACATTTCAAGATAAGAAATATTTTTATATCTGATGTTCGCCTCTAGATTTGAAATTATTCTCGAGATATGATACACTATAATATTTTCAACCTTACAATGCATACTTTTTAACAATACGATATGGATTTGTAAACTATTTTCTATCAGCTCCATCAAAAATGCATCTTATTTATTTCTTGAAAATGCATACATATATAAAACAGTTAATGTGATAAAGATTGCTCATGTTTCGATTATATTTAAAAATTGACTATTTAATATTTACTTCTTAAGTCTTTATTAACTATTTTTCAAGTCTTTATTAACTATTTTTCAACTCCGAAAATACCAAAACCTGAACTCGCAGAGGGCCATCTATTTGCATTGTGTGGATTGTGGAATTGATCACTATATTGTGGACTGACTGTACTTTAACATACCAATATGAAACCTTCTGCAGTGTACAAAGTAAATTAAGTTTTAAAAGAAAATGAATTATTTGTTTTATACCAAACATAGAAAAACAAGGATTTTATAAATAAAACTAATAAATTCTACATAAATGCATACTGTTTTTATCCCCCCTCCCAGAAACTCTATATCTCAGAATGGAATAACAATTTCATATCACATGAAATGGAGAACTAGGTTTCAAGGTATGAATAGCAAAAAAGAAAAAATTGAGTTTGTGAGTCAAGTTACCACTGTACAGTAATACCTTGATGTTATGTGACAAGCTAGAATGACAAAAAGCAACATAAGTCAAATTGGATAAGTTGGAGTTTATTTGCATATAAATACATATGAATTTTAGTTAAATAGAATCATGGGATAAAAAAATTCTTGTTCAGAAAAGAAATTGTAATAAAGAATGTAATTTTCATACAAAGCCAATATGAAATAGTATTAAAATAAATGTGATGTATAAAACAGTTATTTGAACACCAACAATTTGGAAAACTTTAATAAACTTAATGGCTGAATGATTATTTTTTATCAAGTAAAATTTCTTCATAGCAAACATTCACATTTATTCCTTGTCTTGCAAGAATCTATGTTCTCCAAAATTTATAATGCATTTTGAACACCACCAAGACTTCCTGTCAAGCTTGCAATTATTATATGCTTTTTCAGTGGATCTGGATCTGAAGTGTTAGTGCCTTACATAACACACTGCTCATTCTTCTCTATCAGCCCACAAACTTGCCACTAGCTGAGTTGCTATACTGCCTGTCATATGACTATCAGCATTTGTACTCAATTGGTGGAGCATTCTATTGTTGCTAGGCCTATGTAAAAGTCTCTATAGAACATTACAATTTGTAGCAGAATTTATAAAGTTACTAAAGATGTGTATTTGTGACCTGTGGTTATTAAAGAGACACTGTCAAGACTTTGACTGTACTGAATGAGGATTTTACCAATGTTTTACGCATTGTAATTCGGAGTTTACAGAGAATTTTTACTCTAGAAGTCAGTGGTAACTTGGATATAAGTTATTCTCATGCATTATACTGAACAATATCAACTGGGTATATTAATGCACATCATATGTGCTGTTCAAATATTTGCAGAGTTCCTGTGCAATATTTGCTTGTCACATTCATAGTAGTCACTTTGTGTTTTATCATCACCTCTCTGCTACGCGAGTCGAACAGTTCACTGATATTATCACTATCAATTTTCAAATGTAATAGCTCAGCATGAATGACAACTTCTTCTACCATATGCATAATTTGATCAGTTTTTATCACAGTTTTGAAAAAGAATGGAAAACTAAGGAACAACTTCGAGTTCACATAAGTCCGGTATTGTTGTACAGGGTATGGCAGAGAAACTTCCTTATTTGAAACGTACGCCATCTAGTGACATTTATTCCCAGAAGGGTGAAGTCGTGCTCATTGAAAAGAATGGTATCTAAAGTTTTATGTCATGTAGGTTTAATACCGATCATGCAGCGGACAAGACAGGAGCGCATGTTTTCGTACTTTTCAATATACTATATTTTCATCCATATAAATTGGCAGTGGTGTAAAAATTTAATCCATGCAAAATACATGCAACACCGTTCTTGACAATACGCCTCATGATGCCTCATGTTCTTTAGCGATGAGGCTCATTTTCATCTTTCTGGTTGCAGGATGCATTAAGCAAAACATGCGATAATGGAGTGGCATGAATTCCCGAGAATTTCATGAACAGCCCCTTCATACAGGACATATGACTGTTTGGTGTGCATTGTCCAGAATAGGTATCATTGGACCCAGGGCTTAATTTCTAAGATTAGAAGTGCCGGAGCCCTATGGAAGACCTTCAGCAGAGAGGAAGAGTAAATAAATAAATAAAATGACTATTAAACTCATTAATAAATTTAAAATTAATGTTTATAAATTGTTATTTAATTAATAATTATATAATTAATTATAATTTAATTTATAATTATTAGATAATTATTATTTATTGAAATAATTAAAGATTGAAGTAATTAACTAATTAAAAATTAAATAAAATGTAAAGAGATAAAATGAAATTTAATACGCGATTTTTAATATAATTGTATTGTTAAAATAAAATTTGAGATAAAATTTTTACTGAAATTCTTATTCAATTATATAAAAAAAAGTGCCGCAGCCTTCTTATTCAGGGCTCCGGTGCATTCCGGCTAGAATTATGATTTTTTACAAAAACTAAGAAGCACCGGAGCCGAGATCCGTTGGGTTCCGGCCCAATTTAAGTTCTGATCGTAGGGGGGGGGGGGAGTTCTTTTATCATCACAAAAATTAAATTTACTTTAAAGTATAGCTGATGAAAATTCCAGGGCGAAACAGAATAAGGGTGTGAGTGGGTGGAAACAAAAAATGAGGGGAATCTTGGTGAGAGAAAACGTTCTCTTTGACCGCGGCTCTCTGTTGATACAATTATAGCCATCAAGCAGATGGGTGTCAGGGGTGACTGAATTGGACTCCTAAATGTAAAGTTGCTGGTTATGCTTTCCCTCATAAGTGGATACTGTGGGAAGATGATGTATAGGACGTGCTCGAACAGTTTTTCTCAGTATTTCACTCTTATTGTACTCGCTGTCACTTAACGCACATTTAAGAACACAAATTTTCCTTCCTGCGAAGATAACTAACTGTAAGCATCGGTAACAATACACTAGATACAATGGCATGGTGAGAAATTTAGGCATTCCTAAGCAAACTCCCCCAAATTTATTGCCCTTCTTAAAGGGAAAGGTTTTCGCATGTGAGTGAGGGGACTTTACTTAAACGTCTCATGAGTTCGTATTTCTAGGGAAATAGAGTATTGCAAGGTCTGCTTACTGTTAAACTGAAACGTTAAAAATTCTACATTTTTTTCCCTTTAAATTGTGGTTCAGTTTCATAAAAAGAAGTACCGGAGTTCATCTTATTTAGGGCTCCAGTGCGCTGTGTCTAAAATTGTAATTTATCTTAAAAATTGAGAAGCACCGGAGCCGGGCTCCAACGGGCTCCAGCGCAATTTAAGCACTGATTGGACCATGATTTTTTGGAGCACATTTCCCTGGACGCCTTATCTCCTTACAAGGCAATTGTCAGTGGCCAATGCACTCGCCTGATTTAGCCCCATGTGGTTTCTTTTTGTGGGGGCTATCTGAAATCTCTAACGTCCCTGGCTCAACTGAAGAACAATTTTCAAGCTGCTATCAACAACATACCCGGTGATATGCTGGTAAAAGTGGAAAGAAACTTCAAAACTCGACTATCTCAATGCATTGACCAGAACGGAGGCCACCTTGATATTATTTTTAAACCACAATAAAAAAAAAAAAAACTTTACGTGTCTTTCTATAACTTGGGGGGAAAATTAAACTGATATTGCTTATACTATTTGTGTTATTCATTTTTAAAATAAGGTAGTTTCCCTGCTGCATCTTGTATATAATGTGTCATCAAATTAAATACATGCATATAAAATATTAATGTAAATGAATACTTTATACTCCTCAAGTTTTATTGATCCATGTGCAAAGGTAATATGTAAAACAGATTTATAATTAGAGAAAGAAAAAGAAAATTCATAGTTATATTTCCTGAGGAGCTGTAATTGCTTAAATGTTCATATATGAGCCAAAATAATGCACACACCCCATTAGTTACTGGGACTAAAAAGCTACAGGAAAAATATAAATGTATGCAGAAAAATAATAAAAACAATAATTTAACAATGAACAGACACTAACAATACATTAAATCATAAACTAATTTTAATTCTAAAGTACATAAAACACACTTTACCCAAAATTTAAAAATGAAATTTATTATGGAATTGTTATGGAATTGTTTATGTGCCTATTCTCATGTACTTCCAGATTTTTTTTCTATTTATTTATTTATGCATATATATCATATCACTTAAAAATCAAAGACTATTGAATTTAACATGTACCTCTCAGTTTCAATGCAATTAACAGGAAAAAAAAAAGAGAGAGAGAGGCTTTAGTTTGAGCAAATAAAATAACTGAAGTAAAATTTTAAACTGTATACCCTTCTAGTAACTGATCGTGTTTAATCAACCTCTTAGCACTTATGCCCAAGTAAAAATTTGCATTAATAAACCATAAATAAATACATACATACTACTCAAATACCTATTAAATATTTTCAGAAACCTGTCTCAACAACTGTACAAATTTTCATTTTGAAATAAAATACTCAAATTTTAACTATCTTCAGTTGACTATTCTGAATGATTTCTCTCAAAGTAACAAAAACATTAAGAGGTCAAAAATAACATTTTTCATACTAGTAATTTAGAGAAATTAATTATTTTGATATAACTAGTAAAAGTCTCTGATTTGACCTTGTGTCTGTGATACATCTTGATTTTAATAACATTTATACAGGAAGAATGTGTGGTTTAGAATCGGAAGGAAAAATATGTGTAATATAATATATTTCCTTCCAGAAACTTAAAATCATGAGATTGCAACATGATTATAATGTTACTCTAACTATTCTGAACAGCTGAACGAGCTGTAGCAATGGAATATGTTGTTTCTAAAAACTCAAAAGAACTTCTACAATTATTTTCTTTAGAATGTAGCATAAAAAGCAACATCTAAAACAGCAATGATGAATGACAATTATTGAAATTAAATTACTGCAAAACATATATTTATAACTTTTCTTTTTAAACTATACAAAGAATTTCAATAAAATACTCTGCTATAAAACTTCTACTTTTAACGAGTCAATCTTTTCTTCACTTTTATATTTCGTTATTCGGTTTAGCGACCAATTCCTATACTTGCAACAAAATTAGATATCTAGTGTTTTTTTCACATTTTACATTAAAGCGTAAAGTCTTCTTACCTGGAGTAGTTGGAGTTGAACCTCTAGAGGTTGACCTGACATTTGTTACATCATTAGTTACACCACCGATATTTGAAGCAGAACTAGCTTTACTGAAATAAAAATACATTTTTGCAACAATATTTTTGCTCAAATATAATAATTCAGATTTATCAAGTTCAGACTTAAATCATTCAATAATATACTTTATGAGAAGAACTAGATGTGTGATATGTTTTGTCTTCTAATGAAAGTCACAATTAAACAAATTTGTCATACTTTTCATATCTGAGACACATCAGTAGTGCAATAGGTTTTTCCAACCTAACTGCTTTTTCTTCTATCCTGATAACAATTTTGTTTTTATACTAGCAGAAAATGAATTATTTTTATTTTGTTTTTTATTTTGATGATTAGCACACAATGCTCAGTCTGAAATAATTTAAAATTATTATGCATATAATGTAATAAAAAATTACTTACTGTTGTAAAAAGTACAGTTCCAGTTTCAAATTACATTAAAAAAATAAAACTACTATTTTTACAAAGTGAGCTGCCTTTTAAGAGGCTAAAGAGCCAAATATACTTCCTGAGTTACAGTATAACCAATGCCCGATATGCACCTGCCCATACACACTTAAAAAGATATGTGTTTTGTAAATGTTAAAATCTGTGAAATGATGATAAACAAAAGAATAACAAATATGTATACGCATATATAAAAAATAGTTTAAACATTTGTGAAGTGATCATAAAATAATAACAGATACATATATGCATATATAAAAAATAACAGGCTACTTTCATTAAATTTTCATCGGCAGATATGCTACAAGTCAACTTTAAATAATACTTACCTAGGATTTATTTTCTTGTTACCACTATGTTGCGTTTGCTGCAACCGCAGATTTTCTAATTTTACAGGACTAGGGATGAAACCAATATCACTGTTTTCTTTCACTAAACGACCTATCCACCAGTCATTATTATATTTCTAAGGAAACAGAAATAAAAATAATCAATTATGTATAATATAAACAAAACGTTAAGTACTGTGTTAACACATATCATACATACATTAAGCATGCATACATACACAATGTAAAAGTACTAAAACACAAATTATCTTATGTAATCAAATTCCAGACAAGGCTGCTATATTTAGAAAAGAACTAATTTAGACATGCTATAGATTAATGTTAAATTTTTTGATAATTAACAGTGGTTAAAATGTTGGTAGATATCAGAAAATGAGAAATACTTAAAAGCAATTTAATTTATTTCAATATTTAGAATTACTTACAACATTATAAAAATATTCTAAATTACTTAAGGGTGGGGTGGGGTGAGAAAGAAGAAGGAGGAAACTGGACAATTGTTTAGCAAAAATTCTACAACTAATAAATGTAAAACTAAAGATATGAGCTGCTAACACCACCTAACAGTATTAACGCATGATGCCTACGTGTCTATAATCAAAAGTTTCACAACAGTTGCAACATAAATTTGTATTATGTACTCCTTTAAAAATTACTTGAAGGCCTACCAAATATTATTTAGTATCAGCAACACAAAACTAACATCAATTGCTTAGTGAAAGTGTGGCTAGTTTCCTGTTTTAGTGTTCCTGTGTAATAATTTAAAAAATGGTTTTAATATATTTATGTATTTCAAGTACAGCAGGCCAGCACAAGAATCAAATCAGATTTTGTAAAGTTACATAAATCTGATTGAAACTACAAAAAGATGCAGCACCCCAGCTTATTAGTCACTATTTAATTTTGACTACCAAATGCCAGTACTACCCAAATATATGCCAAATTTACAAAAAAAAAAAAAAAAAAAAAAAAAAAATATTAACTTATTACAAACTCAATCTCCTTCCCCAACATTATTCCCCAGTACCTTACACAGATTGGAATGAATTGTGCAAAACTTTCATTATGATTTCCACACCAGCCACAATTAACTTTTTGGACTCTTTCTACAGACCTAATCTTCACTTTAGTTTAACCTTAAATTTCAAAAAGTTGTAGGCAGTTAAAGAAAATAAGAAAGAAGGATGATATATAATTGTCATGATATTGAATATCAACAATTATTACATGGCCAGTGCAGTTTAAGCAGACATGTTGAAGAGGATAAAATTACTTGTTTCTACTTAGCACAAAGTGCTCCTCCCACAGAAAGTCACTAGCCAGAACTAAGGTTTATAATCTCATTAGCATGAAAACTCTTTGAAAACAGCTTTTGCAGTGCTAAAGAAATTAATCCACCAATGTGGTGACAGGGTGTGAAAGAATAGTCCCAATGTACCTCATGCATGTCATAAAAGGTGACTAAAATGGGTACCCAGAGTCCGGATGTATAGCTGGGCACCCCTGCCTCCAGGGAGTTTATGAATTTGAAGGCCTGGCCATCCAGGTTAGGGGTTGAGCCCAAGGCCAATCCCTTTGCCTCAGAAAAACTTCCAATTCAGAAATCTCAAAAGGAATCTTCCACATTCTGACTGGCACATTCCCGACAAAATCTCCAAATGGAAAAACTCAAAATCAAATAGATCACATATTGATAGACCTAAGACACAGAAGTAGTCTTATAGATGTACGCACATTCAGAGGTGCGAATTTGAATTCTGACCATTTTCTAATTATTTTGAAATTGTGCTTTAAGATCAACAGATCTTACAATAAAAGGAGAAAACAAAAATCTAAAAAGCTTGATACTGAACAACTGAAGAAAACAGATAATTGAAAAGTATAGGAGAGAACTACAAAATAAACTGTCGACAAGTGGGGAAACCCCAGCAGCTGAGAATGCTTGGCAAAATCTAAAGAAAATTATTGTTGAAGCATCTGAGAATACAATACCAGAATACCTGAAAAGTAAACATAATCATTGGTTTGAGGAATGCAGTGAGATTACAAAAAGGAAGAATGAGGCATATAAACTAATAATCCAAAGACATTACACTAGAAATGCAGAGGGAAGGTACAAGGAATTAAGAAGAGAATTCACAGAAAGAAAAAGCAGTTGTACCTGGATGAAGTTTACAGGGATATTGAAAAATCTAAAAACACAGAAAGAAGCCAAGATATTTTATCAGCTGATAAATAATATTAGAACTGGTTTTAATCCCAGAACAATAACTTGTAAGGGAAAAAATAGGGAAATCACACCAGAGACATGAAGGAAGTTCTGGTTTGTTGGCGTGAGTATTTTAAGGGTCTGCTTTCAGGTAGAGATAGAGAAGAGGAGATAACTACATGCTGCCTACTATGTGTTATGAATGTGAGGTTATGGAGCATAATCCACCAACTTTATATGAAGTTGAACTGGCAATTAAAATGTTAAATACTAATAAATTAGCTGGACCGGATGGCTACAAGGCAGAGCTTTTAAATATCAATTTAAATAAAGCAATCCATTATCTAATTTGTTGCATATGGGCACAAGAACAAATGCCCACTGAGTGGGAAGAAGGATCTGTTTGTCCTATTTATAATAAAAGAATCTATCTATTTATAAGAAAAGAGACAAGCTAAAATGTTATAATTACAGAGGAATTACCTTACTGAATTCAGCATATAAAATCTTCTCCATTATTTTGTATAAACAATTGCTTACATATACAGTCAAAAGTCGTTAATTCGGACACCCATAATCCGGAATGATCTATAATCCGAACCTCAAAGCTTCAAACTTTCTGCGCATGCGTCGGCTGAGAATATGCTTGTGCGCAAAATACGTTTACGAGTGTGCGTTTAATGTATAACGAACGGTATAAGCTAAGCTAAAATTATTTTTTAATTATCTATTTCAGTTAATGTTGCAGATTGCTTTGTTCCTTAATCTTCGAATTGGATCCGGCTTATTATTTTATGCAGACTGTTAGAGCAATTTTATAAAAGTAAGCTTGAACTTTGAATTTAAGTCAAGTAGAATTATGTCAAGTAGAATTTCTGATTTACATTTATTAATATGTAAATGATCTACAAAGCGAAAGTATGTTTCGAAGTTCATTAAACAAAAAGTAGAATTGCTACAAAAAATGGATAAAGGCATATCCTTTGTTTATCTAAACTTTAACGTTTGTTTATCTAAACTTTGTTTACCTTTAACACCCCGCAATGAATTGGAAGTTGATCTGTCAGCACTATCCTTATCTTCAGAGCAGATGTTTTTATTTTATATGGCTTATAATTACTTATTAAATGTAGTATTTCATCTCGATGTACTCCATCTTTGATATGATTTAAATCAAATTCCTCATCATTGTAATTCGCTTCCGATAGCGAAGAAAGTAACAGAGGTTATTGAAAATGAAAAAATTTCAATTGACAAATTAGTCGGTATTCTCAACACAGCAATTATAGGACTTGAACAGCAGAACTTTGTAACTGAACAAGAAATTATGTCTGTTTAAAGAATTAAAGAGAATGTATTATCACATAAAAAACGAAGCAACTTAAACAACTTACATTGAAAGAAATGTTTAATAAAGTAAACAAATAAATATTAAGCTTTTCTTTTGTAAATTTTGATACCCTTTAGATCATAATTGTTCTTTATTTCATAAATTATGGTTTCATATTTTTAATTTTATAATTTCTGCATGCCATCTTATCAGATTTAAACTGATGATCTATATTCTGGAAAAATCGATAATCCAGAATCGCCGAAGTCCCGACGAGTCCGGATTAACAACTTTTGACTGTACTTCTAATGTTATTGAGAATTACAAGTGTGGATTCCAGAAAGGAAAAACAACAACAATCAATTGTATTTTTATTAGACAAATCTTGGAAAGAACTAAGGAATATAATATTGACACTACCACCTGTTCGTTGACTTTAAAGCTGCCTATGACAATATTAAGAGAGAAAAACTACTTGAAGCGATGTTAGAATTTAATATTCTGAAGAAACTGACAAGCCTCGCATAGATGACTCTAAAAAAAGTGATATAAAAATTAAAAATTTCAACATACCTTTCAGAACCCTTTTATACTGAAAAAGGATTAAGACAGGGAGACTTACTATCTTGCCTGCAGTTTAATATAGCTACTAAAAAGGCCATAAGAGACTCTGGAATAAAGTCAAGTGGAACCATCTTGCACAGAACCATTTAAATGCTGGCCTTCACCGATGACATTGATATCATTGGGCGATCAAAACGAGCTGTGGTCGAAGCATTTGTCTCACTTAAAAATGCAGCAAGAAAGATGGGCCTAATCATAAATGAAGACAAAACATAATTTATGATTGCATCTAATAAAAATGTTGATTTATCTCCATTGAAGATACACAGTCATACCTTCAAAACCATAAAACAATTTAAATATCTGGGCACACTGATTAAAGTTGCAATGATATAAAAATTGAAATAAAGAATCGAATATTTATGGCTAATAGCTGTTACTATGGCCTTAAGAAACCACTTAAATTCAAACCAATCAGCATAAAAACTAAATTAAATTTATATAAATCTTTAATAAGGCCTGTTGCCATTTACAGAAGTGAATGTTGGATACTTAACAGAGCAGAGAAAGACCTGATATCAACTTTTGAAAGAAAAATCGTAAGATCTTTGGACTGGTACAACAAAATGGCATGTGAAGGATGCTCTATAATCATGAACTATATGGAAAATATTAAGAATATGGTAAAACTGATATTGTGAGAATCATAAAGGCATTTCGTACCAAATGGCTCGGCCATGTGTTTAGATATGATGATGCATTTCCAATCAAAAAGACAACCTTTTCAAGAATTGAGGGAGTAAGACAAAAAAGGAAGACCGCCCACTAGATGGATAGATGATGTCGAGCAAGATTTAAGGTTAATTAGAGTTAACTGATGGAAGGCTATTGTGTTGAATGGGGTCAGGTGGAGAGGCAGTCTTGGCCTGTAACAGGCTGTGGAGCTTATGAAGAAGAAGAAAGAAACTAATCAACATCAGGTTAATGTAATTTAAATAAGAAGACATCCTTTAATCAAATTTATTAACAATAGCATTGTAAAAAAGGAAGATTGGGCTTTTTTATGATCTACTTTTGATGCACCTAATATTATTCCATGAATATATATAAATTTTCATGAACCAGACACGAGATTAAATTCATGTGGCAAAATTTGTAGTGACAAGCTATTAAAGATCCTTGAAACATTTTTGAATCTGGATTAAGATGAAAAATTGTCATACAGTGTTTGGATGTTATGTAGGTAAGATATTGATCATCATCTCTAACCAATATGATCACCGTTGAAAGAGTTAAATTAATTGAAATATTGCAGTTTATTCTCTCCTCTCTCCCCTCTTTCCCCAAAACCTTCATACTATGCCTTCAGAAAGAATTTGCTGAGTATTTGCATACAAGCTTTTCTTTCAAATTATCACCCTCTACGAATAAGACTTCTAAAGATACCAAATTCAATATAAAAAAAAGTACTCATAAAACCGAGTAAATTCAAATGAGCATCCAATATGCTGATTTCTAATGCATGCAATGACAAACTTTGAAAATATACGCATTATTTTAAGAAACTTTTTGATAGAATTTTTAATCTTATTGCTATGCTTTAAAATATTTCTAGTCATTCAGACATTTAACATAATGCAAAGAATTTCATTTTTGTAAATCAAGTGGTTGTTTCTTTGGAACGTGTTCTAAATTAAGTATTTAAGAATTATATAATAATTTTGTTGATGGAGTAAATAAATTTAACAATAGAGTTTTAAAAGTTATTTCTTTGTTCATTATATTCATAATAAATGTATAAAATAACACTTTCGTAATTCATATAATAATAAATATTTCTTATGTGAATTATAAAAATATTATTTTATGTAATTTCATCTACTAATTACCCCGAAGACTGACAAAATTTTGCTAATACATACTTCTTTGATGTGCAAGTAATCCTTAATTCCAAAAGAAATTGCACAACCATGCACTGGAGAATCGTCATCTAGGTTCCCATCATATGCAACATTCGTTCGAACAGCAAAGGCAACTGGCTTCGTCTGCAAGAAACAAGGAAAATGCAGCTTTGAGTTATTTGACAACTTCAGATTTTCTATAATTTTTTAGAGCTTTAATGCTTTTAATTTTTGAATTCACCATTAAGTATTGAAGAAATAAAATTATTGACAGAAATGCAGAACATTTTTTTTAATATTTCAGTTTTATTTGAAATCCACAAAATAAACTAAAACAAAAATCGTATTAACATTATAAATAACTTTTCAGTCTGCTCACAAACTGACAATTAAATAACGATTAAAATATAATATGAAGAAAGCATTTTCAATGAATATATAAAGCAGTCAGCTGTATTAGCTAACGTTTTGGCCACAAAAACATGAATGACAAAATTACGCCTTTAATAACTGCCTACTATTAAAATTATGATAAAAGTAAAAGGAAGTATTTTTCATTAATATGAAACATTAAATCTTAGAAATGAGAAGAAACATACAATATATTCAGTGTAACTTCATCTGTAAATCAAAATATCAGTATTTAATATTTTTTTAAACTGTAAATTTACTGATAAGTTAATATTAACATTTATTATAATATGCAGTCATCTTTTATTATAGTGATCTCTCAGATTTTACAAAAAAAAAAAAAAAAAAAGGTTATGTGGCATGATAACGACAGTGAAAATGGATTTAATACAACCTCATCAAATGGGAACTTTTTGCACCAGTTATTATAACAGAATAACACACAGCCACATCTCTAACTTAAGTAGAATAACATACAGCTAGATCTCTAACTCAAGTACAAGTTGGGCGATAACCAGTTTTATTCACTTAATTTCATAAAACTATAAGGCTTATTTATGTTAACTAATCAGTTATTCAATGTTACGAATCTATACAGTCACCTCTCCCTTTTCCTGCCAGAGTGCAAATTAGCTCATGTGTATTTAAGTGAAGGTTTCAGATTGTTTAGAGAGTGTTCTGCCTGCTGAATGCCAAGTAGTTATTTTATAATAAATATTCCTGTCTACAACATTGCTTAAGGCTAACTTACATGTTTAAATACCTCTGTGTAGCCTTTGGCTAATAAAGACTTAGATTTAGTTTTAATTTAAAATTCTACTTTTGAGTTCATGCCATAAACGCTGGCTGATTTGTAAGTGCCTTCTGTTCCATTTACTTAATTTTAAATAAAAGGGTCTTTTACACCATTCATATGTTTCTGTTTGCTTATATGGGATGATAACTTATCTAAAAATATAAGTTTCTTATATAGGAGTCTTGACTTAGTGTATGTTACAAAAACATCTAAGACTCTACAAAATTCAAAATAGTGTAAAAGAATGTACTTCTAAGAATATAATTACATAACTGGCTAAACAATCAAACCAACATTAGTAAATTTAAATTAATATGGAAACAAACAAAAATATGCAAGTAAAAAAATTATTGATTTTACTTTATTTACTATTTATTTTTATTTTTAGATTCCATAAACTTATTTTATTTAAAATATCTCCCCCCAAATTAAATTATTTACAATTATGAAAAATTATCAAAATTTATTTTAACTATAAATACTTTGAAGGTCATGCAATACTTAAACTTTATTAACTGTAGTTTAAATTAAGCTATGTAAAACAAGAACAAAGTGTACCACCAATATTCCATACTTGCTGTAGCACTTATAAAAGAAAGAGTCAACAACAAGATAAATAATCTAGCTTTGCAGGGTGGCAATTTTACTCAGCGTTAAAGATTAGCAGATAAAGAAACAGGCTTTTTATACATTTTTTGCTTAGATTATGATAAATTCGGAGAAACATGTATGTAGCGACATAATGCTTTTTAAAGTAAGCAAGCAAAGCAAATTTATGTTTACTGCAGCATAGAACCCTATGCATTATCCTAAGTATTAGAATCAGAAGTTGGAAGTGGGGGTGCAGCAGTTTCAATAAATTTCTGAATGCTTTAATTAAGCAATTTGGGTCACATAAATCGATATATGGAATGCAATTTTTTAGTAGGGTCATTCTACTCTTATCAAGAGAGGTACTCTATATTTACAAAAACTCTCTGGGTCTGGGGGAGTTTTGAGATCTCACCTGATATTCATATACTGAACCTTTAAAAAAAAACTTAGTTTCTTTTTTTCTTGATAAAAGGAAAAAAAAAAAAAAAAGTGAGAATTAAAACCTAAAAGCAAAATAATTAAAGCGGTGATAGCAAAACAGAAAAGTTTCTAAGACTTTTAAACGAAAAAAAGTAATTTAATTTTCTTTGTAAGCAATTTCTGTATTTATCTAATATCAAAATATGAATGGCACGGCTTTAGTATTAGTCCTTTTTGGCGAGAAATTTGTTTGGCGACATTTTGGAGTGATAAATGAAAAATTATGATAATCTTGGTAACCCTAAATACTGAGCTTCAAAAATGCCGCCATTTCTGTCCACGTAACTTAACGAATTTAATAGGTATCAGAGCTTTGATGGCAGAAGGGATAAATTGTGCATTATTCTTAAAGTTACTTTTGTGTTAGGAAAGCACAACATTTAAAATATTTTTTAAAAAGCCAAATTTTTGATAGTTAAAACTGGTGCTTTTAATATTACATCACACGAGTCTTGACATTTTTTCATATGTCAACTCTGCATATTATTATAAACTCCACCCCCCCCCCCAACGGAAAAAAACACACATTTTCAGTAGCATGAGGTAAACTCTTGGTGTTTCCTGTGCTAAGGAGATCAAAATTACCATGGTCTAAAAATACTTATTTACCTCATATCAGAACTATAGGGATGTGTAATTGCATGAATTCATAGGTTCAAATCAGGACCAAAATCAGGTTTAATTATTGCTTTGATAACATTTTCATAATTTGTCTGACTATAAAAAATATAATGTTGCTTAGATTATGGAATATATTGCTTATAATTTAGAGTTCTCAAATTTTGTTAATCTTACAACCTAACAGCTGTATACGAATAACCTTCACTGAGTATTATTACTTTTATTAATAGTATGTTGACAAAACAGTCGACTTTTTATTTTAAATTTTATGCAAATTTTCTACATTACTTAAACATTTTATCTAACAAAAATCTGAATTTTTTGTAATAAAAACTCTATAATAAAAGTAAGAGTACAATTTATATATAAAGATTTGACTACATGGCAAGCACTTAGATACTGATTTCAAAGTCTTTAAATGTTATTATCATAAAGTTTAGATATATTCTTATTAAGTTAAGATATACTTATAATAGAATAAAAGTAAGATGTACAGAAAGTTTAGATGTACAGAACAGAAGGCACACTTTGTGCTTACGACTCAGTCAACCACTTGTGGCAAGATAACTTATGATAACAATTAAGTTCAAATGTAAAATTTAAATTCAAATAAATTTGTAGCCCAAAGGCTGCACAAATCAATTTAATGCAAAGTTGGTTAAAAACTTAACTGGCATGGAATTCAACTATCAGCAATTATAATGCAAGGCTGAAGACTACAAATCTTTTCTTATTTAGCAACCTATTAATGTGGCCTCAAAAGGCAAAACACAGTTTGTTTTACAAAATAAAAACGTCATTTGGATTCTGGTGAGAAAATGGATGGACGAAATTGACAGTAAAGATCCCAAGCATAAAATAACTCTGGTTACAAAATAAAGGAACGTTACAATATACTTTGTTCCCTGATTAATTATTCAGTACATGAAATAGTATAATGCATTTTTGTTTGCATCACATACAAATTATTTAGTTTATTTAAATGCTTTCCAAAACTGACAGGATTTTGCAAACATATTGACCATATTTTTCAACCTATAGATGCAACACTTCTTCTCTTCAGAAGTAAGATTTAGAATTAAGAAATAAGAAAATAAGAGAGAATTATGAATAGAAAATAAATACATATGCTGGCTGGCAGAAGAAGGATACCTTCATAAAGTATTTTTTAAGAGAAACTGGCTCAGATTCACATTACATCTACGGAAAACTACTAAAACTCCCATATAGCCAGCCTGAACTACCACTGTTCAGTGGCTATCACTCCACCACTAGTGGATTCCAATGAATGTTCGAATTTTTCACAGAAATCATCATTTACGATGATTGTTGTATTATTACCATTGGTACAAAATTTACTCATTATGATAATTTAATTTTAGCTTTTAAATTACAATCATAAATTACTTGTAATAAATTGGGGGATTAAAAAATACACACTTCTTAATATTTTTACCATTTACAATATTTAATCATAAAAAATATTTCGGTACTATTCCGTTTTGAGGACCGTAAAAAATTGCAGCGAAAATGTATGCGCAAAAGCGCCAAATCTAGCAAACGCGCCCATTTAACAGCACGCCAAATCTAGCGTACGCGCTGATTTCAGATTGCATAAGTTTATATATATTTCTTCAGACGCCATTGAAATACTAGGTTAATTTTTAAATCCTTTTTTGATTTTAAATCCTTTTTTAATATCCTAAGGATTTAACAATTTGGGAATTGCCCATGGCGAAAAGTCGGCAATAGAATTTTGGGTAAAGTGCAGAATCACCCACTGTTTGAAGCGTTTTATAAGAATTGCACATACTCGATATCCATGTGCAAATCGACCTATTTTCACTTTAAAAGAAATACCAGAATTGCACAAAAATGGCACTGCGCCCACCTTTGACTTTATCTATGTACACATCGACCTATTTTCACTTAAAAAGTAAAAGAAAATTGACAAAAATTACCCTTGTAAAAAACGGCAAACAAATAAGTATTATATAGAATCGCTCGAGAATATTTTCAAAGAAAAGGCATCATTCATTATAGAAAATTACGTTTGAACAACCAACGAAATGAAATCATGCTTTAGCGATTAAGTCGGTAGCGAAATAACGATGCAGGCATCCATTCAGTTATGTATAGCAATTTTTATATAAATTATAATAATGATCCGAAATATTTATTTACTCTTATGCTTCCATTCAGTCATGTTTAGCCTTTTTCATATAAATTATAATAATAAAAAGTATTATATGAAATTAACCTTTCATCTAAATTAAAACATCAATCTTAGATAGTTATTTACTATTATACTTCCTTTCTTGCCGCAATTATTTTTGGCAGCATTGGCATCAACAATAGTTTGGCGATTTTTTACGGCCCTCGAAACCGAATAGTACCAATATTTCTAACACTGGTACAAAACTTGCCCATTATAACTGAATTTGATTTCTTTCACTTTGAAATATTTTTTTATTTTCTTTTAATAACAGAATCTAAGAAACTAAAGTAACATATACTAGTTTGAAATGCATTTATTAACCTTTTGTAAATTTCCTTATTCATAAACATAAAAATTAACCTTTTGTAAATTTAAAATATTAGCTAAGTACTAATATAATAAAATATAAATATGAACTAACTACTTATATTAATGTTTAATACATTATATTTTGTAATTAAAAATACTAACATTTTGTAAATTTCATTACTCATAACATAATAATTGTCATAAATTCATTTACAGTAGTGTTTCAAGAATTTATCATATCAGTACTAGAAATATTGAAAATTAGAGTAAGACTGTTTATTCCTGATTAAGAGCTTATTTTTTAGGATTGTTATTTAGTCTAGATCGGGTTTTGTTGACAATCCGCCATTTTTTTCCGATCTTCAAAACCGGGTCTACCTTGGCGACCGAAGTTTGTCGCCAAAAGGACCAATACTAAAGCTGTTCCATATGAATGGATTAGTTCTTAACTGAATGTAAATATCGTTCGTTTCAGAACTACGCATGCTTTCTATATCGGTACATTTGTTTACATTCATGGAAGCGGCCATTTTTACGTTCAAAATCTGTTGCCAAATTCCTTCAAAGGCTACACTTATTATTAGCTTTTTTTTTTACGTACACTTAATTAAGTTCCTATCTAAGACCGTTTTTTCAATAGATAAGGTCAAATAATTATAATTTAAATGAAAAAAATTAGTTTTAAAAATTTATTACATAAGTACTTATTATGGAAGTGTATTTTGAATGTTCTATAATTTATAGGCATTTATTATTTAAGTATATTTAAAACACACTCATGTCCATAAATTAAGGATAATGCAAAATCAGGCAAAGGAAGAGTTAGAAGCAAAACAAATTTGACTTATTTGTAAAGCTTATTTATTAAACAAAAGGTAAAGAGCAAAAAAAGATTCTATATGTTTGATATTATTAAAAAAATTAGCGATTTTTTCTCCCTGAAGCTATTAAAAAAAAAAACCTATTTACAAAAAACCAATATTACATGGTTGGTATGATTGTTAATACATTATATGTCTCCCAAACGATGCAATACAGTCCGTACAACGCCTAGGCACGCTGAGTATCAAATTATCGATCTGATCTTGGGGGGATATTACACCACTCAAAAAGCAATGCTCTCCGAAGTTCCGGTAGACATGTAGGAGGAGGTTGACGGGCTGCAACTCGTCAGCCAAGCATGTCCCACACGTGCTCTACTGGATTCAAGTCCGGTGAGAATGCTGGCCAGTCCATACGGGTGATATCCTCCGATTGAAGGCATTCGCTTACGATGTTTGCACGGTGAGGACGGGCGTTGTCATCCATAAACACAAAATGTGCGCCCATGGCGCCCCGAAACAAACGTACATGTTGTTCCAGAATGATGTCCCGGTAGATTTGGCTTGTCATGGTTCCAATTTGAACATGCAGGTCAGTTCTGGAACCCAGAATAATTCTACCCCAAACGAGCACTCCTGCACCACCGTAACGGTGTCGTTCAATGATGTTTTCTTGGTGGTAACGGGTACCTGGAGCTCTCCATATGAAAGTCCCGCGAGAATCAGACTGCAAGCTAAACCTGGACTCGTCGGAAAACATCACACAAGCCCACTGTTGCGGTGTCCACAATGCATGCTCTCTGCTCCAGGTTAACCGCAGGCGACAGTGAGTTGCAGTAAGTGGAACGCATCTGACAGGTCTACGAGCATATAGACCAATCTGCCCTAAGCGTCTGTACACGGTCTGCCTTGAAATTGTCGTACCAGTTGCTGAAGAGAGCTGACGAGATAGGTCTGAGGCTGTGCTCCGCCTGTTTCTTTTGGCAGTAACTGCCAAATACCGGTCCTCATTCGGTGTTGTAATTCTGGAGCGACCTGTGCTGTAACGTCTACTCACATTACCATCATCTTGGAATCGTTGCCAAAGCCTGGAGATGACACTCTGGGCAATTCCAAGATACTGATACTTCCAGTTGGGTACGCCCACATTCCAGACGGCCGATAATTCTACCACGTAAAAATCATCCAAATGTGTCCTTTGTGTCATATTTATTCGGTTATTGCACTGAAATGCTTATAAAGCGCCTGCGAACAATTTTACTTCTTTGTCTGTATTCCTTATATATCACTCTCTTACACTCTCGTCATTGTGACGTACCATCGTATCATCTGGTTACTTCCTGAAATTTGCATATGATTCTTGAAGATGTGTGTAGTGATTTTACAGGTGATATATTTATTTTAGAGTTCGATTTCTGCGGGACTCCGAATTATCCTTAATTTATGGACATGAGTGTATTACATAGTTAGGTACTTACGCATGGCCGGCACCAAAGAATGTACAACCGCTGCGGCGGCCGGGCGGCAAATTTAGGCGCAGCAGAATTGTTTAAATTTAGAAAATATTAGGGTGGCAGAATTTTGGTTTCACAGCGTTTGCACCACACGGCAGAAAGTCTTCCTCCGGCCCTGTATTCACGTATTCATTCTGTCGACCGTAAAAGCTGGCTACCATCGAATTATCAAAGTTGGCGGATATCTCGAAAAGTTGCCCCAGTAGTGGTGCAGAATTCTGAGCCACACTTCCATATGCTCTCCAACTCTTACGATCAAGTCCACCAACAGCCACTGCTGAGGATCACAATTCACGAAACAGCCATTGCTTGGGAAGTATTCGACCTGCTTCATAACAACGTTTTTGTCAACTTCTATTATTTTGTTCTTTTTTGAACGTCATAAGTATAAATTTCGAGCAGGCGAAAGTCAAAACAGAAATATGGACGACAAAACAGTAATAAATTGGAACAATTTCCAATCTATTACTGTTTTGTCGTCCATATCCAGCTGTTTTCCATCCTTTCAACAGGTATTAATTTTTTCGACCGCTTGTAAATGAACCGGAGTTCGGTCACAAATGTAATAATACATTCCTCGAGCTAATTTCTTTCAAAATACAAGGAAAAAATACCGCAATAATAGTTAATAGTCATGATTCCTAAAAACCAAAGGTGGCTTATCGAGAAACGATCGGAGTTTCATCAAACGAAAACGCATGGATAAGCGTGTTATGACGTCACGCTGATCCATAATTGGCTATGAATCTTGCTTTTTGGAGACAGTTTCATAGTAATACGTATGTATCTATAGTTTTACAGCAGGCGCCGTTGAATGTTATCATGTCTACGACAATTTTGATAGTTTTAGTCGAGTATGATAACATTAATTATTTTTCAAAATATCAACGGGATTTAACTAATTTAAGACAAAATAAAAAATATAACAATATGTACTTTTACTGTATTTTAATTAAGAAAATGGAAAAGTTTGTTTGTGAATTGTTCGTAATATTTTCAAGGCAAAGTTCATTTATGAACTGTTCATAACGTTTCCAGAAATTATCTGACTGATGCTATACTCCCAAATCTTAATGCTTGGACAGCATCCCTCAGTGGAAGAGAACTTCCCAATGTAAAATTTAAAATTAGGAAAAAAAAAAAAAATCAGGCATCTTGATTTGACATAGATATTTTTAAAAAACTTCTATTTCGGGGTTTAAAAAAATTCTGCAGGCGTTTTCTTCTTTACTCCCGAAAGTTAATGACTTATGTCTGATAACTCTCAAAAACGATAGAGTTATTCAAGAATCTTAAGGCAAATTAATTCCCCTCCCCCGGTTTGGACTCATTGATTAAAACTGAAACCAAGCTGTTTGGCGACAATCTCTTACTCGGCGACATTTCTCTGTCACTTAGCACTTTTCGTTGTCTATACTGAACTTATTTGGCTACTTTTCTTCAGCTTAAAAGATTCATTCTGTAATATTTCGATCAAATTAGCAGAATGAATTGTTGAACACAGAGAGCGATATATTTTCTATGTTTTCGTACGCAAATGGGTGGTACTTTGGCAATTAACCTTGATCACATTAGGCGGTATCTACTGTAAATATTAATTATATTTCGATAATATATTAAAGTATTATTTGATTCAGTAAGCTAGTTGAATAGACATCTACAGAAATAATGACTGGTGACTTGCTTACAAGCACTAAAAGAAAATTAATTCTTTTAAATCATAGAAATAAGAAAATCACTAAACCATTACAGTAATAATAATATCACTTTGATAAATAAACGCATAAAATTTGGTCGCCACTAGCAGATCTTAGTTATGATAATAAACTGTAACTACATATATGCACTAATATTAAACTCTAAATTAGGTGAAGTGATTAAAGCGAAATATGAGAGAGTTATCTGCTTAAGAGAAAGAATGCCTTCTAGGAAGATTTTCTGCAGAAAACTAGCTTGTTTGGTTTCGTTTATGCGATTACTGCAAAGCCCTCGAGAGCTATCTGACTAAGGAAAGGGAGGACTTTCTAAGCGAAACTGGCTGGTATACGTTAGACATGGGGAAAACCATGAAACCGCCCATGCTGTCAGCCCGTTCGCGGGATTCGAACCTCGAAAATTGGCTTACATTTTCAGTGAGCAAGGGACAACTTTGATATTCCTATAACTTTGATATTGGTGAAAGAGTTGCTTTGAACTAACAATGTTCAAAGTCTTACACAGTAAACAAATTTGTTGGTAAATAAGCTAGGTGAGGTTATTAGAATATGGCAAAGCACACAGGGACGCGTAATGGCAAACCGCACATTGAGTTGATAAATGTTAAACGAATTTCGCTTACTGCGCATGCCGAGAATACAATTTGTTGCAATTTTAAAAGAAGGCAAATATGGTATATGGTTGATATTGTGTTATGTGGGCGCAAACAGTTCGGGTTTTTAAAACTTGTTAGGTTGTAAATTGCTTCATTACTTAGAATGTAAATATCGATTTTAAACTACGCAAATTTTCGTGTAAGAAGGATTAGAAAACAGGAAACATTACCAGATGAATCAGCTGAATACTTATTTATTATACTTCTGAGGAATAAAATCAATTCAGTATTTACCATACGTCCACACTTTAACAAATTAAAGAATAAATGCAGTTTAAATTACTGAATTAAAATCAAGTAAGTGATATTAAATTTAATGTTTAGGAACAAAATAAACCAAAATGAAATGAAACAAAAACACATGCAATAACCACACACAAAAATTTCTGTAGTATTGTAATTGTAAACAGTAAAACCAACATGACTCACAGGCTTGTGTAGGGTTGCTTCTGCTTAGTTCCTAGTATTTCCTCCCACGCCAACGATACACCATCGAGCATGCGCAGTAAGCGAAATTCGTTAACACAGATTAACTCAATGTGCGGTTTGCCATTACGCCACAGGGACCATCTTCCTAAGTAGAGGGATGTCTTCGAGAAGCACTTTAAAGAGAAACTGGCTCGTTTTTACATACACACCGGAAAACATATGAAAATCGACCATGCACTCAACCAGTTCCCCAGGGACTGCACCCAGTACTCTAGCGGTCTTAATTATTCGCCGCTTTAGTGAGGCCAAATAAACTCTAGAAACCTTGAAATATTTTCATCCAGATACATAATTCACCTAATTTTCCAGGCAAGGCTAACCTCTGCAAGGAAAGACGAAAACACTTTGGAGACAGGTTATTTATTGAAACAAAGTTGACAATGATAATTAGTTTCAAGATGGAAGCGTTAGTGAAAGATTTTATAAAAGATTCAGACTCCAGTGCTACATATAGAGAAAAAACACGGAAAACCAAAACAGTCGACGAAATCTGCCACAGTAATTAGTATCGGAAAGGACCAACAGTGTTTTAATTGTCTTATCCACATAGCTACTGTCATCGGAGGCTTTTTTATCTGTAGATTCTACGTTATGTAACATCTGATGGCTTTCATATACATAAATGTAAACTTCATTTCGGCATTCCCACAATAACGTTAAATTTATTCTGAGTTTTATCTGACCGAAACATTTATATTTAAGAAGGGAAATTATCCACCTATTACACAGCATTCAAGTTTCCTTAAATATTAAGCGAGTAAGTCTTGGTTACTACTGTTAAGAGTAATTAATCTTCCGAGAGGACATAATCAGAATTTTTGATTCATATGTAATAACAGTAAAATAACACGCCTACAGTTATTAACTGCTATTCTACGCCATTTAGTATTAGGTAATAACTGCTTCAACCAAGGCCCATTAACAGTGATTTGTGCTTGTAACACAGCGTATTTCAGAAGTCCCGATTGCTGAATATTCTTATTTTTATAAGGAAAATGGGATTGAGAAATTATAGGGTGATTTCAGCGCTGTCTAAAGTGTGGTACATGAACTTAAGCCTTAGAGATATAGGCGATAATTAGGTTCAACCCAATTTTGCAAAATGCCTAGGTTTACAGAGTTGCCTAGGTCACTGAATAGCAAAGGTGGAAAAAATTTTAAAAATTAATAACTTACCTCAACTGCAGTTTCCGTGTTAGCAAAATTAAAGAGAAGAAATCAAATCCCTGTGTGTTTTAATATAAAAAATATATCCTAAACTCTGGTGGCATGAACTTTCCTGAACCGAAGCCCTCGTGACATGCAAATAATCTTATACTTGCACTATTTAAATCGAAAACGGCAGATAAAATTACTTTTCAACACATTCTTACTAAATCGTTTAGAAATACTTGCTCCTTCCCCCCAAAAAACATTAACATATAATTCATTTCTTTTCTTTCCCCTCTTTCATAACCAACATTTTAATTAGTGTGAGGACTATTTATTATTATTCTATGTTTATTTTTAAATTTTACCACTGTATTAACTGGCACTTTAATTATTACGAAAACTGTGATTATTTTCTGACTTATAAAATTGAGACATAAATTTAAATGATTTGTTCTTTTTGATTTTATACTGCTAGTAAGAACACCTTGTTAAAGCAAACCATAATTTCGTTATTGTTTAATAATAAAGATAATAGAAAATACAACAAAAATTATTTGTCAATTAACATAGAAGAAATATTAACTAGGATTTACAAAATTTTCAAATTGGTATAAAACTTATACATTAATTGAGATGAATAACAAAACTATTAAGGAAGAACTTTTTTAATATATGGGAATTATTACAGAAATACTTTTGTTACATTACAGTACCGGTAAAACCGAAAATTTTTATACAGTTAGAAAATCTGGTCGAAATAAAATTCGACGTTTATAATACGTTGATTTTTATCAGCAAGTTAAGAAATATAATATCATTATATCCAATTTAAAAGCTCGACACTGGAAAGGCTTAACTAAAAAAAAGCTCTTTTTTCAAAAATAGTTAGACTGTTCAGCATCATGGAACATAGCAAAAATGCATTTGAAAACTTGTACGTGGACGAGATCGATCGCCATTTTTTAATTTTAAGAAGGAACGAGGTTACGTGTTGCTAACGCTTTCTTTTCGTCTGCATCAATTTTTTTTCCAACTTTTGAAGTCAAAGCAACTGCTGTGAAGATTACACCGGTGGAAAATCCACTTTCGATAACTTATCTCCCTTCCCTGTTTCTTCAAGCAAAACGTTAATGACGAAATGCAATTGAACTCAAGCACACCATCAACTGAATTTCGCGGAATGGATGCCATGATGCTTTTTGACAAGGGATGTGAGAGGGTAATCCTTTCTCATAGCAAATCTAGACATGAAAATGAAAATCTCAATGAAAAGTTTTGTCAACTTTAGTAAAAAGTAGCAAAAGGCTTAAACTTCCAAAGGAAAAAAAAATGTCCTGCAAGTTCGTAAGCCCAACAAACAGGATGGTCCAACAAACACACCCAACAGACAGCATGGTCCAACAAACACACCTAACAAATGGCATTAATTTTTAAAACTATTATTGCGAAGATTAAGACACTAAAATATCCAGTTTCGGAGATTTTCTCAAGTTTCTTCAAATGGCTGTGTAATTCGCGTGCTATGATAGAAATCGACTTGGCCTAATAGAGATTAATAAGAGATTATTTCTTCGCATAGAATGTGAATAGAGTGATTCCGCTGCCCAGCAATCAAAGCACAAAACTTGTTACGACGTCGCAATATAAAAAAATCAAAATTGAGAAAATTTATTACAGTGTTTTCTAAAACAACATGTCCAATTTATTGGATTTAACAGTCTTTGATTAAAGATAGCTAGCTCTTTGCTATATTTTTGATGCGTTTCAGAAATTGATAGAAATTCATTCATTTTCCGCTTTAAAAATGAACCAGATTTCAGCCAGATAAATTTAAATAGTATGTATCAAACGTTATAAAAACAGTAAATATCTACAAACGCAGGATATGAATCAATTAAGGGTACTCGTACACCTTAAAACCCATAAGCTCTTCGAATATATGACTGTTGCAAGAATTGGGATAACTTATTTATTTTAAAAGCAATTACTTCCAACTTTTTACAGCTGACTACATACTATAGCTGCTTTCTGAAATAGTAAACAGAAAGTTTGTGTCGCTACAAATATTTTTATAATTTAATCCAATTTGTGAGAAAATCTTTCATCATGTTTCCCCCTTTAGCGCACATTTTAAAACATTCTGTTGCATAATTTAATTCCATACTTAATATATAGCTTTTACAACATTTGAAGACTACTGTGAACCAAAATTCTAAGAATTTCATGTTAAATTTTTATTTTATTTAGAATTGAGTTTATAAAATGTATTTTATTAAAAAAATCAGTAATGTTTTCGCGCATAAACTTTTTTAATATTAAAATATTCGTCAGATTTTTGCTTCCCTTAGAAAATAGTGCCCATATAAAGAATTCCACCAAATTTCAAGTATGTACCATTAGCCATTTTTAAAAAATCATGCATGCAAGGTGAAAAAGTGACGAAAAATTTTGTCAGAAAGCGGATTAAATTACAAAAATGTCTGTTATGACAAAAACTTTCTGGTTACTAGTTTCCAAAGCAGCTATATTATGTAGTCAGCTATAAAAAGTTGGAAGTAATTTCTTTTAAAATAAATAATATTCGAAGATCTAAGGGGTTTAAGGTGTATGAGCGCCCTTTTAAGCAGAACTTTCAATCCTTTTTCTCTTAATTTTAAACACACTTGCTAAAACATTCTGGAAAATAATTCTACCAGTTTCATAATTGCAAATTGTTTCCTCGAAATCTACATCATAGAACAAATTAGAGAAATAATAAATAAATAACATACCCTAGCCTTCTCCAACTGGGCCAGTGCCTGCCGTTCGGTCTCCCGGCGCATCGCCTCGCGTTCCTCATCCAGAGACAGGTCTGAAGATGGCTGGCTATAATTTGAGTCCGCTGACCCCTGCCACAAAGGAGAAATATAGGTCATTATTTTAAAATTATAACAATGAATAAAGAGTGAGAAAGCATTATGCAAATAACGATTTTTGAAGAATTATTAACAAAGAGGCATATTTTATTTTAACAACTATAATGACTTTTTTTTTAAAGGATATGGTGTATCGTAACCTAGCGGCCATGGGAGGGAATACAACGTTCTATAACAGTTAATGAAAAGTAGCCACAGCAAGACAGAGCTCAGAGAATGGTAAATGGCAACACCAAGATAAAGTTAAAAGAAAAAACAAGTTTTAGAAAAACAGTAACTCATATAAACAAAAAAGGAAAAACAATGTTTTAACAATGTTGTTGTGGACATACAGTAAATAAGTGTCAACCATGGAACAGGCGTTGCGTGGATGTTTTGTCTTCCGCTCTAGGCTTTTGTAAGTCAGCTAGCTTTTTCTTTTCGTAATAATGTGAATAATAAAATGTGAATGCATTTTGGTAACAAAGTTTTCTCTTAAAATACCAACACACATACGTTCAGTATAATACACTGGTGGACAATAGCTAAGGACGGATCTCAAACGGGTATACAGAGCGCTAAAAAGTAAGTGTGTTTGGATGCCAAGTGAAATAAAATAATGCCAGAATACTAGGACATAACAATAAGGAGAATTTATCTAGGAAGCTTTGAAAAGTGTTCCAAGGAACAAATGGTCATTTTGTGCTGCATATATAAAAGTGAAAAAAATGGAATTGCCGTCCGTAGGCATTCTAGCGTAAGATGCCAATTCGGGATATGGTCATCATGGAGGGCTATGTAAGATTCCACACATCGTGTCATACTTTGCACAACATTATACAACAACTGTTGGAGTAATTTATTCTATTCCTCTATCAATGCACGGATGAGGGTGTCCTTGTTTACTAGATGACATTGTCGACCATCAGACTCCTCCCCAAAGCATTCCATACATTTTCAATGGGGTTTAGATCTGGAGAACTTGCTAGTCATACGGGGCGTTGAATATCCTCGCTCTCTGGAAACTTCCAGACAGCGATTATCCCGTGAAATGTTGCATTGCTGTCGATGAGAACACACTTATCACCGACAGCACCACAGGACATTCGAACATGAGGGCAGTAGAACATTATTAATGTATTGTTGGACAGTAATAGTTCCAGTTGCAACCACATGGAGGGGCGTGCGGCCATTGATCATAGTGCCGGCCCAAACAGTGATACTGCATCCAGGATATCTATCTTTTCTGGATATTTTCTAGATGATAAGCAGTACCATTTTCACGACAGATCAGTTGGCGTCTACAGTCAACCAGACTGAACCTATTCTCATCTAAGACTAGTACACAAACCCAGTTGTAGTGAGTCCAATTACGATGCTGGAGATGACGATATATTGCAAACGGGCAGTACAATGGAACAATGGACTGTCTGGACAATGGAATGCACACAACAGGACGGCGGGCGTACTTTAGTCCTCCTTGATACAAAACATCTGGCTCAATTTTTCAGGAGATTCGTTTGTCAGTAGTAGCAAGTAACTGATTTGCTACCTCAATAGCTGTGCTGTGCCGGATCGTTTTGTGAATAGCACTATGTACTTATCTTTTGCAGGCGTCCCACTGCGAACAAGACCTTCCCCGTGGCTTTTCCTACACATTACATTTATTCAAAATGATCTTCAAACACTTGAAACAACACTGTGGCTGACGTCGTACTCCCTATCAACATATGTTATTTTTTGCCCTTCTTCATTCTTGCCACTAACACGGCCACGCGTAAAATCATCTAAGTGATGTCAGGAACATATACCGAAAATAGCAAGTTCGTCAATTGATTCTTTCCCGTTAAATTTTGCTTTTGAACGACAACGGTCAATAGGCATCAAACCCTTTCTCTTTTATTAGCGCATCACGTGACGAACAACTTCTTCAATCCAAAATCTGCATATACACAACACGTCTTACTGTATCCCACATTTACGCTAATGTCCACATTTTCCTGTCTTCCTTTTTGTGGTTGCCATCTCTGCTATTGTCATCCGTCGTTAGCAATTGCCCACCAGTGTACTAATTTTAAAAGAATCTCACAAAGCTTAGAAGCATGGTTCCTTGGTTATAATCGTACATATTTGGTTATTACCTCTTGCATAATGAGTACAGGATAAACCTCTTAAACAGAGAACAATGAAGTGCCTCTTAAACAGTGAACGCATCTCTCACTAACGCAAAGTAGTAGCAGGATAGTTTAGTAATTTCAATATGTATTTTCACTGAGCAAACAACTACGCATAGTTAAGAATTTTATTATGCACGCCTCCGAGGCAGAGTTCATTTTAAGTAATTGAAGTAGAATGGTTCTAAGAAATTTGCCTCTTAACGGTATCAGATTCTTGGCAGTTTACTGCGGCTTTCTCTTTTAGCACTTTGTCTTCAACACAATTCAGGATATACATTTAGAGGATTTACTTGTTAATAACAGTATTTTATCTATGAACTTAAGATGAGCTATTAATGCATGGTATATATTTATCAACTGGCATTAAGATGAATAAGTCAAATTCAAAGTAATATTATAATCAATGGTGGAATTAAAATAATTTAGCAACCAGCTCGCTGTTTGATAATTAGCTGTATTAGATAAATAGCAATAAATGGTTTAAATAAATAAATATAATTTTATCTTAGCCGTTTTGCCGAACTAAAATTATTTTAGAAAGTAGCTCTAGTGAACCAATGTAGACCAACTGAAGCTTACTACTTGATAAATCTGACTACTTACACGAAACGGTACGCCTTTTTTTATTAGCATTTAAGGAATTCTTCCAGAGTAATAAAGTCATTTTTATGAAAGAGTATGTATCACAAGATTTAAATCAGCATGTTTTGGAAGAAAATGTTACGAAATATCTCAATCATACACAGGAATACATCATAAATAGCTATAAAAAGAATAACTTTGTTTAACTTTATCAAAAACTTAGTCTTTTAAGAGTCTTTTAATTATTTTACATAGACTTCACCTGTGGCCAAACGATTAAGATCATTGAATACTGGTAGATTGCCCAGGTTTGAAAACCCATGAGAAGGGATTGACTGCATGGTTGGTTTTCCCATTTACAAACCTGAGCATGATCCCGTATGAAAGCATCTCTTCGCTTAAGCAGATAGCTCTGGTGTACGCTGTCACAATCAAATAACCTAAAGCTAAATGTTTTACGGAAATGGTAAAGCGTATGTATGTTTGGAAAGGGAACATAATAAGTATTCATGAAACTTCATTTAAAGTTATTTTGAAAAACGATTTACGATATCCTGTTGTTTAACATTTGTGCAAGTAGTATGAATTTATTTTACGAGGAAGTGCACAGATATTTTTTAAGAATTATGGAAAATACATATTACCAAACTTTGCTACCATAAATGTCTAAAAACGTTGTCTAATTTATCACTTATTATTATATAAATTACTTAGTTATTTATGTAATTTAAGATTTATTTATTGTATAATTTATTGCTAATTATTCCCGGAGGCGATGAGTCGGGAAGGAACATTGGCTAATCGAATTCAGACGACAGAACGTAAACCTGGTACAGATGCCATGACTTTATTCCCTTAACTTAAAAATTATATTTAAGATTCATTAAAGCATTAAACTACGGGCAAGTTAGGTTAATTATAAAGCCATACAAACGGCATTTTGTCTAGGCGAAGAATATATCTTTATGAAGGACTTCCAAAGAAAAACTATGATGCATTAACTTTATATATGAAAAACAATGAAAAATGAAGACGGCCCTTTCAGAACTTATTGATAAAGCCTAGAACGGATTACCAGTGTTCGACGAATTAAATCCCTAAATAACTAATGACCATTATCATGTTCGTTTAACTGATCGCGAAGCATATCAGAATTACGTGCCTAAGAAAAGGATTGCAAAGCAGACTACAGCTACCTATTTAGAGTGGGGCTGCCTTCGTAGAAGATTTTCTAAACAGAACTGTCTTGTATTCATACTACACATACAAGGTGTCCAAAAAGGTTATTTTCGAACTTTACGAGCTGGTCTGTCAGATAATTGATGAACACGTTTTACATAGGAAGATGTTGTGTCCGAAAATCAAATCTTGCGGTACTAGAGCAATGTGATTGATACGCAATGAAAGCAAGGCACTTTTTGAAGTCTATGTCAGATGTTATGATCATTTCGTATGCCAGAGACTTCATGTAATTCAAGAAGAAATAATTCCATTGAAGGTAAAAGGATCGACGCGGCCTCTCAATTACCCGTAGCATATTTTTCTCGAAGGCAGTGTGCGTGTAGTGCGTTGCCGACCGATATGACTGTTTAATCGAAAAGCTTTGGCTTCATTTAACCTGCGGTACAATTGTCCAAACAATGGATGACTTGGCAGATGTGAGTTTGGGAAGAGCTATCGGTATATGTGTCTCGGGGATTGTCTATTTGCATCCACGGATCTATTACACGTAATGCATAACAGCCAGTTTCTCGTTGCTGAACCGATGCATTTTTTTGCTGCAACCTTTTCGGCTAAAATTAATCGACTTTTCGCTCTCAAATACGTCTGAGAACATCGGCATTCAGCGGCTTCTGGTTACGGTTTCGAACATTACCTATATCAAATTTATTCGCCATAACAGACCACCTCGTAAAGTTCCTTAACGACATTTTAGGATACCCTTTATTCATTTCCACATGGAAAATGGCGCCCATGCTGCTAGCCTGTTCGCCGTGAATTGAACGTAGGCCAAATTCTCTCGGCTCGGCCAACGGTAGACCAGCAAGTCAGAAATGAGGTAAATAGAATAGACATTCTGTTAAAATATCCTAAGGGAGAAAGAAGTTATGTAAGAAAATTTTAGGACACATATATAATTTTTTAACGTTAAATTTCGTAGCCGAGAACTTATTCTATTACATTCGACAAAAATTAATACTTTGTGAGACAATGTCAAACAAATTTAATGTGATAATAATACACTATATATACGACTGAGAACGATATTGGTGAGCAGGACTATAAAATAATTATTTGTTAAAATTTAGATAAACATAATATGAATGCGTTTTGGAACACAGAACAATAAGATTGCTCTCTATAAAACAATGTTGGAAAAAGCTGTAACAATGTTCGACAAAGCTGTAGAGAGGTTTAGCTTTGCGTTGACAACTACAGCGTAATTTTAAGAGAGTTTCAGTTTATCCCTTATAATTATACTTCAATTACTAATTAGAAATAAACTGTTTAAAGGTGAAAAAGCACGGGGAAGGAATTATATCAAAGACTGTAAAACCTAGATGTTGCTACAGGATTTTACGAATAGAAATTTACTCAGCCTAAATATTCCTACAGAATCTGTTTTATTCTTGATATAAATAACAGAATATGGAGTAGGGGGTTAAAAAGAAAGTTTATTGTAAAAATAAACAATGCATAGTATTGGAAATGTCTTTTATAATTATTCAGTGTAGACTAGGTTATTTAATTCAGGTAAATTAAATCATTACAGCTACCTAAATTCCAGTAGAGTTTTGACTGTAAACAGCTTTGGCTAATCCAGAATGAATAAATGGAAATTCATTACGTATTTATGTATCCTTGCAAACTGTTATTATGGTTTTTCTTAGATTTTTCTGCATGCCACACGTAAAAAATTCCATTTTAACCATCAAAAGTTACCATTCAGTCCAAGGTGGATAAAACAGGTCCGAGACAATATTTCCTTCAAACGGAAGGTCACTGTAATTACAATGTCGAAAATAAATATGCCGCAGGTGGAAGATGCAACAGCATCAACCACATTTTCCTCTTTTCCTACGCACAGCTATGACCGGAAATTTTGTGAAGAGGCAAAAGTGGTTTTAATTTCCATGCACACAATCGTCTACATTGTGTTATACGCCGATAAATGGAAAACGAACCTTTGGCATCAACACTAAGTCGACTTATCGACAATCGACTGCAAAAATGGTCTACTGGGGAATGCATTTCAGCAGGGATAGCTCAATGAACGCAGTTACAAATTACACTACCGGACAGCAACCATGTTCTTAAGAACAAGCAGGTGACAGCATGACGTTAATATAAAAATCATTCTTGAGGATGTGAATACTGTCCTATCGAGCTGTAATGGTGCACCGTTACATTATTTTTACGTCGCGCTGCGTATTGTTTTTCCTGCATAGCAATATGAAAAATAAAGAAGGAACACCGGCGTCAATCACCAGAAAACTTTTGCTCTACCTACTCTCTACCAAACTAAAAAACAGTATTTGCAATACTGATTATTTTTCATTTTGAAGTTTACACAGTTCCAACCTCTTCTCTTAAGCCATGTGTGTGGAACTCGAGAACTGGTAAGCGAATAATCGCTGTAGTTCAGGAAACAGAAACGTAGTCTCAAATCTCGTAATCTCTTAATTACCCTTTATTTCTCAAAATAAGAATGTACAGACCGCTCTTGTCTTAGAGCGTACAGAAAGCTTCCACTTTGGCTCAAAGTCAAGGGTACTAAGAAATCAAACTTAATTAAACTAAAAAGACATAGCCAAAACTATCAAAATTCTAAATGAGATGGGCCCTTAAATGTTAACTAAACGGCGAAGCTATCAAGGGCCTAGGAGCGCAGTAATAGCTTAGAGTGTAGCCAAAAAAGAAAACTCGTGCTAGTCAGAATCTCTGGTTCTCTAACGAAGTCACTGGAACTTCGACTTAAGTACCGCTCTTCCTCATTCACATTAACCGAGATTCTAAAACCACACTCCGGCAGGAACTTGTAAGCTGAAATTAGAAGGGAGAGGAAAGAAGCTTTAACTAAAGATAAATGTTAAAAACTTAGGATAAACCTTACAAGTTCAAGAAGATAATGAAGACGACGAACAAATTCAATCAACATTTTCAGCTATTAATAAAATCATAAGAAAATTGCAAAGTTGAATAAAGGAAAAAAAATGTATATAATTTTTGCCTTTAGACAGAACAAACCTAAACCTGAAGAAAGCGTTTTCCCCCAAAATAGATAGCACATTCCTTAATATTGTGGCAAATATTTAGACCTATTCACTAGAGGTATGAAACTGAGTGAGGTGTATGGCGATATTACTGTAATTTTAAACATAATTATTCATGAAATCATTCCATTATTAGGCTACAATACGTTACCCATATTTAAAACATAATTCACAAACGATGTCCATCCAGTCTATTAAGATAGAAACGCTGTCTGGATAGAGCCTGCGTATTTATCTTGCATGTGATGGCAACTTGTGAGCAGACATGTAATGTTTGTGACTATCAGTGGACAGCATTTACATAATTATAGTCCCAGATTTCTTAGCTATGCAGATAGATGAGAAATCTGGGAAGCAGAAAAATACGAAAATGGTTTGCGTTCCAACTAAATTGTAAACGGGCGTCACTAAAAATAATAATACTGTACTGGAGACATAAAAGAGTAGTAATCTTATACTTAATTATACTTAAACTGCAACCATAAATATAATTATACACTACTCTTCTTTCCTAATTAATAATATGCATACAGAAAGCAAACTGCTGCCAAGAATTTCATTGGCTAAGGAAGGGTTAGAAGTTATTCAATTATGGCAAAACACATGAGGGCTATCTGCCTAAAGGGAGAGATCGTGGAGGACTTTCTAAGGGAAACTGGCTCGTATACACGTTACATATGGGGAAAACCACGAAAACGCCCATGCAGCCGGCCTGTTCGCGGGATTCGAATCTCGGAAAGAACTACCAGTGCTCAGCGTCTTTATCGCTCGGCCGCTGGTGGGCCCATTGGCTAAGAAAGAATAAATATCATAGAACAGCTCAAAAGCTATTCCACAGTGAACAGTAACCTGATAGCCCAGGAACGTAATTTGATTATTGAAAAATCCGGATGCAATACAATTAAATTACTAAACCACTTTCAGAAATTTCCCTTATGGTCAAAATTTCAGAGAGGAAGAGTTTTGTTTCAAATGTCAAGTCTTATCCATGTAACCCATGTCTAATTTAAATAGCTAATATTAGATAATTATTTAAATGTCTAATTTAAACAGCTATTTATTATAAATAGAAGATAAGGTATATGCTTATTTCAAAGAAAATCACATTTAATAATTTCAGCTTAATGTACTTAAGATGTTTTATATAATTTTCAGAAATTACAGTGTACGATAATTCTTATGGGATACAATACACCGATTCAGATTTTATTGCGCTGAATTTGGAATGAGTGTTACCTATGTTGTCTATTATTAAAAATAAGCAACGAATTATCACAGTATAATAACACTCATGTGCACGAACAGCTGATATTTGTTTAACAAAACTCTTCATAAAGTATTTAAAAACAAAGAATTCTAAATTTACTTTAAAAATGAACTTAATTTGGGGTACCCGATGAAATGAACTTAATTTCGAAAACTACGACGTTTTAGCATTAAGAAGAAAGGATTTTAATGAATGATATTTTGCTGCTGCTCGAACGCAAAGCAAGACTGTAAAATGATGTTTACCAGAATGTAGAACGACAGAAATATAATGCTCTGTGAAATGAACTACATTAAAATTAGCCAAATAATACAATCTATTTCTGAGATGCAGTAAAATTTGTCTTCTGAGATGCTTCATATATTAGCAAAAACGTTTTTGTAACAATACAGCAAATTTTAAATATATATACATTTAATACTGGGATGGATAACTGCTATGTTAGGATACTGATGAAATGTGACAACTTTTGTGCTCGAATAAAGTATTTAATTTCCCACCTTAAGCTATCTATAATAATTAGATTATCTTTGCTTTCAAATAGAACTCTTAAAAAATTTAATATTTGTTATTTAAACTAGCAATGTCTACATATAATAAAAGAAAGAGTCTGCGTGTCTTTCGTTCGTGCTGCGCGTAAGCTAATAGACACAGGGTTACGAATTTGGTATATAGGTTCATCTAGACAAGAGCTATTGCACTTCGAAGCCATTTGTTCAAAATTCGAATCAGATTTTTCAAATTTTATCTTTTCGATTTTATCGCATCATTTTGAATAGTTTCATTCTTTTAGAAATGTGGTTTTAGCAATAGTTTTTCATTCAATTGCATACTGGACTGCCGACTGTTGAAAATCAGCACTGTTGCCACTTGGAAAAATGAGGACGATAATTCTGTGCAGTTTTTAAATTTAATGTTTCTCTTGGATACTGGACGCTTGTCGAGAGAAGGCAATGGGAAGTTGGTTAATTTATTTATTAAGATAATTAATATTTGTATTAAGGGATATTGCTTATTTCATTGTAATTTTGTTATATGTAACACATTTTTTTTTTATGAAGTTGTTCTGCAGAGTAAAATTCTGCGCTTAACTTTCGTGTTCCTTTCAGGCATTTTCCAAACGAAGGTTCATTTAAAAGCCAAACGAAGGCTGGTCACGTAGCTGCTAGTAATTAATATTTATGAATGAATTACGGGTAGTTTAAAACTAACATTTATGAATGAACCATGGTTAGTTTAAAATTAATACTTATAAAATGTTTGGTACTTTTCCGTTTTGACGGCGCAAGCGATAAAGTCGCCAGTAATGGTACAACCGATGCCAAACGAAATATTCTCGCTGGTAAACTTTTACTCCTCATTTTCAAAACAAGCCACAGCCATTTCTTATCAGATTGATTGTTTCTTTAAACAATGGCATACAATTACATAGAATTTTTACCAGGTAGTTCAATTTTATGCCCTATGGCCATTCCCGGGCGGTAATTAAGTCAATTAGGATGCAATCACATAGCTCACCCGATGGCAAAAATATAGAAAAGTCAAGAATTAAATTCATCCATTCTAATGAGAATGCACTAGCGAAGTAAAGCGCTGCGGTTTTACATAATTTCTGAGTAAGCTACTCGTGCGAATTGGAATAATTCTTGCATTTAAACTTGTATTCCAAATTAAGATTTAACTTGAAATTAATGTAGAAAATTACTGAGAAAGTTATATTTTTGTAGCGTAGTTTACGTGACATGATATCACGTGATATGAACAGGTGAATCAGGATGTTGTACCATGAAAGCATAGTAAATTATAAAATTATTGTCTTTTTACAAATTTATAGACAATAAATTTGTAAAAAGACAATAATTTTATTGGCTTTTTTACAAAACTTTAAACGACATTAAAATATTTATACTTTCAAAATAAAAAAATTCTTAGAACTAACATTTGTCAATATTTTTTATGGGCATACATCTGTTTTCGCCAATAACAGTTTGCTTGGCGAGATTTGCGCTAGCGAAACGGAAAAGTACCAAATTTTTTAACATTTTAAAACATAGATATTTCACAGTATTTAGTAATTTACAAAAATATATCATAAGAATGGCTAGACTAGATTCACTGCATATTTGCACTTTTTAACATAAATATGTCTTTCAGCATTTCAACAACTTTTAGCAGTTAAATAATGATTTATAAATATGACTAAAGCTGCTCGAGAAGAGAATATTGGAATAACATAATTCCTCGAAACTTCTCATTTAAACACAGAATATAAAGTAGCTGTAAGAGAAATGCAAATTATATAATAAACAGAGAAAATTTCACTTAATATAAATAGAAGACATACACGTAAAGAAAACAAGAACTTCAGAACGAAGAAAGAATAAAAGTGATATATACATATAAATATATATACATAAATATATTAAAAATATAAAGCAAGCAATCATGCACATTCCATGCAGTAACGACGTACGTTATAACCTTGCATGCAACAAATACTTCATTTCATGCTCCATGCAGATTTCAAGAAGAGATCAAAGATTCACTTATAACACGAAACTCTTAGGCACAAAGTATTCAGGCATAAGACTTGATTAAGATTTATGAACAGTACCTTTTACAACTCCCTTATGATCCCTTTACTAATTGCATTTAAAAAACTAAGGTTATGGAGTTTCCTTAGCTTACTTGTGAAACTTATCTTTATTATTTGTTGTTAAAGCTCTTACTATCAGAACATGTTTACATGAAGGATAATCTTTAGAACTATTCTGCATTACTGTTTGGTATGCATCCATCATAAGAACATTAGGGGAAACTAAGCTCTTAGTAATAGGAACCATCACAGTAATCGCAAGGGCACTATTTTTTAAAACAGCATTTTAATAAATTCTAATGAAGAACAGCGATATATTTTCAATATAACAAAATAGCAAGATGCTTTCAACGATAACAGCATAGGATATTGGAAAAGAGCGACAGAATAAATGTGAAAGTAATACATTATCCGCATAAAAAATTCGAAGTTAAAACAAACAGTAAATAAACACGATACATTTTTTAAAAGTATTCACAACAATAGCTTCAATAATCTACTATATACGAGCATTCAGTATTATAGCTCTATAGTAATACTACTTGTAATAACACTAAAGTACGAAAGCCACCGAAATTTATGGCATTTTAAGAGAAGTATCTAATTAGTAATCATCAAAAACTACCCACGGCATAGTGGGATCAGCATGACAGAAGCTTAACAATCATAGCAATGAAAAATTGAAAATGATAATTACAGAAATATGGAATTGTAGCAAATAACAGCGATGCCAAGGAGTACGTTCAACATCGTAGTAAGTGGGATTATAAAAAGTATATGAAACTATAAAACGTTAGATGCACAACATATTACTGCATTCAAATTGTTGGCAATCTGTACTTAAAATAGGAAATTCAAGATAGTAAGAATATGAAAGGCATTCACAAGATAATAAGAAAGAAAGATTGCCAGCTATTTTACATGACGATGGCCATAATGCTAATTACCTTACATTGTAGTATAATGAACATTGAAATAAATAACTGGAAGCATCAATGAAGATAAAAAGATAAAAAAAATACCATGGCAGGATATGCTTCTTACGAGGTAATCTCGGATAAACTAAGATTTTAACTACAATGAAAGCCTAATCTGAGATACAACCATTCCTTAAAAAAAAAAAAAAAAAAAAAAAAAAAATGGCGGGCACTTGCCTATAACGGCATTGGCCACTACTAAGGCCAAAAGTGGTAGCCATTTTATTGTGGAGGCGGCCACCGTTACCTCATATGAAGGGACAGACAATTTTACATCCATGCCTTCTCCAGGATTCGAACCCGGGCCCTTTGAATCGCAGTCAGGCTCCGCTAAACACTATAACATCTGCGCGGCTGATACAACCATTCTTCCAGAAGAATCGACCATAACCAATTTTCAACGGAAAGGACATCAAATACATCTAGATCATCCAGGTTTCCAAACATATAATAATAAGGTTGTACAAGAAAGTCATTTATCATTTTTTCAGGTACAGAATTTTGCGCAGTAAAATCTTCAAAGTATCTTTTAATATGTGTTACAGAGACAAATACTCAACATTAAAATGATAGCCCTTTGTAACTCCGGTTTACAGATGATTTCACTCACGCAGGCAGATTTCAAAGAAGGAATAGTAACGTTTCTATTTCTAATGTATAATTTCCAAGAGAAAATTATTACTTCAACTAAACACGTAAAGGGGTAAAATCTATGAAAGCTGCCCATCTTGGATGTTTTATATTTCTCCGACAGTTGAAGTTCATATAAGTTTTTATACTAGAAATTAATTCATTCGAGTATAATTTCAGTAAACAATTAGAATCGTATTAAATTAATTTTATACAGTTTTTTGTAGCTTTGAAATATATCTCAGCCATGGAGTTAGATATGTATCTCAAAATCTAAAGAATAAATAATGGAACAATGATTATTACTCAGTAAAGGGATAAAACCAATAATTTCTAGAAATTTAAACAATCGATTTATATAACACATTCATTCAAATTGTCTGGAGCCCTATTTTAACAGTACTTCTCGCATCCGAATGTGTTGGGAATCTTGTTTTGAAACAGAGATAATTTAAATATTTCAGTACTTAAATATTTTTTATCTTGTTTTGAAACAGAGGTAATTTAAATATTTCAGTACTTGAATATTTTTATCTTGTTTTGAAACAGAGATAATTTAATTACTTCAGTATTTAAATATTTTTTATCTTGTTTTGAAACAGAGGTAATTTAAATATTTCAATACTTAAATAGTTTTTATCTTGTTTTGAAACAGAGATAATTTAAATATTTCAGTACTTAAATATTTTTATCTTGTTTTGAAACAGAGATAATTTAATTACTTCAGTATTTAAATATTTTTTATCTTGTTTTGAAACAGAGGTAATTTAAATATTTCAATACTTAAATAGTTTTTATCTTGTTTTGAAACAGAGATAATTTAAATATTTCAGTACTTAAATATTTTTATCTTGTTTTGAAACAGAGATAATTTAAATATTTCAGTATTTAAATATTTTTTATCTTGTTTTGAAACAGAGGTAATTTAAATATTTCAATACTTAAATAGTTTTTATCTTGTTTTGAAACAGAGATAATTTAAATATTTCAGTACTTAAATATTTTTATCTTGTTTTGAAACAGAGATAATTTAAATATTTCAGTACTTAAATATTTTTATCTTGTTTTGAAACAGAGATAATTTAATTATTTCAGTATTTAAATATATTTTTAAAATGTACTGATGGGAAATTATTCTAAAATACACTATTCAGAGTTAAGTAAGTGAATAAAGAGTACAATCTTTAGTAAGTAAGTGAATAAACAGTACAATCTTTAGTAAGTAAGCGCGGAAGTTTAGGAGTTATAAAAAGCACACATTCATAAATCTTAAGAATATAAACTCACGTAAATAGAGCGCAAAATCCAGATAGAAAAATATAAATGTAAAAGATGCACAGAAAAAGAGAAAATGAAAGCAGTAGGCGTGTGTAGCTTACCAAAGGAGTATACTTGGACATACCAGATTACCAGGCTAAGTCGTGCAGGCCAACACTGGGGGTCAGCAGCATGCGGGAACAAGACCAGAATCAGAGCTACAGCATGGCACCCACAGATATACAGTGAGACCTTTGAAAAACGGACCACTTGGCAAAAGACACCTTTTCCCCATACTCAACAAGTTAGAGTTTAAGAGCCATCCTTTTAGGTTTACAGTGACAGTTACCATCAAGTCCGTTTTTCAGAGACTGAAAATCTCTATATCTAGCGGAATTGAGTGATACTGTGCTCCTTTTGCTGTATAAGCAATTACTTTTTATCTGTTTTGTGATGGAAGAAGAGTAATTTTGGAAATTATGTTCGGCTAATTGTATTAAAATTTGCAATGCTCACGATATAGCTTTCCTGACAATAATAATCATCATTTTTAGCTATTTTAAGGAAAAGGTATGCGTGTAAGTCTGTATCTTCTGAAAAAGAAAATTATTTTAATTAATTAAGGAAGCCTTTAATTTTGAAGGAAATTCAAAATCTAATGCTTCCTTGCGAAAGTTTTAACTTGTGTAAAACATATACATATATAAAAGTGATAAAAATATAGTTAATTGTAAACTATAATAATCCTCAAATGAAGCTAAAGCTTTACTATTATTACTAAACCTTAGTGCAAATCTTCAAGCACTCCGTATTATCGATCACACACAGTTAAGATTTAGAGATGCCATTCATACCAAACATTTTCTTCAATTCAATCATTTCTTTGCTTATATTCTCAGTCAGACCTTAACGTTGTACAACCCTTAGAAAATTTCATGCACTTCTATGAGCAATATAGCTACGGAGCAAAGCCCCTTCCCCCCAAAAAAAGCTACGATAATGCATTATTTAAATTCATAGACGGAAATTTAAAAAAAAAAAAAAAAAACTTATAAGATACTTTTTTCCTCCTTTCTGCACGCCTTCGTGATGTAATCGTAAACACTTGGCTCGTATCCGAGAGATCCAGGTGCGAGTACCGGCGAGAGCTTTGCCCATTTTTCATGTCGCCTGCTTCAGAATAACCTAATGACTCTATATTGGCGCCCTAACTAAAAGGTGGTGGATGATGATTCTTCACCACCAGGATTTGGCGAGGATTGGGTTTCCTAATCCCCAGTCGTCCTTTAAAAGGGTCCCTCCTTTCTACATACCTTCGTGGCATAACGGTATCACTCGAAGTGTATTCGAGATGGCCAAGTTCGAGTCCCGGCGAGGCATTGCTTATTTTTCTCGTCTCCCGCATCTTAAAGACCCAATGACTCTAAAACCTTCCTTATGGATTTAATCTAATGATTTTTAGCAAAAATCTAAAAAACTATTTTTAGTTTTTTAGCTTTTTGCTATTTAGATTTTACTATTAGGATTTTAGCTAAAAAACTGCCCCATTTGCTTAACAGTTAAGTTAGGTTAGGTTAGGTTACTTTAATTACGGCAAAGCCTCGAGGGCTATCTGCCTAAGGGGAGGGATGCCTTCGTGGAGGACTTTCTAAGGAAAACTGGCTCGTATACACGTTACACATGGGGAAAACCACGAAAACACCCTTGCAGCCAGCTCGTTCGCGGGATTCGAACCTCGGACCGAACTGCCAGTGTTCAGCGACTTTACAGCTCTGCCGCTGGTGGGCTAACAGTTAAGTGCTTGTAAAAGTATTGAAATTTTTTTGGCCTGTAACCTGTTCAAAAATCTGAAATATCTTAATTAGGTGCGGGAAAGGTTTATGCCGAATTTGAAAGGACCGTTAATCAAAGAAAGTCATAATCAACAGAGGAAAAAAAAATCGACTTTTTTTTTTTTTGCATATTTCACAGCAGATCCGAGTCACTACATTCCACATTATAAAAAAGTACCGATTAAAATTCTTGCTAGCATATTTCTTCAAATAAAAAATAACACTTTGTTTTGGTGACAAGCAAGTTTCGGTTTGCAATTTTTCCCAAAATTCAAGAACATCAGGCCATAACTCAAGAAATACATGTGAAATATGTCATTTAAAAAAATAAGTTGACGTTTTGAAATCAAGTTAATTTTTTGGGCGTCTTAATTTGTCAACAAGATGAAATTTTTATTTAAAAGGGCATCGCGCCCCAGGGAAATCTTAAAATTCCCTTTTGACTTAAACATGAGCAATAGATATATAGTTATATATTTATGTCACCAAACAGATGACAAGTGTTTATTATTCATTAAAGCTTACCGACGGCAAGATCTGCTAGTTTACTATTAGCTTTGATATGGATCTTGGGGCAAAAATACACTGAGAGCTCTCAGTACATACAAAAAAAAAAAAAAAAAGAATAGTTCTATATTTCCCATTCTACTTGTCCGATTGACGAAATTAACATTTCTGCATTTTACATGTCTCGAAAGCGCGAGTTAGGATTTGTATTAGATTTATATATAGCATTGTTCTAATATGGGTATTTTGACACAAAATCGGATCTTTTCTGAAATGACATGCCAATATTTTTCCATTTTTCGATTATACGACTCAAATTATGCCAGGCTGCCAAGTTTTGTAAAAATCGCAAGAGTAGGTTTTAAAAAATTAGCTCTCAAAATTTCAGCTCCTCCATGTTAATTGAATTTGGTATTTATTTGTTAATATCTCTTGTTTTATTAAACTTATTTTATTCTTTCTCTCACATTCGAAATTTAGGTCCATTCCAAATAAAATTCGCCATTTTTTACGATTTATTGATTAAATTTGTATTTTTAAATAATTTTTATAAATTTTTCGAAAAGAAATTTGAACCAATCAGATTTTTAGCATCACCTTAAAGTAGATGTCTTTCTAGGCACACTTGCAAAAACACTTTTTCATTCAAGATTATACATGAAATTTAGCATATTTGTTATAAACGATAATAATGTCAAATGTGTTTACGCACTTCGCTAAAATTATTTGAAAGCATGAATGACAACTTTTTTCCCGCACGTCTGCAATGAAAAAAATCTGATGTGTACACCACATGACTTCCTTGTACGGAATATTAAATTATACGCATTTTTTCTTGCATTTCATTTAAACGTATTGGATTGAATTAAATCTACTTCGCCGACAGCGCATAAACCACAATAGAATAAATGCATTCTTTAAAATTCACTTTAGTATTTGCTTACCATAGCGACACTCTGGCGCTAGATTCACTTAACAGTATTATATTTCGTTCATATTATAACTCATAATGCACAAAATTTATATCATTTAAAGAATAGAATTATCTAATCGTTGTCACATGTTCTATTCAAATACTATAATAAAGCTATAACGATGTATAAAAGAAATTAAGCAAACAAAACAAAAAAGCAGCAATTAAGCAAACAAAACAAATTAAGCAAACAAACAACAGTTTTTCACAGACGATTGAGTATTTCCCATTCAATTAATTCAGTTCTCACTTCGCGACAAGGCAAAAATACATAAAAACTCAAAATATCTATATTAAAAATTACGAAGTAAATCTTAAAAAATCTTCCTGGAAAAAATTCCAGAAAGGATTAAGCATGATTTAATTGGCAATAATAAATGAAGGCATTATCTTTGTTGTTGCAAAGCTAAGTTTCTCTAGATCGGCAAATCCGCTATCCTGCTGTTTCAAATGTAAACAAGAGCAATGCCGACATCAAAAAAATTATTAGGCTTAGCGGCACTTAAACAACTTTAAAATTGTTGATAATTCTAAAAATATTGCATAGAGATTTACTAAAGGCATAAAAACCTTAACCGGAAGATAAGAACAACATAATTCAATCATTTTTAAAGCAAAAAATGTACAATTTACAAACATATAAGAGTAAAGAAACTGAGATCACTGAGCCGGGTAACAGAGTGAATATATATATATAAATATATTTATATACGTTTGGTGCGGCCGATAGCAACCAAAATACGAGGTGCACATCTACATGTTACAGCAGTCCTATATGCAAAATTTCAACGTTCTGAGGCTACTCGTTTTTGAGTTATGCGAGATACGTACATACGTTCATACGGACGCCACGAAAAATTCTCTTCAGAATTCATTTTAAAGCAGTTTTATAATTTTTTTAGAGGAAAAGAGTTTTTTATTCTGTCTTTACGTACAGATATCAACGCAAAAACATCGTTAAATTGCATTCGATAGCGGTCAAAATGAATATTTTCGTTGAAATATGCTGCCTGAAACTTTTCGCGATTACAATCCTGCCTTTTTACTTCGTACAAGGAAGTAAAAAGGAAAGGAAAATAGGTTGCTATAAATTAAGAAGTTCACCAAGTGAATTATTCTTGGCGCTAACTAAAACAAATCCGGCAAGATAATTTTTGAATTTCTCCTTAAATTTCGCACCAAATTTTACAAATTTTAATATCTAGGCACAATTTGAGTCGTATAAACGACATAGTTTGAGTCGTAGAATCGGAAACTTGAGTCGTGGAAACTTTAATGACGTCATTTCAGTAAAAGTCCGATTTTGTATAAAAATACCTATAATAGAACACAATGCTATATGTAATATATATCTAAGTCGAGCTTTCGAGACATGAAAAACACAATTTGAATTTCGCCAATCGGCCCAGTAGAACGGTAAATATAGAACTGTCTCTTTTTTAAGGGGGGGGGTGGCAGAAAGTGCAAATTTTTTAAAAAAATTTTGGTTCAATTTTGCCTAAAATAAAACTTTTCAAAGCTAAATTATTTCGATTAAGAAAAATAGAAAGCACAGGAAAACTTTTTGCAAAGCCTCTTAGGTCTTAATGAAGTTCGACACCATACTTTGTTTAGTTTTCATCTTCTTCATACACATATCCCTGCAGACTCAAACAAACTGGTTTGGTTTGTTTCACTGTTGCACAGCACTCGAGGGCTGTCTGCCTAAGGGGAGGAATGCCTTCGTGGAACTGGCTAGGAAAACTAGCTCGTATACACGTTTGCAGGCCTCGTGGAATAAGAGACTTTGGTATTTGTTTTCTTGATTGAAAAGAAAAATAATAACGATAAAGCAAAAAAGGCAAAAAGAAATGGGTTAGCAGGAGGGAGTTAAACAGCAGACTAGTAGACTGCAAGTTTAGCAAAAGCGTAAAAGAGCCTTTAGAAACCCTTTTGGGCGACAGTGTCTTTTTCTTTTTTTTCTTTTCTTTCATTCCTCCCCCTTTTTTTAGAAAAAGAAGATGATGCAGTTAAAACCTTGTTTATTTATTTATTTATTGTGAGCTTCAGTATTTTTAAATTACTGACTGAATAGGTAAGATATTCCCAGAAATGGTATATAATTGTGAGATTCTTTAAGTCAGAGAAGTCAACAAAATCATCTGCACGTCTGAAACAGAGGTCAGGAAGCCATATAAAGATGTCTGCTTTTAGTAGAGTATTCATAATAATATTCATTCATAAGTTTTCGACTAGTTTTGAAGGAATGGTTGAAACACAGACGCAATACCCTCTTACGCGAAGCCACACTTATGGCGCCATGTCGTAGGGTTGCCGAAATGGCTGGCATCGATTCTCTTTGGCGAAGAAGAAAACGCAGCGATTGTTTTTAAAGAATACATCTGGAACAAGCATAAATTATTCATATCCTTTCAAGTCGATTTCGCCATAACAACATTAATATAGAAAGATTAAAAAAGTTTCGATCCCTATTTCTAAACCATTGTTAATTTATTGAAAACAAGCACACGAGTTCTGTAAGGACGAAGTACTTTGAAATATGTCCAAAGAAAAATCAATTGTATTATCGAAAACAATATTTAGATATGCTCTGTTAAAAATTTCGGATAAATTCTTGTATATTTCTTTCTTCACCAAAACTTTAATACATTTCCAAAACAATTCTTTTCAATTCACGCTAAAGAATAAACGACAGAAGTTACTCCTTGTATAATAAATAAAAATTAAAGGGGGGGGCACTGAAATTTTGAAATTGAAAAATAAACAACAGAAGTAATACCAAAGATTACAAGCCAAAAGATTACCAATTCAAATAAGAAAATTCACAGTAAAAGAAGTTTTCTTGTAACTTGATTTATGTTAAAATAAAAATAAATTACATATTGATAATTAAATTTAAAATGCTGTTTTCCAAAATTTTGGATAATTTTTTACAAAACTATTTATCAAAAGGTTAATAAATTTACAAAGGAATTAATTTCAGTCCACGCTTATGATAAAAATTATTCCTCGTACAATCAATAAGTCTTAAAAATCCGGAAATTTGGATTAAGATAGTATATAAATAAAATAAACACAAGAAATCAAATTTTTAAAAATTCAGTTAATGTTCCATAACAAAAAATATTTTTCTTGCTAGAAAAATTTAGAACTATTTAATGCTAATTAAATTTGTCGTTCATAAATTTTCTCCGCAAAAAATAATAAAGACAAAATGGAATAAAAAAAATGAAGTATTTGGCATCATATTTAGCAATTTTTAGGGCGAGGGTATATTCTGTATATGAAATCGATCACCTCCTACGTAATCAGTTTCATATACAAGAAAATAAGGTCACTAATATCCTTATTTACACATTACTCGTATCTTTATTTACAGATACTGCGATTTAAATAGGACAAATAAAAGTTCAGCTATAAATATCACAGGCAAATTTTAGATATAATAATAAGAAAAATGAAACAATAACAAATATAGACATAAAATTTTATATTATAAACATTTTGATTTCACATTATCATCTGAAACGCTCTAAATTATTCTAAATAATATCGTTTCTAAATTGTATTTTGAAAAGAACATTGATTAACAACTGCAGAAGATATCTCGAAATAAGGAACATCACCAGATAGAAAAACGAACTGACAATAAATAGGCATTTCATTATACAGGGTGTACCGTAAATGTTCCGAAAAACTTTTAGGGGAGGTAAGGCCCATCATAAGGATTAAGAATTGCATAGGAACCTATACCTGGAAATGTCAGGGGTTAACGGTAGCAGAGGTACATGGGAAAAGAAGCAGGAATGATTAATTTGAAACATTTATTGGACATGAATACAAATGGCGTACGTCAGCTTGAATGTTACAACAGATGCTCGAAGTGTGCACCATCAGACGCCAAACATGCCTGACACCGACGGACCATTTGAGTTCCGCGAATCATTTGATCTTTCTGGAGCAGGTTCTTCCCGATTTGCTTGACGATATTCCACCAAATGTGAGGCCCAACATGCGATTCCAACATGATGGTGGCCCTGCTCATTTTGGATTGGATGTTCAAAAGCATCATGGAAAAATAATAATATCTCTGCTTATTTCTAACAGCAGGATAATTTGATAACATCCGATCCAGGCGGTCCGCTCCTCTCATTTTGTTGTTGTCTTCTTTTACAATTATTGTTTTTTTTTTTTTTTTTTTTTTTTTCAGTTCTTTTCCGATTCCAACATGATGGTGGCCTGCTCATTTTGGATAGCCATTTGAACAGTCATTCCCGCATCGATGGATTGGGCGTGGTGGACCCGTTCCCTGGCCCCCACGCTCACTGGATTTATCGAGCCCTGATTTCTTTTTGTGGGAAGCTATCAAAATTGTTGTGTTTCACGATCCTGTTGTGTCTGAAATAGATCTTGTGGCAAGACTCGCCTGTGCAGCTGCTACAATCAAACTCCCGGTGTATTTGAACATGTCCAGCAATAAATGGTCCGTCGGTGTCAGGCATGTTTGACGTCTGATGGTTCAAACTTCGAGCACTTGTTGTACTATTCAAGCTGTCGTACACCATTTGTATTCATGTCCAATAAACATTTCAAATTAATCACTCGTTTCTTTTTTCATCTTCTACTTCTGCTACCACTTACCTCTGACATTTCCGGGCATGAGCTCCTGTGCAATTCTTAATCCTTATGATGTGCCCTACCTCCCCTAAAAGTTTGTCGCAACGTATAAATAATGTTAAGAAGGATGTACATTTTTTTAATAATATTAACAGAAGTAGCTAAAAATAGACATATAAACTGTAGTATTGAAAACACTCTTCTTTTACATCGTTGTTTTAGTCATAATTTGAAAATAGTTTTTTCCAATCCTGTAAATAAAATAGAATAATTATATTCAGGAACTCTATTAATGTTAATTTCCTTCCCTTAGACGTTTATTCTTTTTCAAAAGAAACTGAAATCAATGGAGGAGGAGATTGCGTATGCATTTTCTTGCAAAAATCAATACACTGCTTTCTTGCTCTGAAACGACAACATGTGCTTTAGAGTACTTATAAACTCCGATACGCACCAGAACAGCACATGGTTTTCCTCTGTGGATTAACCTGTTTAAACGCGCTAAAAATACCAAATAACTCTGTATCAAGTGCGTAATATAATGGCGCTAGAAATGTGTTTTAATAATTTTAGAAACGCTGCACATATTTCAGTTTTCATAGTTCAAATATAAAATTATAAATAAAATACATACATAAATTACCGAGAAATACTTAAGTTATTAAGAAGTATGTCTTTGAATTGTTCATTTGGTTAATATTGATTAAATCCGAAAAATTATTTAGATAACGAATCGTTTGCTGTCTGGTATCCCTCTCAGACTGTGTGAGGTCGCGTGGAATTTTTTTTTTAAATGTCCGGGCGCTTTATTAACCTCTCCTTCGTCGTCCGTAACTCGTCTAGTGTCTTCAAGTGAAACTTCCGCAGGGCGGCCGTAACGCGCCTCAAGCGTTATTCTACATTATATCTCCTAAAGGGTAGCACTAATCAGGCATTCTATTTCTAATTGAATTTGCCCCGGGTTTTATGAATATTCGCGTCATTTCACATAAGATACAACAAAGTGAGAGATGGCTTCGACGTCTACTCAGCAGAAAAAGAGAAAAAATGAGGTTGTGAATTGGAAAGACAAGAAGGATATACGTTTGATGAGTACAGTCCATAATAACTCGATGATTGATGTTGAAACACGGAAAAGAACTGTAAAAAAGAACAAACAATAATTGTAAAAGAAGACAACAACAAAATGAAAGGAGTGGACCGCCTGGATCGGATGTTATCAAATTATCCTGCTGTTAGAAATAAGCAGAGATATTATTATTTTTCCATGATGCTTTATTTCCTTATAATTTTACTTAATATTCATTGACATTCATCCACTACGAAAGTTATGTATGGGAAGTTATGATGTACAGAGAAAACAACATTACACGCTACGAAAAACAGACGTTGGGGGGAAATTTTCGCGGACAGGAGAGGACGGCGAAAGGGTTAATAGCCACTAGTCTTGCACCACTATAAGTGCAGGAAGTGGTAACCATTTTATTATGGAAGCATCTAATAGGTGGCTACCAATGCCTCCTATGAAGGGACGGTGAGTTTTACAGACATGCCTTCTCCGAGATTCGAAAACCGGGCCTATAGCCCACTAACCACTATATCGGCTGGGCGTCGCGTATAAGATGAATTAAAAACACAAAACGGCACAGCAAACGAAGGACTAAGAAGGATGTCTTCGTTGAGGACTTTCTAATGAAAACTGGCTCGTATTTATGTTACACATTTAGAAAACCATGAAAATCAATAGAGGCCAGCCCGTTCACCTGGGTTTGAATCTTGGACAAATTTCCATTATTTAGCATCTCGGTCAGTGATTGGGGCCGGGGGGGGGGTGAAAACGGAATTCCAGAAGCCTCGTTACTAAGATTCCTTGAATATTCAAAAGAGAGCTTTCCTTTTGGACATTCCAGAAATCAAGAAACAATGAACATGTTTGACAGCTTTATAGTCATAGACGATAAGCAGCTGTTGGATAATAAAATATTCTGATAATGTACAGTTGAAAGTATACATGTCGGAGTTTAAGAAAATATGTGTTGTCTAAGGAGCACGACATACAGCGTGAGAACTTTCATTATTTTCACGACTATTTAACTTTCATTATTTTCACGAGTTTTCAAATAACTTATCTCCAAAAGACGATTTCTGTAAATACTATTAGCTAAACCAAATTACTACAATTCCTTTCATACAATTACTAAGTTTATTTAATTAATTATGACAAAGCACACTAGGGCTATCTGCCTAAGGGGAGGGATGCCTTCGTGGAGGACTTTCTAAGGGAAACTGGCTCATATCCACGTTACACATGGGGAAAACACGAAAACGCCCATGCAGCCAGCCCGTTCGCGGGATTCGAAACTCGAACCGAACTAGTGTTCAGCGACTTTACCGCTCGACCACTGGTTCCAATTACTAAAATACACCTTTTATCAATTATATTTTAGCCGCTAAGGCGTCCACTTTATCTTTATTCTAGTAGCCTTACATAATTTTAAAATGATGTAGAATTCAGCCTTAGATTGATTTGGTTTGATAGAAAAACTTGGTACTTTCTGTTATCGGGACCGGATTCAGATATCGCGAAAAGCCTGACGATCTGGCGCAAAATTTGAAGCTTAAAAATAATCGCCAAAATATTTAAATTACGATACATAAAATACGATATAGTTAAGTTGAAGAAAAATCGGTACTTTTCCGTTTCGCCGGCGCAAATCTCGCCAAGCAGACTTTGTTGGCGACAACATACAGTATACACATAAAAAATGTTAATTCTAAGAATTTTTTTTATTTTGAAGGCATAAACATTTTAATATGGTTTAAAATTTTGTAAAAAGCCAATAAATAAAGACAATAAATTTGTAAAAAGACATTAATTTAAGAATTTACTATGATTTCATGGTTCAATATCCTGATTCGCCGGTTCGTATCACGTGACCCCAAGTGATCTCATCTCACGTAAACTACGCTACTAAAATCTAATTCGCTCAGTAATTATCTACATTAATTTCAAGTTAAATCTTAATTTGGAATACAAGTTTAAATGCAAGAATTATTTCAATTCGTACGAATAGCTTACTCAGAAATTATGTAAAACCGCAGTGCTTTACTTCGCTAGTGCATTCTCATTAGAATTGATGAATTTAACACTTGATTTCGCCTTCGGATGAGCGGTGTAATTGCGTTCTAATTGACTTAGAACCTAATTGACTTAGAACTAATTGACTTATTACCGTGAATTGTCTTAGGGGATAAAATTTAAATATCGTGTAAAAATTCTATATTATTGTATGCCAGTATTGAAAGAAACAATCTGATAAGAAATGGCTTCAACTTGTTTTGAAACTGAGGCGTAAAAGGTTACCAACAAAGATATTCCGTCTGGCATCAGTTAAACCATTATTGGCGACTTTATCGTTTGCGCCGTCAAAACGGAAAAATACCGAAAAATCCAAGGAAAAAAATAACAGATGTTCGTAAAATTAGAAGTTTTTAATGTAAATAAAAATGCATTTAAAAAATCCACCGCTCGGACTCTGGGGGGGGTCGTTAAAAATATGAATGAAGTATTATAAAGTTAGTATCTAAATGCAAGGGAAATAAGATAGTGTGTAACTAAAACTGTCTTGTTGAAGCTAATTATTTGAATTTCAGTTTCAAATGAGTGCTGTTCTTATTTCATGGAATAATGAATTACGTTTTCCCCCCATTAAGTTCAGATAATAGTTTTATAAGTATTTTTAACTTACCGGGAAATCAATCTATTATTTTCTCTCTCTCTCTTTTTTTTTTTTTTTTTTTTTTTCCAGAGTGTGTGTGTGTGGGGGGGGGGTATTTACCGGTTTAGAGGGTTAAAAGGGCGGGGGGTACTATATTACATTTAACGTCACTTTTTTATTATTAGCCCAAAGGAGCGTTAGCTCAGAAGGACTGTTCATTTCGTTTTGGTATTTTGCGTCAATTCACTTTTCAAACTGTTGCCACCAAATATTACAGCACTGTATTATATTTAAAGAAATTAAATAATGAAGAATCTACATAAATGCACGTTTGTTTCTCGCGTGGTGATAAAACAACGGCACCTAGAGCCATCAAATTTTTAAAAACGTAATCATACTCCTAATATGGGCATCTGAAAACCCAAATTTGGAATATGTTTTATTATCGATTTCATATTTTAACGAACTCAACGATTAACACTTTAACGAACTCAACGATTTCAAAGCGAACAATGGCAACACTCTACGGGGAAAAAAACATTTTTATCTCCAGCGCGCGAGACTGTGTATAGGAAATTCTAAAGATACGTTCATTATAAAATTATTTTGTGATACTGCTGTTGCATTGAATTTTATGGTTAAAGTGCGAAGAATATGATATCTAATAAATAAAGGTAACACAGAAAACGTTAAAAAAAACGTGGGTGTAATGTAAAATCGGAAAGCTTTCAGCTTTTTAAAAATTTTTTTAAAGTATTCTTTATTAGTGTTAAATCTGAACGGTTTCGATTTTACTGTTGACACTTAAATGATCTACCCATATTCAAGTAGCACAGAAGAACCGACTGCTTCAAATTTATATCCGCATGCCTAGCTAAATTATTAAATAGCGATATTTAAAGTCATTAAGTAATAGCTTATTTCAAACTGCTGATACTATCGAAATTTAACTGTGAAAAGATTAAAGCATTTTAATAGTATGATCCGATTCTTTAGTTTAATTTATAAAGTGATGTTTTAATTAACATGTTTAAAACCATGGATGTAAATAATACACGAGCAAAAAAGCTTAGCAGCGAAATTACTGCAACCAATCCTACAGAAAAAGTTGCTGGTACAGTTGTTCCATTACTTACCACCATGAACCACATGGGAAGCAGACTTTTTGAGATATCGGGTGACATAACATTAAATAATAATTAATTTGGGAGATATCGGATGACATTAAACAGCTCTATTGATATATTACGATGCGTTGTTCCAAATATATTTCAGAGCCTGAATCGAAAAAAACCGAAGTTGCATATTTGGCTAACGCGTTTCGAATTAAGGCTTTCAAAACAAATGAAAAGAAAATTAAATCGCTATTTTCACTCCAAAACGCTACGGAGCTGAGAATCTGAAGTCTATATAGTACTGCTAATGAAAGTATACTGTCAAAATCATTTCCCAAACCTCAAAACAAATCACCTATCCACTAATTTCTGCAACAGATAGAACTAATGTTTCAGAACTGTTAGAAATCGCATTTATCACGAGACATAACAAACCAGAAATAAGATATGTTATCATTAAATACATTATTTAAAAAAATTAGAATTTTGTTTGCCAAAAAGTGCATTAAGCCCACAGTCATAGCAACCCATACGAAACTTCATCCAAACGTCAACAGTAAAAAGTCGAATCTATTGACGTCATATAGGAGCACTACGTCATGATAGACGTCAGAGGTCTGGGTGGAGCTCTTTGCGCGCATGCGCTCTCTGTTCGGAGCAAAAAGTCTTAATCTCCAGATGACGTCATTTGAACAGTTTTGTTTTTAGCGGCCTGGAAGTACAGGATGCATCCTGGAAAACTATATTTACATGCTAGAGCTAAATAAAATGAATAGTTCGGATTTCGTTATTATCTCAGAACTTCGGCCTTTTTTTTTAGTCCCGTACCTAGTCCCGTACCTTAGCAATCAGGATGGCGACAAAATGCTTTTTGGTAAACAGGTTGCCAGCAGCGAAACTCTATTTTTAAGTTCTTTTCGAACCTGTAAACAAGGTCATCAGACAATGATGGTTCAAATTATGTTTTAAAACATTTCTGCATGATCAAAGTTAACTGCTGAAAATCCTAACTTACTTTTGAAAAGCCACCGAGTTTAAAAAGTGATTATTATACAATCATCACTTATAAATGAAACATATTAAGAGGTGCATTATTTAAAACTTTAAACACCGGTAAACTACTAATTGACAAAGTGCAGTTAAAAATTAAGCGGCAAATTTTAAGAGATAAATGAAACAATTTAACTCTTAAAACCGTAAGTTCTTCAAAAGTAAATTTTAAGATTAATTTATTTATGAATAGAAGCCAAGTGGATAATTTGATTAAAGTTAAACCGTACAACAACTGTAACTTTAAGGTATATCTAAGATAAAACTGACACATTTGTTTAGGTGGTACAACAGACAAGAACCATCCGTCTTAGGAGATGAATGCCTTCAAGAAGGAGTTTTAGAGGGAAGTTGGCTGGTGTACAGGGTGTATCAGTCCACCGGTGACAAACTTTCAGGAAAGATAGAGCACACCTAAACGGTGGGAAATTACATAGCAATTGTATGGTCGAAAACGCTTTCCTGGCGCGGTAGTGACGACAACGACCAAGAAGTCAAGAAAGAAATGACATGAGCGGTGCGAAAAAACATGTTTATTATTCGGAGCACAACAAAAAGAAAAAAACAACATAAAGAGACAACGATGATCATCAAAGGTGTTCGAAATTACGACCCAGACCGTGATGCAGGAATTGTGCGTCATGCATCTTCCATGCCATTTTCTATTCGTGATGCAGATCTCCAATGCGAAAGAGAAGTGAGGCCTGCATCATGGTCCGGGGTCGTAATTTCGAACACCTTCTTTAACGACGCTCGTTGTTTGTTTGTGTTCTTATTTATAGGTTTCTGCTGTACTAAACGTAATAAAACATGTTTTGTCTTACTATTTGTGTCCTTCCTTTTTTGCGTTTTGTGTCGTCAGTACTGCGCCAGGAAAGCGTTTCCGACCATGCATTGCTATATGATTTCCCATCGTCTAGGTGCACTCTATCTCTCATGAAAGTTTGTCACCGCCGTACTGATGCATCCTGTATATGTGGTTGGATTATTTAGATTACGGTAACGTACATGAGATCGTCTGCTTAAGAGGGAAAATGTCTTTGTGAAAGACGTTTTACAGAACGCTTAAATCACGTTGCATATGAGGGAAACCACGAAAATTCCCAGACAAATGCAGCCAGCCCGTTTGCCCAGATTTGAACCCGGATCGAACTAACAATGTTTACTGCTCGAGCGCTAGTGGGTCGTTACACAAGGTGAAAACAAAGAAAATTCTATGCATCCAAGCTGTTTTGAACATAACCTAATCTAATCGAACCTAAGTCCTTTACAAAATCGAATCTAAGTCCTTTGCAAATTCTGTGAGTTGATAATCGACCATTGACGGATGAATGATTTGGAAGAATCCAATCGGATCATTTTTCGCTAAATGAAGCAACGCAGCACTTTTTACCGATTAGGGACATATGTTAAGCATTCACAATTTTTAAGGCAAAGAATCCGAAGAAACATATCAGCGGTAGTACAACGCTATAAAAATGCAAACGACCTCCAAAAAGCAATTTTGTGACCCCAATCAGAGCATCGACCCTTACTTTTACAACAATCAATTTAGATTTTTCGAAGGTATTCTAAGGTCAGGCATGCCTTCATGAAAGGCATCCTAAGGGGAAAATATCTCGCATTTATTTTAGATAAAGAGATCAAGATTAAGTTAGTTAAGTACGGCAGGACAAATGACAGCTTCTGCCTTCGTGGAGGACTTCTTAAGGGATCCCATTAGACATTAAAAAACCCACAAAAACGTCCATGCAGCCAACTTGTTTCCGGGATTTGAACCCGTTTCGAACCACCAGCGTTCTGATATTTCAACGCCTGGTCGTTGGCAAGTTCTTTTAACCCGTTGATTACGATTTTTTTTAAAAATTTTAATGGCATTTGGCGGGAAAATATTTAGCGCCAACTGAGTAACAAAAGATGAACGATGCACAACTGGTTTGATCATACGACAGGGATACAGTGAGTTTTTTAGCACTTTTTAATCCAACAGTAATCTGAAACTTTTTAGTGGGACATCTACTATGTTTCTTTCGTAATGAAAGAGTTAAGGTGAAAAACATATGCAGCTAACCGGTTCAAACTCAGGGAACCGAGATAATTACCACAGTCTCATAGCTTTAGCCATTTGGCCACTGGTGGGCATATTGCACAAAAATTAGACATTTAGTAAATTGGTACCACTGTAAATAAAACCAAAACGAACTTCGAAATACAGCTATAGTACAACTCCAATTATCCGAACTTCGAATTGCTGATTATCCGAATCGCTTTCGGAATTTAAGAAGCAAATTAAGACGAAACCTTAGTGTTAGACAATCAACGATTTCAAGCATTAAAAGGGGCAGATCTACATTCTTAAACTTCGTGTCACTGCTTGAAAACGAAGATGGAAGTTCTTCAAGAAAATCAATAAAAATTTACAAATGTCGTTTTCAAGTGGTTTTTGCAGCAACGTTCTACGGGTAACCCAATTTCGGATCCGATTCTTTGTGGAAAAGCTAAGATCTTAGCTCAGAAGCTTGGCTGGTCATCCTTTAAAGCAGTTTCTTAAACTGCTTTAAAGGATGACCTTAAACTGTGAGTCGCGACCTGCAATAGGAGGTCTCCAAAGATTTTAGCAGTTTTGATATTTCTTTTAACTGATTATAATAATTTTACAATTACCAAACATTTTTACACAATGTATCTGAAAATAGATAAAAATAAGACAATACAGATAAAAAAGAAGAGAGAACTTTTCGACGCACTGTTTTTACAATAGAAACGTTCATTTTACTTTAAAAATTAATGACCTAAAACTGCAATAGTATATTACTGCATAGTTTCACTTACTCATGTAGGATTTGCGCAATGCTTATGGGGGGGTCCCACAAAATTTTCGTAAATATTATGGGGTCCCCACACTAAAAGGTTTAAGAAACCCTTCTTTTAATGCATGTAGCGACTGGCTAAGACATTTTAAGTGCAGGCACGGTGTCCGTCAAACAACTTATTTTGACCGAAATGTTCAGCAAGCACTGACTTTCAGTACTTGTAAGTACTGTACAGTACGCTATGAAACAAGTACGTAAAAGTATTACCTTCTCATTTTAATTAATTAAAATCACTTTAACTTTCTTTAAAAATTGTTTCCTTCTCCCATTTTCAACATACAGTACACACAGCAATTAACAATAGTGTACGTAGACCCTCTTTTCGAAAATATCCAATTATCCGAATTTTTTATTATCCGAGTGGGGTCTGGTCCAATTGATTCGGATAACTGGAGTTCGACTGTAATTAGTATTTCCTAATATAATAATTTTACCAATATTTTCCTTATAGGACAACAGGCGCCAAATAGGTTTCGCTAGAAAGTTATAAACGCCTACGTTGCATTGGATACCAGAAAATTAAATGCGTTGTCCTTATAACAGTGTTCTCATTTTCGAATAATATTAGTAAAACGATTGTCGGTTCACTTGCTTCTTTACATACTGAAATAACTAACTTCTTATGTTTGGCAAAATTTTACCATAATCGGAATCAGCTAAGCTCATTTTTTGAAAAAAAAATTTAATGGCATTTGGCGAGAAAATATTTAGCGTCAACTCAGTAACAAAACATGAAAGATGCACAACTGATTTGATTCTATGACTGGGATATACAGTGAGGTTTTTAGCACTCGTGCTCATTTTCCCGCAGGAAATACCAAACTGGTGCATCTATCTTTCTAAAACACCGTTTGGTGTGTTATCCTATAACGCAAAGTATCCTATTTTACTGTTATAAAATTTTACTGCGCAGTTACAGAGACACTAATTCAGTCATCAATCACGCAATTCGGCTCAATTTTTTTCTTATGCTGTAGTACTTTTAAGTTATAAATTTCCCACATAAAGATATTGGTACTTACAAAAGAAGGCCTATTAAATTACGTATGCGTCCCATTGCATGTTTTCGAAATTATCTGTAAATCAACAACAAAGACTGAAGATATATTAGCAGCCCATATTCGATTAGCTATATTACATCAAATTAACCACTGTTATTTAAAATCAGGTGAAATTCAACTTTAGATTGCAACTAATTACACGCATCTGCAGTTTCTATGCATTTTAAGATATCGATGGCACAGACCTTCTTCGATATGTTACTCTTCTTCACAGTATAATCTTATACTACGCATCTTACGTAATTGAAATATATCTTGCTTTATGTAACATTCGACTCAGTCAATAAGGATGAAAAATTTTTATAATATGCAGTCCATAAAAAATGTACTTCACCTAGTTGATATGCTCCTCTTACCTCTATTAAATATCTAGTATATCTACAAGCAACTTTACAGCTGCTGTAAAAATAGAAAAGGTACTTTTCCGTTTTGTCGGCGCAGGCGATAAAGTCGCCAATAATGGTACAACTGATGCCAAACGGAATATCCTCGCTGGTAATGTTTCACGCCTCACTTTTAAAAGAAGTCGGAGCCATTCATAATCAGATTGATTGCTTCTTTCAATACTGGCACAGAATTACATAGAATTTTTACCAGATAGTTCAATTTTAAGGCCATTCGCGGTAATTAAGTCAATTAGGATGACTGGCAAAGGCAAAAATATAGAAAAAGTAAAGTCAAGGTTTAAATGCATCGATTCTAAATGAGAATGCCCTAGCGAAGTAAAGCACTGCGGTTTTACATAATTTGAGTAAGCTATTCGTACGATTTGAAATAATTGTTGCATTTAAACTTGTATTCGAAATTAAGATTTGACTTGAAATAAATGTAGATAATTAATGAGAGAATTAGACTTTTTCAGCGTAGTTTACGTGAGATGAGATTACTTGGGATCACGCGATATGAACCGGCGAATCAGGACGTTGAACCATGAAAGCATAGTAAATTTTAAAATTAATGTCTTTTTACAAATTTATTATCTTTATTTATTGGCTTTTTACAAAATATTAAAGGATATTAAAATGTTTATGCCTTCAAAATAAAAATTCTTAGAACTAACATTTGTTAACATTTTTTATGTGTATACTGTATGCTGTCGCCAATAAAGTCTGCTTGGCGAGATTTCCGCCGAAGAAACGGAAAAGTACCAATAGAAAATTTTATTACAAAAATGATAAAATCTTCAAAATGTAAGATTTTGCAAAAAAAGTTAAAAGTACGTATTTGATTATCAAAAAATGATTAATATTAAATGAGCGATTATATGAACTAGAATCGAATTTTGTAAACGTCGGAGCTAAAAGGTTTGGTTTATGTGATTACGGAAAAGTCTCGAGGGCTATCTGCGAAAGGAGTGGGATGCCTTCGTGGAGGACTTTCTAAAGGAAACCGGCTCGCATACACCTTCTGTCTGTCTTCGTGACGGGAAGAAACGCCCATGCAGACAGGCCGTTCGCGGGATTCGAACCTCAGACCGAACTACCCGTGTTCAACGACTTTACTACTTGGTCGCTGGTGAGCTTGTCGGATGTAATAATGGGACCAGAGAAAACACTTGTTTGATACTAGAAAAATAAACGTTTTGAGAAATTAACTTCGAATTATACATTTAAACTTCTCAAAGTTCTGATGTACTAGAAAGGCGGCGGTAAATGCGGGCTAACAATTTCATGTCGCTTGAAATTTACTATTGCAAAATACCGGTTTATTTGATTACGACAAAGCACAAAGGGTTCTTGCGTTCTGAATCGGCCTTAGAGAGAAAACGAATTTGGCGTGTTTCTGTATAGGCGAGAAACAAACAGTTACGATAAATCTAACTGGTTTTTCGTAATAGAAATGTTTCAATCTAGTGGTTGTTCACTGTAAAATACTCATTATACTTACTATTTTCGACCTTCCATCACTGGAACAAGAAGTTTCAGTTGATGTTTGAAGAATTATTAGCAACAATTGTTGAACAGTAGCCATCAGAAAGAAATATCAACTTTTCCGGTATATTTATGTATATACTTTTAGTAAATTATTACCGAAATCATATTAAATAAAATAATAAATAGAATTTTTGGTTATGTTTATAAATGTCATTTTATGGCAAAATGGTATTAAGTACTATAATTATTGTATTATCGTAATTAATGTATACATTAAATATGTTCTATTGAATTATGTCATTTTAAATTATTATTAATTGCTGACAAAAGTATATTAAATACTATAATAAACACAAATTTACATGAAATTCATTCCATATGTGCATTTTAAATAATTCGTGTTGTATAGACAATGAATTTATTGCAGATTTATCGTTTACCATTGTCAGTTTCATTTTCGCGGATATTTACAACATATGGCAACAAAATGCAGTTTTTTAAGACCGAATTGCGCCAAGGCCGTTCACTTTTCCGCAAAGGCCATTACGGAAGACAAGTATACCGAGGGGTGTCTGCCGAAGAGTAGGTATGTCTTCGTGATGGACTTTCTAAGGGAAACTGCCTCATATCCATGTTATACATGTGGAAACCCATGAATGCCAAATTGAAAATTTATTATAAAAATGTTTGGAAAAGATGGCAAATTATATCTCCAACAGAAGCACACATCTCAAAATTTTCTGCACATACTGCAAATGCTTCACTCTCGTATACTAAAAATTATTCAAAATTGTATGTTAAAACTATAAAAATGCGATAATGATAATAAATGTACAGAACAGAAATAGATGGGTTCAGAGGCTTACGTTAGAAATGTCGTCAGCGAAACAATTTCGGTATCCATTTTTTACGAAATTATAGATAAATCTATGATAAGAGTCATGATCTGGCACATCACCTGCCAATCGAAGCAGTATAAGCTTTCAACTCACCTTTCAAATTATATTAATATATTGCTTATTAATGCAGCAAAACCTTTGTGCGGGTGTTAAGTGTGAGCCATTGCAAATGACAAGCTTCTTAAAAATATTTTGACACTTCCCATAAGCATTAAGATTATTAATGAAATATCTAAAGTCTGAACCAAGCTTTTCACTCGCCATGCAGTTTTAAAAATATTTATACACGATTAGTCTAAAAGAAATAAACATTTTCTAATTTTCCAGAAGGATCAGATTTTATAGCTGGGATGAAATACTTAATGCGGTTAAAAGAGTAAGTTCTGAAGTTCACATGGCTAAATTACACATATTAATATGCGACACTTTTATAATCTGACATAACAATGCACTAGTCAGGTTTTTCCCCAATAGTATTTTCAATAGCAACAACTGTTGTGAGGGATTGTTCACCCTTTGTTGCATCATGTCCACTCTAGTAGACAAAAGCTGAAATTTGTTTATTCTTCTGTAAATGCCCTAACAGATTTCATTTCTGTGTTTATTCATTTTATATTATTAGAACTTTCAACTGTTGATCATTAGATGGCTGTATAGCATCACTAAGTAAAGCACTGCTAATCAAAATCGTAAAAACAACCTTGTATTTAGCGTAAGTATATTGAAACACTCATATACTCAAACACTTTTAATGAACTTTCAACTGTTGATCATTAGATGGCTGTATAGCATCACTAAGTAAAGCACTGCTAATCAAAATCGTAAAAACAACCTTGTATTTAGCGTAAGTATATTGAAACACTCATATACTCAAACACTTTTAATATACTTACGCTAAATACAAGGTTGTTTTTACGATTTTGATTGTCACATTAGCGTGTTTCTCTTCTAGTCTAGTCTAAAGCATTGCTATTTGGAAAATGTCTGCTACTTCTGTTTCCAAGTTAGTACAATTTCTCATAGTAAACATTATATAATATTGCTTACATTTTCTTATACTGCCATTTTTTATTCGTAATTTAGTAATTTTAGACATTTTATTTTAAATGTCAGTTTGAAGAAAATGTGGAGTGGGTAGATAAAGATCTACCAAAAAGAGTGAATTGGAACTCAAATGTACTGCTTATCAAGCCAAAACACCACTGGAAATGTTTATATTTGGCAAGGAATTTCTAGAACATTTGACATTTGAATCCAATAAGTGCAGGTTACAAAATCGTAGCAAAATAAATTCAATCACAATCGACGAAATGAAGGTATTTTGGGGGATCTGTATGTACATGTCATTTGTAGATTTACCATTTAGAAGATGGTAATGATCACTGCAAACAAGGCAGGAAAGGATTTCAAATGCAATGACCGTAAATCGTTGGGAAGAGATTTAAATGCATGTACGTATATGCATGCTGTCCACTGTAGTGAACAAACTGTGGCAATTATATAAAACGAAATTTGAATGAAATTAATTTTTTTATCAATACTAAGGTTATTTTAAGTAGAAAAAATACAAACATTTTCGTTTAACTTTTCTAGATTTTTTGTATGCAACAAAGGGTTAAGACCACCCAAGTCTGTAGCAATAGTTCGGTCTTTGATGTATTCCCTAAGTAGAAGTCACATAATCTTAAATCCAGACTTCTTGGTGGGCCTGTTGTAGAGGGACTGACTACCAATAGCTGTTCTAGCCGTAGAGAGATTAATTACCTTACAAGTGGTTGTTTACAGGTAGCCTTACAGGTTTTATTGGTCTTTAAAATTCGACCACTTGTGGGCACTGTGTTTGCCTTAATTAATCAGTTGTACAAAAAAAAAAAAGGGTTAAAATTCATTTGATAAATTAAGCAGTTTGAAGCATGTTCAAGTGCTCACCATTTGACTGTTTTCGTAGTATTTATTTCTAGAGGTAGAATTCTAAATTTACCTGATGGAGAATCTTAAGAGCTTCTTGAAATTTTAGAATCTCAGATTCTCTAATTTACAGTGTCCCCTCTTCTTATTTAATTAATTAATAAGAAGAAAATGAGAAAATATTACTTAGTACTGAAAGTTCTTAAAGCAAAATTTCAAATCTGCGTTTTAAAAAAAGAAATTCATGTTTAATTACGAACATAAAGGTTCTGAAGCACAACATAAAGGACACTGTTTGATGGCCAATAGCCATTGGATTAATTAACATATGACATTTTCTGACATAATCTTCATCATATTAAAACTATGCTAAGAATTGTACGATTACATTTAAACCATAAATATACATAAATAATTAAAGTATACAATTTTAATTATATTTCGTACGCGCAGCGGAAGAAAAAGGATACTTGAAATAACTTGATACGATAGCTTAATTCTTGCAGTTGTGGGTTCTCACTACGAGTTATAACAACACATGAAGGAGGAGCCGAATAAAACAAAAATATGGATTCTCAAGAATTCGAAATTATAATTAACGGATTGAATCACAACAACATCAACATTCTCATAATCTCTAGCGAAGTCGAAAATTAAGAAGAAACTCGACCTAATCATATGGCGCCAGATTAAACTTCTTGATTCTTGATCATGATTTCTTCTCTTATTATGATTTCTTCTTGATTATCCTAACGCAATTATGATTGAATTTGGCGAAATTATGCATTGTAAAATTTTAAATTTAAGACAAACACAGCAAAAGCTTAAAACTGTTTTGTCCGCAACATGAAACTGAGCAAAAAGGTAATTACTGTTAACACTTTATTTCTCGTGCTATCATCCAAATAAAAATGTATGTGCAATATTATTCCTCAGAAAATATATCTTATAAAAATAAAGTTGCACTACTTATATTACAGATGCAGAAGTTACATTGTATGCAGTTTTAAAAGAGCTATTTCAAAAGATACACTGTACGCAGTTTTAAAAGAATTATTGTAAAAGATACACACGCAAAGGAAAGTAAATGTATTGGAGATAAACACGTAAGCAATTGATCCGGTTATCTTTTGGATTAAGATGCGAGCGGTGGAGTATACACAACTCGTTTTGCAACTGATTGAATGATTTAACAGTTAAAACAATGTCCATACCTTTGTCATCCTAGAAAAAATAATTATGTCTTGTCAAAGATTCTCATGTTAATTTTATCTTTCATTATAAGATATGCACATACAGTTCGACTAGCATAATACAGAAGAATTTTACGAAGCATTATTTAAGGAAACGCAGAAAATATATGCGCTTAACAAATCGTATATAGAAAAGAAATTTTTATCCATCATATTCTACGATCAATGAAAAAAGAATCGGTAATAAGAAAGCAACAATAAGTATAAATATAAATCTTCTCAAAGTAAAAAACTGAACGGAAATTAAAATCTAATGTACGCTACAGAAATACAAGAACACAAAGCAAACTATACTACGGCATTCAAAGGGACACAGATTGTGACTTAAAATCATCAGTAAACAGTAAAAGGAATTACCTGTTTTTTGACGCCAGGATTGAGTTTCTTGATAGTTTTCGCTAGGAGGCGTTTACTCATAGTATGGGGTGCTATGGGCATTCTGGGAAAGGTAATTGCTGATCACACACCTTCACCGCAAATGGCTACTTTATAAAATAAGTACGGTTGCGAATAGTATTTCAAAGTTACTCTCTTATGGCTCAGAATAGCGCGTTGCTGTGAGAGCCACTACCAACTGCACCTTAACGGAATTCTTCTTATGAACAGAAACTGAATGGCAGAAAAAGTTGTCCTGGAGGTATCGCAGAAATTTTTCTTAGCAAGCAATCTCAACTATTAAATGAGAGAATAATAACACAAATTCAAAATAAATTATCTGCGATAAATGGTACCAAAATTCAAACGATTGCAATAATTTAATGTCTCTAAAAATTTGGCATTGCAAAAAAAGTGGAAGATAAACCGATGTTCCGAAAAATAGTAGTAGTATAATATTTTACCTCCTTTCTAGAACACAACGAATAATCTTATCAGTAGTATTATATCGAAGGCAATTATCACACATCTACGCAAATATATAAAGATAAGAAAAAAGTCACAATTACTGTCGTTCTTCAGGTAGCTCAGAAATTTGAATTAAACTCAGATACTGTTCTAAGTTCTAATGCAATTATGATTTCTTGTTACTTAGTCTTTCGTTATCACAAACTCACAGGTGCTTGTCAGTGGAGAAGAGTTGTGCAAAGAAAACAAAAGCTCAAAACAAATGTAAATGCACGTGCATCTTTCTTTTCCATTCACAAAGGACGGTAATTCTTTGAGCGTCTTCAGCAAATGTGCAGGAGATTAAAATTGTAATTTATTAAGCATTTGTGCCAAGAGGTTTTGTATTTGCTGGAAATCCGTGTAAAGATAAAGAAAACTTTGTGCGTGGGTATCAAGTTTTCTCTTGTAAACATTAAGTACTTTACTTCACATGCACTGTATAAAAATAAATAGACGTATAAGTCCTTTGGTAGCTACACATGAAACAACATCACTTTTAATAATATATCTTCTTTATTCGAGTCTAAAAGTAATTATTACTGCTCAGAACTAGAAAATATTTGTCGTTAAGCTTTGAGATTTGCCCAATAAATCACATTCAGACCTTACTGAAGGTCTCTCCAGATCACATGTCACTTCAGATCACATGTATTTCATTAATTCAAAAGAAACGACAATCAAGAATCTATTACTTTTTTCTATGTATTAGTTTTAAATTGGATATCACAAACTACTCAGATTTTTTACAGCAATCTGTTTTATACTCCGAACTTTTATCGTCTAATATTACTATGCGTACATACTTAGGATGTGATACAAATTAGTCTCTACAGAAGGCAAAGCTATTGCCAGTGTTGCCAGAACTGGAGACAGAATATTTTAGAAGAGGTATAATATGTAATAAAATTGCAGAAACTAAAATGATAAATTTTTCAAAATATTATAGGCAGTTTTTGTGCACGAAACATTTTTACAGTTGCAATCAATTATAAAATTCTGCTTCACACGTAGAAACAGTTATATTTTATTAAATCTGCTGTGCTAGAAATTAGCCCAATATTGGTCAGAGATATAAATCGAAAAACTCACAAAGTAATATAATTTTTGTCGTAAATGCAATGTTATGAATTCCAGCAAATGTTCAAATTGGTTGCTTTGAATTTTTGGAAGAATTTTGGTTATAAAATTTCAAAATATGTCCTATTCCTTATTAAAATGTAAGCAGCAAAATCCAGTAAAAAATATGTATTGAATTCGAGCTCCGTTCCAAATCTTGCATAGAAGAAGAACGTACTAAAATTTACAGTGTAATATCTTGATGCAAGATAATCGTTCACACATGTGCGAGGCAAGACTGTCAACTAAACATTGGATATCTTTTGAGGAAGTTCCTATGCACTTTAGAACATTTATTACTCACCTTATGAAAGCCTTATAAGAAAGACTTCCATGACCATGACAAACTCCATGAAACTCGGTGCACAAGTATTTTATTAGCCCACATTTATAGATGAGTATAAGACTCGCGCAGAAGAGTACAAATTATTCTGCCCAAAATTAGAGGCAACGTGTAATTTCCGAATACACAAGAGGAGGATGTTTTCTGCCCCTGTACTTTACTTTCGGTTCTAACCTATTCCAACATGGCCGCGGCCCACTGACTGTAGCGATGACGTCAATTGGGCGGGGACGAATCAGAGGCGAGCTCGATACCTTCTGCAGTCGAAGAAGAGATATCCCAGTCCGTCGATCAGCTGAAGGAGAAGTGTAAGGGTCAAATTCTGGCGAAGTTCTTCACTTTTGTTGCATTGTTTGATTTTAAGAGAACCACTTCTTTCCATTCAGACGGGACAAAAAATCGATAGAGGGGCGTTTTTCGATATCGCGCGACACTCTATAAAATACATCGATTAATCCTTTACTATGAAAGGTTTTCGTTAATTCTTATTTAAATGCCTGACTTTAAACTATGAGAGCTCTGGCGCATAAGAAATTCATCAGGGTTTTAAAGCAATAACCATCGAAATTTAAAAGTTTTTATTTTAATTTGAATCTAACATAACAATTTTTTCATTTGTTTCGAAAGAAGGAACACTAAGAACACGACTCTATGCCGCTAAAGAGCGAAAAATTGATAATGAAACGATTCTCCGATTTGTAAAACTGAAAACTTGAACTTCATTTGCGCAAGCGTTCATTATGATCTTTGAACTTCTGAATGGTCTTATGCATCTTGACATATTTACTGCAATGCATAATGTAAATAACAGTTAATTTCACGCAGAAAGTCTTCCACGAAATTATCCCTCATTTTATGCAGATACCCCAAGTATGCTTTGCCGTAATCTAATTAATTTAATTTAAATAATCTTCTTTCCCGTAAAGATTTTCAGTTTTCAACATTTAATGAATTAAACTCTTTATCAATACAGCCATTTCATCTTAGTTTTGGCCATTTTCTCAGTTAATGTGTTGATCAAGTGATGTTTTTTTCCTGTACGATACAACAGCTGTTTATCTTAGAATATCTTACGCATTAATGCCACTATTTGATGAGCGTTGCTAGGGGCGTAGCTAGGTGAGCTAGAGAAGCATAAAAGTGGAAGTCCGCATCAGGCGGTACACTTTTAAGGGCGGGTATTTTTGTTGTGATACAAATTTATACTTGAACTTATATTTTTATTTATGATCCCTTAGTAATTTTTGCTACTAAATAAATGATTCTTTAGCAAATATCTGAAAAAAAATATAAATCAGACAAACTATTACTTTTTCTTATCATATTAGATTTCAGATTCTTAAAACAATAAAACGTATGCCTAAACATTTGTTTTTATTGCTAAACCATGGATTCCATCTCAAAAGCGAATCGCGTACTCTGCATGTTCGAAGATATGTTACTCTTTCCTCCTCTGATTCAACGTTAGCTTTTTAAATCTGTTTCGCAATTTTCAACAAAGGGCCGTTGGGGGAGGGAAATCTGATGCAGCCAGCGCATGACCTCCCTCCAATTCCATGTTTTAAACACCCCCCCAAAAGAAACAAAGTACCACTTCCTGTTTATCATTCATAGTCAAATCTGATTTACAAGGTCATTCAGAATTCATCTTCAATATTTGGTGGGGAGGTAGGGAATAGGAAAAGAAGGAGATTTCACATAGAAATGCATGGGCGCATATGCCATTTAGTAGGGCAAAATGACCCCAGTTCAATAATGGAAAGAACACATAAAAAGGAAGTAGTAAGGAAAAAAAAAACATTTATTATCTTACATGTAACATTTCTTTGCATCGGTTTTACAGACTTACAAGAGGTGCTCGAACTGCTGACCATGTGCATGACTCACAACGGCGTTGCATGGACAACCGGACCTTCTGGAATATGCCTGGCATTTACATGCATATCTGCAAGTTCATTCCACGTATACTGGTTCATGTTATTTCTGCAAAGTCACCTATTCAAATGACGACTGGCTGCACACGGATCGGATCTTTTTCTATGACAAGCAGGCCTTGACTTCATAAGAGTCTTAACCCTGTCAGTTAAAATAGTGCCTATGGTCGATTAGTAAGTAAAATTAAGTGGTGTATACGCACCTCATCCGAAGGCGAATAACATCTGAGTCACATGCGATTTTCTTCTTGGCAATAGAATGGCAATTTTTGATAAGCAAAATGGTCATAATCATGGAGAGCGAAGTGAGTAGTCAGGAATTTGAAACAGTTCGGCAAACGGTCATAATCTGGAGAGTAGTGACAAGCAATTAATTCCAAAAGCAGTTGAAACAGTCTGTAATAAAGTCTAGAAGCGGGAGTGGTACGGCAATTTGGATGATAAGCATAGAGCTGCGGTTCTGAGTACGTCCTTCTCCTACGGCGGCGTTTGTCCTCTGACAAACAGCTGTGCTTATGTATGGAAGTTGTGTACACACAGCACCCTCTACACCACCATGCGTTCGTCTGTGCCCATACTTTTCTACGTGAAATCTCCCTCTTTTTCTATTCCCTACCTTTCCCACCAAATATCGATGATGAATTCTGAATCACCCTGTATTCTTTTCAATCACATGCGCAAGTTTTAAATACCAAACCTGAGAGGTTTAAACACCAGAAAAAGAAACAAAGTACCACTTCCGGTTTATCATTTATAGTCAAATCTAATATATTCTTTTCAATCACATACAAGTTTTAAATATAAAACCTGAGAAGTTTAAGCATCAGAAAAAGAAACAAAGTGCAACTTACGGTTTATCATTCATAGTCAAATCTAATATATGCTTTTCTATCACATGCAGTTTTAAATACCAAACCTGAGAAGTTCCCCCTCCCAATGGCGAGCCTTCCATTGACCACTACCACCAGTGTGGTCAATGGAACCAGTGTGGTCCCATGCCAGTGGTGGTCAGTTTATTATGGATGCAACTAATAGGTGGGCCATCTTTCCCATCTGAGAAGTTTTGAATTATATAATATTGGGTTGAAACATAAGTAACGGCCGTTTATGATGTGTTTAAAATTACGCGGTAAAAATAAAATGTATTGGCATAATGTTTTGCGTTATTCGAAGCAGAATCTTTCCTTCTACAAGATGGCGTATTTTATTTTTTTGTCTCAGCTAATTTTTGTTATTTTTCAGATCACTAAAATGGAGTATCAAGTCGACAAAAATAAGCATTTTCGACACCTTTTTTTTTTCGTTTAATCGAGGCGCCAATGCTACAGAAGCTGCCCAAGAGATTTGTGAAGTGTATGGAGAAGGTGCAATGCCTGAACGAACTGCAAGAAATTGGTTTGCCAAATTCAAAAACGGAAATTTCGACCTCGAAGACGCTGCTCGTTACGGACGACCTAATGAGTTTGATGACGAGTGTTTGAATCAACTTTTGCATGAGGACGCGTGTCAAACCACTCGAGAATTAGCCGAACGAATGGGTTGTAGCCAACTAATTATAGTTCGACATCTTGGGTCGATGGGGAAAGTACAAAATTGAAATATTAATTTATTGTTTTTTTATTTAATATTATGTTAAGACTAATTTATTGTTTTTTGTTTTGTTAAACTAAAAATTTTTAAATGAAAAGAAACCGCCATTACTTATGCTTTCAAAAATACCTAATGTCTCTACAGTGGCACCCGAACTGAAAAGTGTGGTGGATGATTATTCTCCACTACCAGGTTTGGCGATTGGGTCCCCTAGTCCCCAGTCGCCCTTTAAAAGGGAGAGTATATAAGATATTTCTCCCAACTTCTTAGCATGCCTTCGTGGTGTGGTAGTCAGCACGCTCGACGCGTATTCGAGAGAACCGCGGTTCAAGTCCCGGAGGCGTAATGGCAAGCCGCACATTGAGTTGATCAATGTTAACGAATTCCGCTTACTGCGCATGCTCAATGGCGTACCGTTGGCGTGGGAGGAAAAACTGGAGACTAAGGGGGGCATAAGCAACCTTACAACAAGCCTGTTAGTCGTGTTGGTTTTACTGTTTTACAATTGGAATTGGAATACTACGGAAATTCGTTTGTGCTTATTGCATGTGCTTCTGTTTCATTTCATTTTGTTTATTTCGTTCATAAACATTACATTTAATATCGGTTATTTGGAAATAGAGTCAGTTTGAATGCCTAATAGGCATCAGACAACATACCTGAGCTGTTTTATATGTATGAATTGATTATTCCAATAAAGCCCACTTATTTGACTTTAATTCAGTAATTTAAACTGGATTTATTCTTTAATTTCCTTAAGTAAATACGAATAGAACGTATGGTAAATACTCAATTGCTTTTATTCTTCCTCAGTAGTATAATTAATAGGCATTCAGCTAATATATCTTGTAATGATTTGCCTGCTTTGTATTCCATCTTAAACCAAAATTTGCGTAGTTTACAATCGGCAGTTACTCTTTAAGTAATGAAGCAGCTTACAACCTGACAAGTTTTAAAACCCCGAAATGTTTACGCCCAGATAACACAATATCAACCGTATACCGTACATATTTATCTTCTTTTAAAATTGAGCCACAGTTGTAATTGCGGCAACTTCTATCCTGGGCATGCGCAGTAACCGAAATTCGTTTAACATTGAACAACTCAATGTGCGGTTTGCTATTACGCGTCCCGGAGAGGGCATTGCTCCTTTTTCATCTTTCCTGCTTTCAAAAGGTACCTAATGTCTCTGCAATGTGATTACGGAAACCATGAGATATCAATTCAGATAATTCTAGTGGTAAACGGAAAACAACGGGAACTTTTAATCCTGGAAACAAAGCGTATAAATTTGAGCTTCAAAATTAATCATAATTAAACCCAAGATTGAATTTTGACTTTTTTTGTAATACAAAAGCTTATGCATATTGAGAGAATATAGGAAGAGAATGTCAAAATGCATGGAGTTTTTTAAAAAACGAACTTTACCCTAAGATACAATTTTACCTAATTTTAAAATTTACTCTTGATAAAAGAAGCTACCGCCTTTTCTCTCGAATTTGCATCTCAGCATATATTTTGAGAGTATGTTTTACACCAGTATTTTTCGGAGATATTTTCGGGGAAAAAATAAATAAATCCTTTTCGCACAGTAGACAAGAAAACACCTAAACAGGGAAAAGAAGAAAGTTGTCCAAGAGAAACGAATGGAAATGACTGTGATCCATAGAGGCTTAACTTCATCATATTTCTTTTTCTTACATCCACTTGATGTTTCATTTAATAAACCTCCCAAATGTGTAATTCAACATTTGGTTGCAGGTAACCGCAAATATGCATCTACTCCCATGTCCATAAATTAAGGATAATTCGGAATCACGCGAAAATCGAACTCTAAAATAAATATATCACCCGTAAAATCACTACACACATCTTTAAGAATCATATGCACATTTCAGGAAGTAACCAGATGACACCGATGGTACGTCACAATGACGACAGTGTAAGAGAGTGATATATAAGGAATACAGGCAAAGAAGTAAAATTGTTCGCAGGCGCTTTATAAGCATTTCAGTGCAATAACCGAATAGTTATGATACAAAGGACGCATTTGGATGATTTTTTACGTGGTAGAATTATCGGCCGTCTGGAATGTGGGCATACCCAGCTGGAAGTATCAGACGAACTTGGAATTGCTCAGAGTATCATGTCCAGGCTTTGGCAACGATTCCAAGACGTTGGTAATGTGAGTAGACGTTACAGCACAGGTCGCCCCAGAGTTAAAACGCCGAATGAGGACCGGTATTTGGCAGTTACTGCCAAAAGAAACAGGCGGAGCACAGCCTCAGACCTGTCTCGTCAGCTCTTTTCAGCCACTGGTACGACAATTTCAAGGCAGACCGTGTACAGACGTTTAGGGCAGATTGGTCTATATGCTCGTAGACCTGTCAAATGCATTCCACTTACTGCAACTCACTGTCGTCTGCGACTAGCCTGGAGTAGAGAGCATGCATTGTGGACACCGCAACAGTGGGCTTGTGTGATGTTTTTCGACGAGTCCAGGTTTAGCTAGCAGTCTGATTCTCGCCGGATGTTCATATGGAGAGCTCCAGGTAACCCGTTACAACCAAGAAAACATCATTGAACGACACCGTTACGGTGGTGCAGGAGTGCTTGTTTGGGGTGGAATTATTCTGGGTTCCAGAACTGACCTGCATGTTCAAAGTGGAACCATGACAAGCCAAATCTACCGGGACGTCATTCTGGAACAACATGTACGTTTGTTTCGGGGCGCCATGGGCGCACATTTTGTGTTTATGGATGACAACGCCCATCCTCACCGTGCAAACATCGTTGGCGAATGCCTTCAATCGGAGGATATCACCCGTATGGACTGGCCAGCATTCTCACCGGACTTGAATCCAGTAGAGCACGTGTGGGACATGCTTGGCTGACGAGTTGCAGCCCGTCAGCCTCCTCCTACATGTCTACCGGAACTTCGGAGAGCATTGCTTTTTGAGTGGTGTAATATCCCCCAAGATGAGATCGATAATTTGATACTCAGCATGCCTAGGCGTTGTACGGACTGTATTGCATCGTCTTTGAGACATACAATGTATTAACAATAATACGAACCATGTAATATTGTTTTTTTGTAAATAGATTTTTTTAATTTGCTCCAGAGATAAAAAATCGCTAATGTTTTTAATAATATCAAACATATAGCATCTTTTTTTGCTCTTTACCTTTTGTTTAATAAATAAGCTTTACAAATAAGTCAAATTTGATTTGCTTCTAACTCTTCCTTTGCCTGATTTTGCATTATCCTTAATTTATGGACATGAGTGTAGTAAAAATGCAACCATCCTATGTGAAGGGGAAAAAAGTTGCGTCAAGAAATTAATGAATCACGGGAATTAACTTTAAATATGGTAATTAGAAAGAGTTTAAAAATAATGAACCAACGTCTTGGATAGTTAATTGCAGACCTGATGCTTAAAATGGCAACATTTGTGAATCTGTGGTGAAAGGCATGGAGAACGATGAATTAAAAAATTGTGATTTCATAAACGTTTTGTAGTGCAATAAAGAACAATTTCAACATTTACAGTTATTGATTTTTGTCCAATTCCTTAACAGTAATGAGCAGATAATTTTTAGTTCATTTTTATTCCCTTTTTCTCCTTTTTTAAGAGCATTTTTTGAAAAATGATTTAATTATGTATATGATGATTACAAAGACAAAAGTTTAATTTACTCAAAGCATGTACATTAAAATATTATATATAGCTTATAAAATCTGATTTCGCCTTAATCCGCAAGATATAAATGATAGAAGATCTCTTGTAAAAATAAGTGCCCGCATAACGTTATTTTAGAGACAAACTTTCGTATTTTTCGTTTCTTGAATTTCGATTAATAAAAGATTCTAAAGAAAGTAAAAATAAATACGGAAATGTATAGCATATTAAATGCAACAAAAATTGCCATAGTTTATTTTTGCAAGAACTATTGCCTATAACATTACCTATATTTTTCTTTAAAAAATTCAAAAGGCGAAACTTTTGAATTCAGATTCTAGAAATGAAGTGCAATGAATCAAGCACCCAACCTCCATCCCCCCTTCTTTGTTATAAAGAAGAAAAACCACGAGATTGGGTGCGGCAGATTTATTGCTTCATTTCTTAGACACACCCTTTTCCATTTGAAGATAAACCAATTAGTTCTCCACAATCTTGAATGAAAAATATTTTTATGTTGGTTTTTATTCAGCTAATTCAAATTTCTTTAACATGTTTTACAAGTTTATGCACTTAATCTTCACATTATCTTATACATATTTTTAAACGTTATAAATGTTATAAATTTCATTCATTAAAACCAACATTTTTAATCTCCTAGTGGGGTCTTTCGTTAGGGTTTCTGGTGAAGATTAATAGGATTGAATATTTTTACTTCCTTTTAGGAAGCAAAGTAAGTATTGTAATCACGAAAAATCCCTGTATCATATTTCAATGAAAATATCCCTTTTGATCGCTATCGAATGCAATTTAACGATTTTTTTGCGTGATGTCTGCACGACTCCAAAGGAATTATAAAATTGATTTAAAATGGATTCAGAAAAGATTTTTTCCTGACGTCTGTAGGTACGTACGTACGTACCTGTACGTATGTATGTATGTATGTATCTCGCAGAATTCAAAAACGAGTAGCCTCAGAACGTTGAAATATTGTATAAAGCACTGTTATAACATGTAGTTGCACACCTCTCTTTTTGGTTGCAATCGGTCTCACCAAAAGTACAGGGTGATTATAATTAAAGTTTAAGTTTCAAACCGCTATAAAAAAAGAACCACTCATGAAAATGACGTCAAATTTGAAAGGAATGTTATTGAAGAAGGCGGAAAGCGTATGGCAGAAGAAAAAATTTAGTTTCAAAAGTTAGCAACAGATGGCGCTGCAAGCGAAAGAAGACTTAAATTAAAATGTTAGTTAAATTTCAGTGTTATAAAGCCACCAGGTACCAGGCTGTTCCTCATTTCGCGTCTCAGACGTTCGCCATGGGTGTTTCACTGCAGGACCGCGCTCTGCTGGTAAAGCTGTATTACAAGAATGATGATTGTCAAGAGTAGCTCTGCAAAAATTCAGGACACTGAAGGGTATAAAAGAAGGCGTTGGTCCAATGAGTGTCGTAGGTCTAAAGAAAATGATGCAAAAATTCGAAACGACAAGTTCGTTTGATGTGCAATCTGGTAGAGGGAGAAAACGAGTGCATTCGACGGTAGTTGAAGAAGTGGCCAGGACATTACAGGAGGGGTCGGCCGGTGGTGTGCAACCGTGCAGTGCACGAGGAATTGTCCGAACATTGGGCAGGCCTATGAGCACAGTGCTGAAAATTGTGCGAAACATTCTGCAATGCTATCCGTACAAAATTGGCCATGTGCAGGAGTTGCTTCCGTCTGACCTGACAGCTAGGGAGACGTTTGCGTTAGAATTCCTGGCTCGCATGGAAGTGGATAATGAATGGCCGTGGAAAATTTTGTGGACAGATGAAGCCCATTTCCATCTGACAGGATACGTGAATACCCAGAATTGTCGAATATGGACAACAGAAAATCCACTGGCAACGCACCCCGTACCACTTCATCCTGAAAGGGTCACGGTATGGTGTGGCTTTACGGCATCATTCATCCTACAACCATATTTTTTCGAGCAAACGGGTGTTTCCGGTCCTGTTCCCGCAACCGTCACTGGTCAGAGGTATGCGTCTCTTTTGTGCAACCACGTGATTCCAGGTCTGCAACAGCATGGATGTGTGGATGAAATCATTTTTATGCAAGATGGCGCTCCTCCGCACATTGCACATCCCGTGAAACAGCTGCTGAGGCGCCATTTCGGAAATGCTCGAATTATCAGCCGTCATTTCCCTACATCCTGGCCATCCCGATCGCCTGATCTTACTCCGTGTGATTTCTGGCTGTGGGAGTATCTGAAGGATGTTGTGTTCCGTGCTCCAATTGCAAATTTAGCGGAATTAAAGGCACGCATTTCGCAACACATTCTGAACATCACCCCGGAGACACTGCGATCCGTTGTGGAACATGCTGTTTGTCACTTTCAACTTGCTGCACAAAACGGTGGACACCATATTGAACATGTTTTGCGCCAGTCTCGCGACAGTTCCGAACTTCTTTGATGAATGGTTCTTATGCGGTATGTCGCCGCAAAACTCTTGAAACCGATTTGTCCCTTTCGATGTGATATGTACAGTCATGTAAATAAAATTATTCAACAATTCTAATTTGTCAATGCGTTTTAATGTGTAACTTCCACCTTAGCCATTGTTTTACGAATCATTTCTCGTTTCTCGTCGTGATTCTGCCGCTTACAGCGCCATCTGTTGCTAACTTTTGAAACTAAAATTTTTCTTCTGCCATATGCTTTCCGCCTTTTTCAATAACATTCCTTTCAAATTTCACATCATTTTCATCAGTGGTTCTTTTTTTATAGCGTTTTGAAACTTAAACTTTAATTATAATCACCCTGTATATAAATATATATATATATATAATGTAAAAAAGTTATACTAACTAAACAAAAAAGGACCTGTGAGGTCAATAATTTTGCTCATTGAGCTGCAAAATTTGAAATAAAATTAAAAAGTAAATTCTTTCAGCTATAGCCTACGAGCTAAAGTGATACTTCGTTTATTTGCAATAAGGTACAAACACAGAGTATAGATCCAATAGCAATGAAAAAAGTAAAAACATTATATGTATGAAATATTATTTAAGAAAAATAGCAAAAGATGAATGCTTAAATTGATTCAAATTTAAAAGTTAATATGTAAGTAGAATAAAGTGTAAGCTATCTCAAAACATATTAGAAAAAAAAAAAAAAACAAGAAAAACATTATATTAAAACAATAAGTACCACAAGCAGCGGTAAATGGAATAATTAGCCTAATTCGAATATCATCATGGACTTTTCGAGCGAAATGCATAGTCACACTCGAACTCTGCTAAATTCTAGAACGCGTTTCGTCGAACAGGCATTGAGACTGATAGCTAACAATATATACCAACTTTGTTACTCGGCTCGGTGAGCTCAATTTTTATTCTTATGTGTTGTTAAATAGTGAATTTTTTGCTTTGAAAATGATTGACTTACGTTATTCTTATCTTTCATTTAAGGTTGTTATGGCTTTAGTTAATCTGCATCCAATAGTCGTAGAATTATCAACAATTTAACAGTTGTTTAAACGCGGCTAAGCCTAATTTTTGTTTACCATAGCAGTCATATTTGTTTACATTTGAAACTTAGCAGAATAGAGAATTAAGTCAGTTTTTGCACCTTCAATGTTTTTTTTGCCGAGTGGGACCAAACGCAAACTTTCAGTTTTGTGCACCGAAAAATCGGCCTTGTTGCCCGCTGGCCGAATTGCTTATTTTTGGGTAGAAATTATAATTTTAATATTGAAAATTGTTTTAACTGTATTTGGTGTTTTATTTTATTTTATTTTATTTTATTTTACATTTTTCAATTTTTAATGAAGATATTTTGAGGTTTTATGCATTTTTGCCTTACCGCAAAGCGATAATTGAATTAATTGTATGAGAAATCTATATCTAATGAAATTGGATGACATAAGTTTAAATGAAACGCAGCAAAAATGCCTATAACTTAAGATTCCGTACAAGGAAGTCATGTGGTGCCCGCATCAGATTTTTTTGTGAACATCGTACATTAAACTAGTTCTCGAAACATTGGCATTCTGCAAAAACAAATTAGACTTTTCGAGCAGGATGTTAAAAGACAAAAGCTTGTTTCTGAGTTGATTCAGGAATGCCTGTTTACTAGCTGATAGAAAGTAGCTCTAGAATTTTATTTTTGTAGCATATAATAATTTTTAATCTATTTCTTTAACCCAGGCTCTTCCTTAACTTATATAGTCGTCAAGTCTGGTGAGTATGAAAGATGAGTATGATTACGATGCTTACATCTTCCATAATTAAAAGTAAACAAAGTACGGTGCACAATGAGACATAGCAGCGATCTTTATTAGTTTTTCAAAATATTATCAACAGAAGCAATGGATAATGTAATTTCATTGCATTATCTCCTTCCTAAATGGTCATCCAGTCATCTTACAATCAGGTAGCATCGAAAGTATTTATGGAATGTCCGTAGCGAAACATTGTCTAATGAAACATAGAATATCTTATATATAGTTTTGTCCATTTGCAAACTTCTTCCCGTTGCTCAGAAACTGTTCCCCTGTACAGAAATTCTTCCTTCTAAGCTGATTAAATGACTTTATACATTTCTGCAGTAGAATTATTCTAATAATTTTTCTATCCGTTTTAGGTTATCAAGTCAGAGTTCTATGTAATCTGTTCCAAAAATGAATTAACGTGACTGTAAATACTGTTTTTCCATGAGTGGTAAATGCACATTACGAAGTGGTTTTGCTTTGACACTATAAGGCCAGTTTCGTTAAATTTTGAGAGCTCCTTACATATTTAAAAAAATATTTTAAAACTTATTTAAGACCTTAACTATTACTATTTTTAAATGTTTGAAGTCACATGCAAGTCTGAATTTGTAAGAGAATTCTTGTGTCATACAACTAAATAAATATTTATACCTTGTATTTATAATTGCAATCTTTAAAAAAGTCACAGAAAATGATCTTACAATTTCGATTAACATAAATGTTCATAGAAAATCTCTTAAAAACTTAAATAAAAGAAAACAGCCTATGTTCAAAATCGCTTGTGCTTTCAGCAGATTCATGTACAAAATTATTGCTTCTGATGTCTATAGTTTGTTTATAGATATTTCTACATTCATAAGATTTCCATATCTTGTCATTGTTACATTACTTTATCGTATCATTTACCATGAACATTGTCTGACAAGTGCTAAAATCTTTCACTTATTATCCACTTTATATTAATACATTCTGTAAGCATATTGCTCTACAGAGCGGTTTGACAGCAGTAATTTATTTCATAACAACTCACAACTTTTTAATGTAATTTCATAAACATATGAATTATAAAACATCTAAGTAATTTTCATAAAAAGTTGTTCCAGTATAACAAATAATTAAAATGTTTTTAAAGCCATACACCATACATCTCAGTTGAACATAATCGTTTTGCACCCACTTAAAAAAAAGGTGTTTTAAAAAAGAGTTCTTCTTTTGTTTCTAAGTAACTTAACGTTTTAATTTATAATAAATTCCACATAGTTAGATAACTTTCATCCAAAGAAATCAAACTGAGTTGCATTCATTTTTAAGTTTATGGCTATTACCCTGCGAACCCTGTAAAGCTTGTATTTTGACATACTTATGCTAAATGCAGAGAAACAAAATATTTCGCATAGAGATACCAAGTGGAGAATAAATACTATTACAAGAAGTCCGTGAAGAGTATTATAATGACACATATATATTAGTATTTTTAATGATGCAATGAGGAAAATTAAGCATTAAAATTGAATAACAATATTAATTTCAGATTATTTTAGAGGAAAATTTATTTAATATTATAATGTTTTTTTAGGGGGGTTATCACAGTAAATGAGTAACTTAAACAAGTTAAATCATCAGCAATATATTTAAAAGCACATAAAAGGTTACGCTACATTTGGGAAATAATTAATAATTATATGTATTAATTATATGCAATGATGACTGGTAAACGTGAAATTAGCGTCCTTTAAATCTGCTTATAGTAGTTTTTTTTTTTTTTTTTTTTTTTTTTTTTTGCGAAAGATCTGCTTTTAGTAGAAATGTGTTATTTATGATCAGAATCATTCAGGTTTTCATATGGTTTTTTAAGTCCATTATGTGTCAGAAACGTCAATTTAGACCCGCACATGCAGTAGTAATACAAACGAAAATGGAAGGAACAGTCAGGCATGGTGTCGCCATCTATCGGTGACAAAGTGATTCTGTTCATCATTTTCCATACATGATGGGAAGAAAAGAGCTACAGTATCGCCATCTATCCACGAAATATTCCTTAAAAGGAAATATTTTGCATTTAATAAACAAAGGGGGAATTTTTTTTTTAAATGCAAAGGAAATATTTCTTAATTAAAATGAAATCGATAAGTTAAGTCTAATGAAAGTATATTTTAAATGTTTCAATAAGTCTTATACTACCGTTTTTTTTGGCAATATTACAAACTTCGCTAAGTAATGTTAATTATTTATAACTTAATTTTTGAAAGAAAATGTATTTACGCATTATTTTTAGCTTATTAACAGTCTTAAATCACTGAATATTTTTTAACTGCTCATGAGATATTGTTAAAAATATTTGTGAATGAGATATTTTAAAGAAGTACTGTTTTAAAAATACCTACATTAAAAAAATGTGTATAAAACCACTTTTTGATACATAGCTTTCTACGAAATCAGCACTCAAGTGAAATATTTTTCTCGGTAAATTAATTCTAAGTGCTTCAAAGTGGAATTAAAAATTTTTCTACCATCTTAATAACAGCTGTTTCTAACATACAAATAAAAATTAAACTTAAAAGAAAAGAAAGATTTTTTCCTCATATTTCCTGCGTATTAAAAAAAGACAATATTTTTAATATAGTCAACTCATTGAATGATGATTATTATCATTAACATGAACAAAAAATTCATTGGCAAAATTTATACAAAAAAGAAAGTATATTTTTCTTTTCCTAAAACTTCAATTTAATGTCAATTTACAAACATCCATGCCTTCCCTGGGATTCGAACTCGGGCTCTTTAGCAAGGCAGTCAGCGATGCTAACCACCATACCGGTCAGCGACTCTTACAGCTGTACCTTGGAGGGGGCAAGGTAAATTAAAGAACAACTAGTTATTACTGCAACAAGTATTAAAAAGAATATGAAATATGAACTACTATATCGAGTAAAATACATTGAAATCTTATTGTTTAATATGAAGACCCAATTACCCTCCCATTACACTTGCCAACGATAGTAAATTGAAAAGAAACACAAATTACCAGATTCTTCTAAAGAATAAAAAAAATTAAATACTGCATAATAAAGCAGTTACTTTAAATACATTACAGCAGATACATAACTTTTCAAACTACTTCAAGTGCATTAAAACCTGTGGAACGCAAAAAAAAGTCGATTTTAAAATGGCCCGATTCTTACGCAGCGGAAGAAATACACTCAACTCCCGATTAAAGATATTGCAAATTGACGGGCCTTGTCTACAAAAATTTAAGTTTGTTTATTGCGCTCGCAACTGAAAATTTCGCATCAGAAAAATATTATCAGAAAAAAGCAGTATCTCTACGGAAAACGCAAAAAGGAGAAAAAATGTATGGGAGAGCATTATGAAAGCAGATAACTTCACAATATTCAGAAATTATATTTATCCATAAATGGTATGACATTTAATTGTACATAATGTGAAAAATATAAACACAGTTAAATCATGCGTTAAAACAAATTAATAAAGCACAAAAATAATTACGTATACAGCTAATTAATCGTCTGCTTTCGATTGACTCTTATCAAAATACAAAAGTATTATAAACAAAACAATTGTTCTTTTCGTTATGAAGTGTGTATCCTTATTTTTGAATGCTAATTTAACTTACATAAGCGAACATACTAAACCTACAGATTCAAGTGCTTGAAAATACAGATAAATAATTAACAATTTTTTTATGTTAATTATAATATGGATTATTCCTTTTTCCTGTGTATTTGTTTTTTTAAACAGCTGTCAGATGAATCACGACTTTCGGTTAACTGTGAACGATGTTTACGGTATTTCCTGGTTAATTGGGGTATAGTGTATTTTGAAGTCAGTATATTCGTTTTTACTTTTAAGGTTTCTTACAATTGATAAAATAAGAAAAAATTTAAAGAAGTCATCTTGTTATAACAATATTATGCAGCACTAAATGAATCAAAGTTTTGTTCGTATTTTAAAGCACATTTTCCGATGAATTTCAGAGCTGAAAATGTACACTTTACAAAATACACGATTTTTTCATTCAAACAAAATAAAATTTAAATTTCGTTCATAGATGAGCACTGCAAGAAAAAATAAATCAGGATTACGATATAGATGTAAATAAAGATGAGTACGTTTTGCTAGGTACAGTACAGAAACAAAGCTAAATTAATTTTCTCATTCAATAAAAATCTGATGTGGACAACACATGTCTTCCTTATACGGCCCATCAAATTATACGCATTTTTTACTGCATTTCATTTAAACTTATTGGGTCGAATTTCATTTGAGATATATTTTCCATTCAATTTATTCAGTTTCCACTTTGCGACAAAGCAAAATTGCATAACAACTCTAAACATCTTCATTAAAAACTGTAAAATACAGAAAAACATAAAACACTAAATGCAGTTAAAACAGTTTAAGAATTCGGCCAGCGGACAAGAAGGCAGATATTTCGGTGCACAAAACTGAAAGTTTCCTTTTGGTCCCACTCCGCAAAAAGGCACTGAAGGTGCAGAAACTCACTTAGTTCCTTATTCTACTGAATTTCCAATGTAAACAAATGGCGATTCATTAGGCTTAACTTGCCAAACTTTTAAATTGTTCATAATTCTACAACAATTACATGTTCATTAACTAATGTCACAAAAACCTTCACCGGAAGATGAAAACTACATAATTCCATTACTTTTAAAACAAAAAATACACAATTCACCAACATAAAAGAATAAAAAAACTTACAATTGATAAAATAAGAAAAAATTTAAAGAAGTCATCTTGTTATAACAATATTATGCAGCACTAAATGAATCAAAATTTTGTTCGTATTTTAGCACATTTTCCGATGAATTTCAGAGCTGAAAATGTACACTTTACAAAATACACGATTCTTTCATTCAAACAAAATAAAGATTTGAATTTCGTTCATAGATGAGCACTGCAAGAAAAAATAAATCAGGATTACGATATAGATGTAAATAAAGATGAGTACGTTTTGCTTTCTGATCCACGTAACAGAAAAGGAATATATATATATATATTCCCTTGCATGCAAAAAGGTGCTATAAGAATTAACATATTTTCAAAAACATAAATTGTAAAGTATTTTACGGAAACCGTAGTTGCGTGTTTAAGATTTAAATCCTAATTTGAATAGATTGAATTTCAAATTATGCAATTCATTTGGGATATCAACCTACAATAAGAACACGAAAATTACTACAAAAGCAAACTGATATTACTTGAAAATAAAATAACTAATTTTGTGATAACAGTAAAGATACTTTTGATACGGAGGATATGGAATATGACAGTTAAGAGACTATTATACACTATTAAAGGAAGCTAATTGCTAACAAGCAAGAACTTCTCATACAAAGAAATCGACCACATCTGAAAACGACCAACACTTCTGAGTACATGATAACAGTACTAAACATCATCAAATGTCATTGAACAACATATCAACATATTCTCCATGGTGCTCACGAACCAACAGGTGTCGCTGCAAATTAACAAATGAGGCCAGACTTCTTAATGAACTACAAATACCTTAATATATCAAGCCTGAAACAGTCTTAATCTTTACTTATTAAACAAGATAAGAACGATTTTATTTTATAATTCTTAAAACTTGTAATTCATACCTGTCTGACATTTTCAATCAAAAAAACACAAAATAATCTCTCGGTTGCTCAGTTAAAAAGTATCTCGAAAACAAGGGCGAATGACAACACAACGTGTCACTACGTTCAACATCTGTGCGTCATTTTACCAACATAAACTCTTTCAAAAGAAAGCACTGCGTAGAGCCAATTTCCATCGAAGAAGTATCGATTCGTTTCCGGAAATGATCCACCCCCGCTATTTCGGCGGTCTTTCTATACAGTTCCACTCCGTTTCCTCCTATGCTCTCATAACGTCCCATTTCTAGCAATGAACGTTTAGAGAACTCCTCGAGTGAAGTGGTTGCGTCCATAATGAAGAGAGTTTCCTTCGTTGCTAAAGCTTAAAACAGTTAATAGAGGCTCGAAAATGATTTCATTTGGTGCCTTTATACTTAACAACTGTTTAAGTCCTACTTTTAATTCTTCTAGGTCACTTAACGATGTAGTACAAGAATTAAAGAGAACATATATAAAAAAATATGTTACGAAAATGAAAGCTTTCATATTTTATATTACGCCCAAGAGGGCGTTCTTTTTAACATTTTGTGCGCTACTTTTATTTATTAAATATCGTGTACTTCGCACTTAAACCATGAAATTCAATTCAGCAGCAGTAGCACAAAATATTTAAAAGAGCATATCTTTATTATTTCCGATACACAGTCTCGCGCGCTGGAGATAGAATTAAAAAAAAAAAAAAAAAAAAAAAATTTACGTACAGTGTTGCCATTGCTCGCTTTGAAATCGTTGAGTTTGTTAATCAAAAACTCATAAATACTTTACAAAATATGAAACAGATAATAAAAACAAATTCCAAATTCGGGTCCATATTCGGGTGAAAATGCACATTATTCAAAATTTTATGTTTCTAGGTACCGTTGTTTTATAACAGTGCGAGAAACACACAAAAATTTATGCAGAATCTTCATTATTTAATTTCTTTAAATATAATACAGGGCTCTAATATTTGCTGGCAACAATTTCAAAAGTGATTTGCCGTTGATAAAATACCAAAACGAAATTAATACCCCTTCTGGACAAATTGCCCCTTTAGGCTAAAAATGCTTCAAGCCACATGATTGTATGTAATGTAAAAGCAAAATAAGAAAAAATAATTTTTTATCACATGTGCCTGAAATTATTAAAATCGTAGGAGAATGGCGAAATTTAAGTCAAAATTATCAAGGAAAAAATCACAAACGTAATGTGAACACAAACGTGAATGTAATCACAAAAGGTGCAGTGGTGTTGAACTAGGGTACCTAAGCTCTAACTCCTACCCCAAATCGAGAAATTAATCTTTCCTAATTATATTGTGCAATTAACTATGCATGTATTTCGTTATAAGAGAGAAATGGCACAATTAAAAACTTTCTTCAATTACTATAAGTAAAGATACTGCTCGTATTAATTAATAATTAAGGAGGTATTATTTTTTTAATTCTAAGCTATGTGGTTAGAGCTGGGAGGTATTAATAGTTTTTTAGGCCAAAGAGGCGTTAGAACCCCGAAGGGCTATTAGTCTCAAACGGCCTTTTGCGTTGTTTCCCTTTCTGCGTTGGTTTACATTTCAAACTGTTGTCACCAAATGTATTATGTTTAAAGAAACTAAATAATGAAGAATTTGCATAAATGAAACATTCATTTACGCATTGCGAATTCTCGCACTGTGAATAAACAACGGTATCTAGAGCCATCAAATTTTGAATAAAGTAGTCCTCCAACCGAACCCTTGAAACCCGAATTTTGAATTTGTTTTATTATCTATTTCAAGTGTAAAATTTAACAAAATTTTGGATAAATAAACTCAAGGATTTCAAAGAGAGCAATGGCCACACTGTACGTAAAAAAAAAAAAAAAAAAAAAAAAAAAACTTTCCATCGCGCGAGACTGTGCATTGGAAATTCTAAATATATGCTCTTCTAAATATTTTCTGATACTCTTGTTGAATTGAATTTTATGGTTTAACTGCGAAGAACATGATATTTAATATATAAAGATAACACACAAAACGTTAAAAAAACGCCCCTTTGGGCGAAATATAAAATCTAAAAGCTTTCAGAGTTTTTTTTTTTTTTTTTTTTTTATTCTAAGCTATACAGTTCGAGCTGGTGGCGAGAATCTGAAATAAAAGGAGTTAGACTACAAGACAAGTACGAACCCTCAGTGCTGTTATTTGAAGGATTTACAAGAACAGAATAACATGGAAATAAAGAGCATTAAAGCTTAGAGAAATACAAAAGGTACAAAGCAGTACAATATAAGTATACAAACAGGTAAAAATACAAAATTCAATTACAAATTACATGTTGTAAATGTTTAGAATAGTCATGGGTGTATATTCAAGTTACATTGAAGTTGGAAAGGTCATTATATTTATAATCGCATATTTAGTGCAGCTATTAGCTGTTTAGCTTTCATGAAACCTTTTAGTAATGTTATAATAATGTATCCTAAGCTGGACGACGTTAAGTTCTTCGTGAATGCGGTTTTTCCGCACGTACCGGAGGAATTAAGTTATCTGGCGAAGAACATAGTTCTGAGCCTTTTGCAATTTTTTTCGATTTGGTCTGCAGGCATACGTCCGGACTGGACATGCATAACATAGCAAAGGACGCAGAATGGACTTATAAATGAGTAACTTATTATCTAAGGATAAAACACTGTTTCGAGCTATTAAAGGGAAGAGTTGATCTTTAAAATGTAATCATTCTTATACATAAGTTACTTAGAAACTTTTCAGACACAGCTAAATGGTATAAGTAAAACTTACCAAATGTAAGGTATTTTCAGAGTAGTTTCCTCCAACATCAGTGAAATTTTGCAAGCGAATTTTCCAAAAATTAAATGATTCAAACCATATATTGCTTGGAATAGATAAGAAACATAATTTTATAACTTCTTAGTCTCATCTCTGGACAAAAAACGATAGCCAAGTAAATTTCTTTTTAGATTAAATTCATTTTAGATTAAAATGGTAAAAGACCACATATAGCAGCATCAGAATATAATGGCTGTTTTATCACTTTGATGTGTTTTTGTTCAAGAAATTCGACCGTCAGTCTAACTGAATGAGAAGATGCATTATCGTGGTGAAGCATGAGTTACTAATAATTCAGGTCTTGGAGGATTTATGGAAGACAATTAGTGGTGAACTAGTCAGCTGTAACAGTTTCCTGATGTTTAACTTTATGGCTTTTACCTTTCGTACTTTTGAGGGATAGGGTAAACATTAATACTTCCTTGTATGAAGTAAAGGAAGTATTGTAATCACGAAAAATTTCGGGTATCATATTTTAACGAAAATGCCCATTTCAACCGCTCTCGAAACCATCTGACAAATGTTTTTGCGTGACATCTGTACGTAAGGAGAGAATAAAGCACTGTGTTTGCCAAAAAGGATTTTAAAATGGCTTTAAAATGGATTCAGAAGATATTTCTTGTTGTCGTCTGTACGTACGTATATATGTATCTCGAAACCTCAAGAACGAGTAGCCGTAGAACGTTGAAATTTTGTACATCGCATTGCTATAACATGCAGTTGTACACTTCCCCTTTTCGTAGCAATCGGCTGCACCAATCTTATGTAAATATATATGTATATTCCCACTTTGTTACCTGGCTCGGTGAGCTTAGTTTTTTATTCTTATATGTTGGTAAATAAGGCACGTTTTGCTTTAAAATGATTGAATTATGCAGTTTTTATGTTTCGATTAAGCTTTTATGTCTTCAGTTAATCTGCATGCGATAGGTGTAGAATTAACAGCAATTTAAAACTTTAAGTGGTGAGTTAAGCCTAAAGAACCGCCATTTGTCTACGATTGAAATTCACTAGAATGGTGAATTAAATCAGTTTCTGCACCTTCATTGTCTTTTTGTCGAGTCGGAGAAAAAATAAACTTTCATTTTTGTGCACCGAAATATTTGCCTTCTTGCCCGCTACCCGAAATGCTTGTTTTTGCATAGAAACTCTAATTTTAATTATAAAAATGACTTTTTTAACTGTTTTGACTGTATTTGGTGTTTTATATTTTTCATTATTTTACATTTTTTAATGAAGATGTTTTCAGTTTTTATGTATCTTTGTTATCGAAGGGAGAACTGAATAATTTCAATGAGAAATATATCTTTAATGAAATTTGAGGAAATAAATTTAAACAGAATGCAGCAAAAATTTGTATAATTTAATAGGTCATACAAGGATTTTTTTTTTCATTGCATTTGTATAATTTAATAGGTCATACAAGGATTTTTTTTTCATTGCATTTGTATAATTTAATAGGTCATACAAGGATTCGTTTTCTTTTCACTGGCTAGTGATCATCTTAAAAGACCCAGACTTTACCTTAATGTAATGGAGCTTCAAAAAAATTTATTAATAATTTATGGGTTTAGAAATAATGCGGTGACCACCATCGTTAAGTAACTTTAGGGATTCTTTACGGATACCGACATGCCTTATTTTTTGGTGTTATGTTAATTTATGGGTGAATAACAGTAAATTTAAATTAGAAGAATAATTTTATGTATACCCGCGGATATAATGTTAAGATTCTTCTATATCATTTTGTAGGTGCAGCGATTATGATTGGTTAATATTTTTCGTATAGCCGACACAACTTCTGGAGTACACCACAATACGGCTTGTATGTAGAATACGTATCTGTATTCGGGTATGTAGAATATCGGCATACCGGCCTGTATGTAGAATTCTGTACACCAGAATAAGGCTTGTGTATACCAGAATACTTCTGATATACACAACTTGGAACTGCAAAAGAAACTTCCTGTATATTGTTCATCCACGAAAGAATTTGGACTCTATAAAATTTTGTTAGTCATCCGAATACAGTGGCGCAAGTCCGAGCTTTATTTCCATATAATTGTAGACAGTGAAGGCATTTTCCTCGATTTAGTTCAGTTTTAGAATCATCGAAAATCATATTGCTTTGATAATGTGCAGACATAAAAAGAATTCAACCTGACAAATAATTGTTTAGCACATATTGTCTGCCCCTGTCTAAAGACTTTCAGAGTTATCTACGTATATGTTACTTCCGTACAATAAATCAGTGATTCTCAACTACTGTGCCGCGGAACTTTTGTGTGCCGCGAAATGTTAGAAATGTGTATAGTAAAAATTATAATGGGTTTCATTCTAGTATATGGTACACATGAGAAATGGCGAAATTCAGTTTTTAAGACATTAAGAAGCGCGCCAATTTTGGCATCCAAGCCGATTTTAGTACCGAATACTTCTGTATTTGAATTAACTTTGGTGTGGTGTGGTGTATTTAATTATGGCAAAGCACACAAGGGCTATCTGCCTAAAGGGAGGGATGCCTTTCGTGGAGGACTTTCTAAGGGAAACTGGCTCGTATACACGTTACACATGGGGAAAACCACGAAAACGCCCATGCAGCCAGCCCGTTCGCGGGATTCGAACCTCAGACCGAACTACCAGTGTTCAGCGTCTTTACCGCTCGGCCGCTGGTGGGCTCTGAATTAACTTTGAACGAAGAGGAAGAACTAATTTTGTTTTCTAATAATAGAGATTTAATTTTAAAATATTCGGAAGAATCAATTAATTCATTCTGAATTAATATTAGATGCGATTATCCTATGATGGCCAAAAATGCTTTAAAATATTATTACAGCTATCTATATCTTATTTGTGTGAATTCGGATTTTCAGTATTAACCAACATAAAAACAATAAAAAGGATCGAGACTGTTAAATGTAGAAGACAATATGAGAGTAGCTTTGTCATTTTTACGACCAAATATAAACGAAATTATCTAAAACATCAAGCTCAAATTTCTCATTAAAAGTATTCTTATTATTAACTTGTAATTAATCCCTTAATAAACGTACTGTTGGTTTTGTAGAACATATTATTTTATTTCACATTCAAAATTATTATCATAAACTATTTTACACAGTGTGTTATAGGTAAGTAAACAACTTTTAAACTTAACCCTTTTCTTTGTGTGTCGCCAAATTTTGAAATCTTTAAAAGTGTGCCGCGACAGAAAAGGTTGAGAATAACTGCAATAAATTCTTGAAATTCTGTTAATATCCTTATATATAATTTATAACTGGAAGACCCACGATTTTACTTTTAGTCACACGGTCAAGAATATCAAGAGAGTTTAAAAATTAAGTTTTGCTTTTTATCGCATTTGATTAAAATTGTTTAACATAAAAATCTGATGCTGCACCACTTGACTTCCTTGGATGGCCTTTTAAATTATACACATTTTTTGCTGCATTTCATTGAAACTTATTTCCACGAACTTCCTCAGAGATATATTTCTCACTCAAATAATTAAGTTCTCACTTGAAAATAAAAATGTGTTTTTAACATTGTCTATTACATACCTCCTACAGAATGTTTTCTTTAACGTAAAAATACATATATTTCTTCGTTGTTGGATATTACTATCCTTAAATAGTGTATTTTGATAACATTTCGTATTAAAATGAAAAAATACGAGCTTTCCTTCCCCTCTTGTTCCCCTCCCGTAACGTTTGAAAGCAAAATTCGAACGACCTTTATTGTATTAAAGTTGTGTGAAAAGGGGGCATTAATTAACTTATTTCACCACGAATTAGAATTGATATATTAATCCGATTATTTATTAAATTAAACAGAAGTTCTATGACATTTAAGATGATAGCGAAGCTTAGACAAATTACACGCATAACCGGCAGTCTTGATTTTATAGCATAAATGCCAGCTTTCAAGTATGTAAAACTGGGAAGCTCTCGCGCCAAACACGGAGCATCAGAGAGAAATTCTCATGCTACACGCCTTCGCCATTTCAGATGAGCTCCAAATTGGCTCCAAACTGTATAACGCTTGAATCAGACTATTCTACTGCTTATAATATAATATTACCATAACATTCTTAATTTTTATGTTCTTTGGATAATTTCATTTTGTAATTTTCTTATACTGTTAAAGTGAGAAAACCCTGAGTAGGAAAAGTTTGAATTTAATCAAAAAGCTTTTACGTTTTATATCACGTCCAAACGAGCTTCCCCCCATTTACAGATACATACACGTTTCTAGAGCATATGGGCTAATGCCACTTTGGGATAAAAATATAGAAAAACAGTATATCTTTAGAATTTCCTCAATACAATTTCGCATGCTGGAGATAAAAATGTTTTATTTCCTACAGTGTCGCCACTGCTGGCTCTGAAATTTTTGGGGTTTTTTAATAAAAAATTTGTTAAGGTTTTACAAACTATAAAATACACAAAAAACAAATTTCGAATTCCAAATTCGGGGTTCCAGGTGCCTATATGCGGGTGGAGGACTACGTTATTTAAAACGTGATGCCTCTAGGTATCGTTGTGCTTTTAGAATGCGAGAAACATACATACATTCATACAGATTCTTTATTATTTAATTTACTTAAATATAATACTGGGCGATAATATTTGGTGGCAACACTTTGAAAAGTCATTCAGCGCTTTTAGTGATTCAATGCAAAAGGCCGTTTCGAAACTAATAGCCCTTCTGGGCTAACGCCTCTTTAAGCTAATTAAGCTGAACAACACTACGGAGTGCGGGAACGAAATTTCGATAATTTAAGTTTCATTGATTCAATATAGTATACAGCTGAAATACATTTTCTTCAGTAAAAGCTAAATGTTAAAAACCGGGAGACCTGCAAATATCAGGAAAAACCGGGTTATTACGGAAGGGGTCCTGAAAAATTTGAATCTTCTTTCCCTAATTACAAGCTGCAGTAGCTTACTGTGTCATTGAAGCATACAGAAAAATGGGAAAGGTAACAGTTTGACAATTTTTTTATTAAAATTTCGATATCCTTCCAAGTAACGCATAAATACTCATTTATGCACTTTAAGAGTAACGCATTTTGTATAATTTCTAAATATTATTTTGCTGTTATGAATTAGTCCTAAATATTTAACTTCTTTTTTCGAGTTGAATTACTTAGTTATTGACTTTAATACGATTATTAATATATTTGAAATGGAGAAAATTTCAGTGAAAGTTCGTAGCATACAAAGAGAGAAATAATATAAAAATATTTTAGTGGTAGAAATAAGCAAAAGAGATTAATTAAAAAATAAATTAAACTTAAAATTAAAATATAGTATTAGATTTAAGACTTTTTTAGGCATAGAATTTCGTAAGATTTTGAAAAAATATGATTTTTACATGAACATTGAAGCAAGGAATTACACACCAGATATAACCAGAGAGAAAACATTTCCCATTATCACCAGTAGATGGCGTCACCTCCCAAACAGTTGCGGAATTTGTGAATAATCTCAAATCGTAATTGCTATCACTTAAAAAAAAAATGAATAAAACAAAACAAATTCCACTAAAACTGACTAACTAAAATAAATTCATAAAAAAAAACTCTCTCCGATAAGAATACATAGTAATATAAACATTACCAATAGCTTGCAAGATGTTTTCATTTCTTGAATTTCGATTTCATTTCGCCCGTTCTTATTGTTGATTTTTGCTACTCCCTATGCCCTGAAATCATTTAATGTTGCTGAAACTGCTGCCCGTGCCCTCTGCTACAGCTCTCAAGTTGTCGTCACCGTTCTGTCAGTTTTCCCATGGCAATGATATTCAGAGCCATCACAAGCGTTAGATATCCCCAGTTTCTTTAAGCTCTTCACTATATAAGTGTTTCATTAATGAGAGCGCGTGCCCCCAACATCCGCGAGCAATAATATAATAAGTACTACGAAAGCAATCACTACGTAAACGAATCCGTTTTAAAATTTAGGAGAGCTCGCTTTCTGAACGTTCTAACAATAGGAAAAATTATGTGAATACCTAATAAATTTTCAGGGCCATCTGATAAAGAAGCTAAGGCGGAAAATACGAGAGTAAATATGGTGCTTTTACTATGTGACATACTAATGAATTTTGAGAATGCTAATTTGCTAATATGTCGCTACCAGAGTTTAAACTGCGTCGGAGCGCACCAAAGCTCAGCTTCAGTACTTCTCAGTTTTTGGAATAAATCGTAATTCTAACTGAAGCCCTAAATAAAAAGGCTCCTGCGCTTCTTTTATGCAACTGAACAACAATTTCAGTAGAAATTTGATGTCAAAAATTTTATTTTTAGCAAAATTGTATTAAAGATCACTTATCAAATTTCAATTTATCTCTTTACATTTTATTAAATTTTAATTATTTAATTACTTAATTTTTTAATTATTAATAATTTATTAGTTATTTTATTTATTTATTTATTCTTTTTCCTCTTTCCTGACGGTCTTCTGTAGGGCTCCGGAACTACTAATTTTAGAAATTAAGCCCTGATCGCTCCAATTGATTCATATAATAAACAAGAACTCATCATTTAAAATGTATACAGTTCATCCGACAGCTGAGAGTTCCATGAAAATGCACGAAATTTTGTTTAGTGAAAAAAGAATTTCCACTGCGAGTAACTGATAAAGGTCCTTAATTAATAAAGGGATTAATTAGAATTCTTCAAATTCTTTTTGCAATAGAAATTTGCGGTAAATTAACAATGAATTTCAGAGTTTTACAGCTGAAGTTTTTATTTATTTTAGACATGAATAATATTTATTTTAGACATTTTAAATCTAATTTACAATTTTAATAATTTAAATTTTTAATATAACCTAAATCTACTTAAACATGAAGCTTCTTTTCCCCCCTCAACAGCAGTTACTTAAACGACTTCAAACTTCAAATTATGAATTTATAAAAATAAAACCAACGTAAATACGAACATCGGCTGAAAACGAAGCCCAGAAAGTGCTTGAAAGCCCATTTTAAATAATCTGATCCTTTTAGCAGCGGAACTAAGAGGTATAAAGTGATGCTCAAGTGTGTCATTCAGATTGCATTCTTGAATTTGCATGGAATTTATTTTAATTGCGATGGAAACACAATCGACTGAGTACGTCACAATGTCAATTCCAACCAAAATGCTGGATTTCCTAAAGGAAAAATAACTCTGAAGAAGACATAGAGGTTTTGTATTTCACAGTACAACACAGTTCTAATAATCTGGATTCCAAATTTCAGGGCTGCGTGAGATCTGGATAAGTGGTATTTATATCTTACACGGATATCAATATTTTCTTTCAGGGTCAAGTACTTTTAAAATTAGGCAAGAAACAATTTTGACTGGCATAGATTTCAATAAAACTCTGCCCATTTCGAAGGAAATAAGACACAGTTCCTCATTTTTAAGAGCAAAAATTTTTTAAATTTTTTTAAGACAAACATGAGGATATTTCTCCCAATGCATCAATTATTATTTCTATAAATGTTAAATCCTTTTTGTACTAATGTTATAGTTGTGAAATCATTATTTGGACTTGGAACCAAACGCACATAAAATGGCAAACACTTTTTGCTTATGAAGAGAAGCGTGCTTCTCTTCTATTTCAAATCAAGCTTGTTGTTAATTTATACATACGCTTCTAATCATTGGATTAAACAATACAGGAAAGTACAATTTTTTTAAAAAAAGTTATAAGATTAACGGGTAAACAGACACCAAATCATAAATGTTACTATCAGATGTGCATAATATTTATGACTGCATTTTAAAATTCAATATTAAAATGACATCAGCATTTTAAAATTCTATATTAAAATGACGTCATTTTTTATATAATTGGAATTCAAACATATGCCTTTATCCGTAATTTATAAAAACACAGTTCCTTTCCTAAAACCTGATACACTTATTATTTAGAGGAAATATCTCCAGTGAATAAAGAACTAACATTATTTGAAACAGTGTGTGGTCGTCGAGTATTTAATACATATCATCAGGACAAACTTTTAAAAACATTTTTCCCTAAACAAGTTGTTTCAGTATCTGTTAAAATCGATACACATAAAATCTAAGATTTTTTTAACTTCAATTTTAAAACCAGTACAAAATCCACCTCAGCCTAGGTTTGTTTTTTCTTCTCCCTAAACCTCGAAATCGATAGAATTTCATAGAAAATCGATAATTTTTAATTTTATCATTGGCATGTTTCTCTTTCCTATAAATTTCGTTACATCTTTTTAAATCAATAACTTTTGTTGAAATAAAATGCGATAAAGAACAAAATAACATTTCTTTGCATTATACTAAATACACAAAATATTCTAATGTTCTTAATTCCAACATAACAAATAACATTATAGTCGAAAGGGAATTTTTTGAAAAGACTTTAAAATATTCAATACACTTTCCAGATACACTCTAAAAGTAACTTATTCAATTATAGTAGATTAGTAATTCTATTGTAGAATCTTATTAATATTTCATAATGCAATATTTTCGCATGAAGGTAAATGTGATGTAAATTTGAGAAAACTAATAATCTCATTGACCTTCTAATGCAATAAAATAGTAAGGTATTCTACTGCAATAAGAAATACAATACGATAAAAAGTACAGCAGTTGCACAATATGCAAGTTTAGCGACGTAAGTTCATGCAGTGAATTCTATCCTTGAATCCCATTAGTTTGATTTGTACTGCATAAAAATAGTCCTGATGCAAATACAAAGAGTTCATAACGTTATTACTTTTCTAATGTCACAGACGTCGACGTTGAATGATTTACGTATTTGTCAAAAAATGTATTAAAATTTAACAAAAAAATTTTTATTTTACAAAAATAAAAAAAGCTAATATTTTGTAATAATGACAGTATAACAAAACATTTTTGTTTTTTAATTTTAACTCTTTGCTTTGAAATTTAATCCTTCATAAAAACGTAAAACTATTGTAAATTCTTATTTTACCTAACCTATCCTTTTTCAAATTTACTTGAAATTTTGGAAGTTCTTGTTTCATTTCTTATACTTTCAACAGAAATAAAATAATTAAAATAAATAATCAATAAATTAAATAACTATATATTGCAAGATTCCTGTATTTTAGCGGGCAATGTCATAAGATGTGATTATTTAAAGAGTTTTTAGGGCAGGTCTCTGTTTTCTTTTTATTTTTATTATACATGTTTTGTACATGCATGCATTATACTTGGATACACATACAAATACATACATACATGCATATACATACGAATATAACAATTTTATGTAGTATATTTATAAACAACTAACTTCAGCAAACCATATTCCTCATGAGAATTTCACAGCTATGTTTAGCAAAAAATCTCTGTCTCAAGAACTTGCAGTTGAAATGGAATAAAAGAAAGTCCAGTCTATTTGTCAGACTTCTAAAAGAATTTATTTTCACAGTCCTACAGAACACAGATTTTGGTAAAGGTTTTATGATGAAATACAAAAGAGAAATTTCATATGCATATATACTGCATATGTTTAAAAAAATTTAAAACGTATGTTCACGCTTTTGAATTAAAAAACATATGTGCATACTCATAAAATTTAAGAACAGGAAATAAAAGGGCTCAAAATAGAACACGTTTTCTTGTAACCTAACAAGACAGCATATAGAAATAATCTCATCCATTCAAATGATTTGAAAAAAAAAAAAAAAAAAAAAAAGATTTTATTTCGATGAGATGCGAATTGTAAATGAACAGAAAATTTTCGAAGTTCGAAGGGATTGTCACTTTATCGGAATATTTTCTTATTTTCTTACTATAATCTGGCAGAACGTTATAAATAGGATTAAAATATTTATTATTGATTAAAACTCGTATTTTAAGCCTTACCTCAACTCTGAAAATTTTCATGTTTTTTAGAAAAAGATCCTTTACCAAATAAAAATAATGAAAAATAAAACAGATTTCTCAAAAGCAATAGGAAAAAAAAAATATACTTATTATTTTTAGTTTTCTATATATATCTTTTATTCTTTTCATATATCTCTCTATAGATCTATAAATAGAGATATCTCTTTATATCCATGTATTGTTCTCTCTATATATTTCGCGCGCCACTGCAAAGTCATTAAGGTTTTTGGTGCTAAGAGACGTGAAAATGAGCAATGCCCTCGGCTGGGACTAACCTGTACCTCTCGAATACCGTTACACCACGAAGGCATGCAGAAAGGAGGGAGAAAATACCTTATCTTTTTCTTTATATATATGCAAACAGATGTGTTAAAAGCTGTGCCTATTAGAAAGACATTTTTATTAGTTACTAATGAATGCATACTGAATACAGTAAACACATCTTATTGTTTAATAAATAAGGCCTGAAAGGTGATAACAGCTGACGATGATGTAGTGATGTTATAAGGTATTTCTCTCGCCTTCTCTACATGCCTTCGTGGTGTTGTGGTCTGCACGCTGAGCGCGTATTCCAGAGGTCAATGGTTCGATTCCCGACGAAGTCGTTGCTCATTTTTCATCACTCCTGCTTCCAAACTAAATAACTAAACCTAATAACTCAACAATGTAACCCTTAGCACATGATGAAAACCCAACGAAAGTGCTTGAAGCATATTTTTTTTTACAAACCAAACAATTCTTTCCCAAGTAACTGCAAGCACAATTTTTATTACTTAAAACAATGTGCTTGAATAAATTTTAATTATATCAATTACACATATTATTAAGAATGAAATAGAGATTTACAATATTAAAAATATGTTTACTGTTTCAAATCGCTCGTAAGCAAATCGCAAATTTAAGCAGTTGATTAAATTCAAAAGATTAAGTAAATCTTATGTTTTGCTGAATGGCAACACTCTCAGAATTCAGCACTATGAAACAGGCGAGTGAAAGGTAAGTTAAATACCTTGTGCTTCGGCAGTTCCAACATGATATACAGACCAAAGGGTAATGCACTGGTACAATTTTTGCCAAGATTTCGATAAGAACATTTCTATCGAAATCTTGGCAAAACTATGTTATTAGATAATTTAGAGATGTTCGATTTGATCTTTATTTTAAGAGAAACTAAGCATTTGGCTTCCCGTTTCTAAAATTCTAAAAAATAAAAAGTGTTTTATAGCATATTGAATTTTAATCTGAAAAGTAAAGCTGCGTCCAAATAACATGAGATAAGTAAAACAATCCAAAGTCTTAGAATCATGAGAAGTGAAACAGAACTCTGTAAATTTAAGTGTGTGATACAGCAAAACTCTCTGTAGCACAGGTAAATATTAGTAAGAAGTAAGAGGATAGGAGCTGGATCCTTGGAATTATCAATTATTTTTTTATTCCCTCTTTGCAAATTTTTTGTATAATCTAAACATGTCATTTAATTATCTTATGTATATTGCAGCCTTGATAAGCGTTCAAAACTCTGCTCCTTTATGTTCGTTTTTCCATTTTTATCGAAATATTCGACAATCCTGGACATCACATCCCTTCACTAATGTTTACTAGTATATAAAATTGAATTTTTAACATGATAATTTCTCTTTCAGACGCATTCATTAAGCGGCGTAAAAGGAAGGTAGAAACGCGAGCGATAAAACGCCAATCTGGCGTACCTGCCGAAACTAGCACGTGATCAGAACAAGACGGTAGGTTGGTTCCACTTGACGAGGGATGCTCGAGTATGGGGGGTGTCAGAAGGAAAAGATTTTCTCTCTTCTCACCATCCCAGTTTCGTCCTTACGTTCCTCTCACTCTTCCGGAAGATTTGATGACATCACATCCGGTTCGGAAAGCCACATGAAACTGCGTAGGTTTGTCGATGTTTATGCGTGGATTTTTTGTTGTACACCGTTCGTTCATGGAAGTTTCACTTTAGAACGACTTCACGTACAAAGAATTTTTCCTTACATTGCAAGAAAAGGATATTTAAGAGTTTTAAATAATTTCGAAACTGAATTCTGTTTCGCGTGTGCTTTAACAATTTTCAAATTCCGGTTTAGCTTACAAAAAAAAACAGAAATTTATTATGAAAACAGAAATTTCATTTTAGTTTTAGCATTTTTTGTTTCAAAAAAATATTTTTCCTAAAGTATTTAAATATTTGTATTAGTTTAAGCATATTAGTTAAATGAAGTTACTTTACATAAAATATCAGTTAATATCAGTTTTCAAGTGTTCTTTTCCATAAAATATCAGTTTAAATTTAACAAATACCAGTTTTAAAAAATATCAGTTAAATGAAGGGGGAGACCATATCAAACCCCTCATAAAATGCATGACGATTCTTATTTGAAATCAACGCCATAAAGGATCCAGTTCTGTTAATTGCTAATAACATTATACATTCGATAATTCTGAATTTTTTCCGTTATCACAATTAAATATGTAATATTCTTCGAAGGTTTTTGTTGCTGAATTTTTTTACTTAACATTTAGATTTAGGGATTGACAATAATTGATAAAGATCTCTAAACACGCCCAATAAGAGGAGCAGAACCCTACGCAAAATATCATTAAACACTATTTCTGCCAGAATATTAGCCGCTGGCGAGAAATCAACAGTTGATAACTACAATAAATATTACGCAACAGCGTTATTTCTGCTGACTGTGTTGAATGTCTTTTTGACAAGTTTTACAAATTTTTAAGCAGTTAAAGTTACAAGTTGACAAGTTTTTTTTTTTTTTTTTTTTTTTACAAGTTTAAGTTACATTTTAATAAGTAAGTTTAAGTTACTTTTACAAGTTACAAGTTTTACAAGTTTTTTATGTAGTTAAACCTTTTTACAAGTTTTACTTTGTTACTTAAACGTTTGACTTGAACTGTAAAAGTTAAAAACACCGTTCAAGAAATTTACAACTTTGAGTAGCAGTGGGTCAAATTGAATTTACAAATACATATATTTGAAATTGCCGGCAGTCAGTCAACAGAAGGTTAGGTTAGGTTATTTAATTACGACAAAGCCTCGCGGGCTATCTGCCTAAGGGGAGGGATGATGGAGGACTTTCTAAGGGAAACTGGCTCGTATACACGTTACACATGGGGAAAACCACGAAAACACCCATGCAGCCAGGCCGTTCGCGGGATTCGAACCTCGAACACTACCAGTGTTCAGCGATTTTACCGCTCGGCCGCTGGTGGGCCCTCAGTCAACAGAAGGTAACTAAAATAAATTAACCTGCAACCAGGTAACAATAGCCTGTCTAAAAAAATCACCTAGATCTGTGCTAACGATTTCTGTACATAATTAATCTTAATCCAATGCCAAGATGAACTTAAAATGTGTATGATTTAGAAGACTAATAACTAACGCTAAGTATTAAAAAAGTCTGAAAGCTTTCAGATTTTATATTACGCCCAAACGTACGTTTTTAACGTTTTGTGTATTATCTTTATTTATTAAATATCATATTCTTCGCACTTCAACAATAAAACTCAATTCAACAGCAATATCGCAAAGTAATTTTAAAATGAACATACTTTTAGAAGTTTCGATACACAGTCTCGCGCACAGGAAATAATTTTTTTTTAGTCTAAAGGGGCAATTTGCCCAGATGGACTACTAATTCCGCTTTGGAATTTTGCGTTGATTCACTAAAAGCGTTCTTTCACTTTTCAAATTGTTGCCACCAAATATTATCACCCTATATTATGTTTAAAGAAATTAATTAATGAAGAATCCGCATAAATGTATGTATGTTTCTCGCATTGTGATAAAATAAAGGTACCTAGAGCTATCCAATTTTGAATATTGAACGTTTCCAACCGAATATGGGCATGTGGAAACCCAAATTTCAAATTTGCAATTTTTATTATCTATTTCAGATTTTGTAACAAATTTTTGATTAACAAACTCAAGGATTTCAAAGCGAGCAATGTAACGTTGTACAGAAAGTACATTTTTATCTCCAGCGCGCGCGACTGGGAATCGGAAATCCTAAAGGTACGCTCATTTTATATTTATTTTGCGATATTGCTGTTGAATTGAATTTCATAGTTGAAGCGCGAAGAACATGATATTTAATAAATAAAGGTAACATACAAAATGTTAAAACACATTTGGACGTAATTTAAAATCTAAAATCTTCCAAATTTTTTGTATTTCTTCCTCCTCCTCCTCGTACAATATTGCAACTGCTCGCTTTGAAATCGTTGAGTTTCTTAATCGAAAATTCGTTATGTAACAGAATTATTTAAGTGTAATTGAACTCTTTTATCCAACGCCATGAACTCATGAACTGTAACCGAACTATTTTATTTAAACGCCATCTAGTGGCGATATGAAAAAACGTCAGTCGACCTCCAGCCGCCATGATGATAGTTTACTATGTCTCTGTTATTCTAATGTTTGATGTTCCATTTGGTATATGTTTCATTTTTATGTATATTTCTTTTGTTTGTTACCGTTCCTGTGTGGTCTGTTAATAAATCCTTTTAAAGCTAGCCGGCATTAGTGTCTCTTGAGGAACAGCTGCATCACAGTTAAAGTTTTACAAAATTTGAAATAGATAATAAAACAAATTTCAAATTTTGGCTTCCAGATGGTCATATTCGAGTGGAGGACTACGTTATTCAAAATCTGATGTCTCTAGGTACCGTTGCATTTTTGACAGTGCGTGAAACATACAAATATTCATGCAGATTATTTAATTTGTGTAAATATAATGCAAGGCTGTAATATTTGGTGGCGACAATTTGAAAAGTTAAACGCCGTTTATAGCGAACCAACGCAAAATGCCTAAACGAAATTAATAGCCCTTTTGGGCTTATCTGTTAAAACATTTATAGTAGTTTGATGAGACTGAACCCGCTGCCTACTGCACTACCGAGGCTCATAGTAGCCTGATATATATTTTTTTCATTTACGAAAGTGACTTTTTAAATGGCCCTCAATCGATATGGCGGCTAACAAAGTAAGCTCCTCTATTTATCTTGCTATGACATTCCATGAGCAACGTCGTCGATGTCGATATGGCAATATATTCGATGATTCTGAATATTTCTAGTGAGTATCTTACTGCTAAAAGTCCACTAGAGGTTGAATGAATAAGACAGCTGAATACTGGTATTTCCACCCAGGTTCAAATATTGGAAAAAGGATTGGCTGCATGAACGTTTTTATATTTTACTTGTTAACATGAATTCGGCATAATTTCTCTTAAAATCTTACCGTGACGGTTTTCCTCCTGTGACAAATAGCCCTCGTGTGCCTTGTTTTAATTATAATTACAAGCATCCAATCCTACTCGTTAAGTGCTCCTGTGTAATAAAAACATATCTTTTGATCGAGGATTAAAAGCGATCATGATCTCAATAGGAGAACTGGAGCACTTGACTAGCCGCTCAAACGGTATAGTGTTTAGGGAAGTAAACCGCTGAGTTGGCTTCTGACCCAGGTATAGATATATCCATGCAGACCAACTCAGCGGGAGTCAACCACTAGCTGCCAGGCCGCAGCCCTGGGTAGCACCAGTTGAACAGACGATATTTATAAAATGCAAAAAAAGAAATATACATGTGCATACAAGGCACTTGAAGAAGAGTACAATTAAAATATACACTATATACATATAAATAACAACTCAGATACAGATATATACACACTTACATATATATGTATTCCGAAACATATTACATATATATGTATTCATACTTTCAATATTCATATATACATCTATACATATACTTTATCATGATAATTAAAGTTTACATGAAGCATGCCATTGAGGTACGCGTGATCCTTAGTATAAATTAGGTACCAGTGGTTAGAGAAGCGTGACTGCGATACCGAAGGGCCTGGGTTCGAATCCCGGAGAAAGCATGGATGTAAAATTGTCTGTCCCTTCATAGGAGGTATCGGTGGCCGCCTATTTAGGTGCCTCCACAATAATGTGGCTACCACCTCTGTCCTTAGTAGTGGCCAATGCCGTTATAGACAGGAGCCTGCCATTGGGGAGAATAACAAGTTCTTGACATAAATAATTAGTAAAACAACAAGATTTTTTTTAGGTTAATTTCATTTAGATATCGTCCATTAGAATTGAAGTTCCTTCTACTATTACATAAATTTTCCCTTTTCGAACAAAAAGAACATTTCTACTTACCGAAACGAAAACTGACACGCAAACGTTACTAACAAACTGAATGTTTTATCACAGCTTAATTAATTCTTTATGATACATCTCAGTATAAAACACATCTCAGTCCGGTTTAAAATACGTGTGTATATTTATTAATATTTACAACATTACCTTAAAATCAAATCAAGAATTTCTATGTTCCGCCTTAGGCCTGAAAACTTATTACATTCCAACCTTGTTACTAAATTGGCAAAATGTACAGCCATTATATTTAGAATCTTTTGATAATATATTTTGGCATTTCGGTGAAGAATATAAAGAAAAGTGCCCTTTCAACAAAACAAAATAATCCAAATAATGTAGTTTTTTAAATAGAAATTATCGTACTTTTATCTATACCTCATTCTTCAATAGCGAAGGTAAAAAAAAAAAAAAAAAAAACTGAAAGCTTTCAGATTTTACACTACGCTCAAAGGGGCGTTTTATTAACGTTTCGTGGGTTACCTTTATTTATTAAATATCATGTTCTTCTCACTTACACCATAAAATTTACTTCAACAGCAATATCGCAAAATAATTTCAAAATGATCATATCTTTAGAATTACCGATAAACAGTCTCGCGAGCTGGAGATAAAAATGCTTTTTCTTTTTCGTACAATATTGCCATTGCTTGCTTTGAAATCGTTGAGTTGTTAATCAAAATTCGTTAAAGTGTTACAAATTATAAAACAGATAATGAAAACAAATTCCAAATTAGGGCTTCCAAATGCCCCTATTCTGGTTGTCGTTTTATCTCAATGCGAGAAACATAGGTGCATTTATGCAGATTTTTCATTATTTAATTTCTTTAAATATAATACAGAGCTGTAATATTTGGTGGCAACAGTTTGAAAAGTGAACCGACATTTAAAGTTTTCAATGCAAAATGCCAAAACGAAATTAATAGCCCTTCCGAGTTAACGTCTTTTGGGCTATACCATCATATTACGCCGAAATAACGAAATAAAAGGAAAACGATCTCGTAACGATTATCGTCTAAAATAGAAACAATGCAGAGAGAAAGATTTTGGATCTTGGCTGTTGTTTACAAGAAGAAAAGAAACTACATTTTTGCAAAAGCTACCTATATTTTGCCAATGGGGATCAGATATTTTATTTTGTTACTTTTGAAACGACGAGATATTGAATCTTAAAGTTGTTTACAAGAGAATCGAATAAACCAAGTTATTGTTTATTTATTGTTGCACGGGATAAAAGTAATATGTTTTTGCTTCTTATCTATAATTATGTGAAATACATCAGTTCCTTTGCTACCTATGGTAATGAAGAATTCAACCTTAGTTACTGCGCATTAATTACTTACTGATATGCATAATAATAGCTATGTGTGGGATATATACTACATTTTGTCGAGTAATAATTGTAAAATGTTTTCGCATCTTTCATATAATAAGACGAAATAAAAAGCAATACGCGTTAATAAAATACCGCACAGTTCCGCACATTATATTCTACACAGTGTGTTGCCACAGTTCGCTTTGAAATCCTTGAGTTTTTTAATCAGAAATTCATTAAAGTTTACAAAATATGAAACAGATAATAAAACGAATTCCATATTCAAAATTCGGGCTTCCATGGGTGGAGGAATACGTTATTCAAAATTTGATGTCATTATATGTACCGTTGTGTTTTTACAGTGCGAGAAACATACATACATTCATTCAGATTCGCCATTATTTAATTTATTTAAATATAATACAGGGCGATAGTATTTGATGGCAACAATTTAAGAAATAATTCGCCATTTATAGTGAGACGCAACGAAATGCCGTTTTGAGACTAATAGCCGTTCTGGGATAACGTCCCTTTGGGCTAAAAGGTAGGTTTCACAATTTTAATCTACTACTTAGCTTTTATTTCGACTTTTGCTTTATACATTCCAGTTCTACCTGTTTCTATTTAACTCAACCTTGCCTAGGAAGTATACAAATTCGGCTAATACTTAAGTAGACTTCGATGCCTCTCTAGCAATAAACAGCAAAGGATGTCTTCTTGTGCTAGTTCTCACAAACTTTTGAAACTGCGCTCTCCTTGTCAGAAGTTTAGTTAATTGACAAGAACAAGAACTAATATCTTGCCTGTAGCGGGCTACAGAAAAGATCTACATACTAACATCTCGCTACATCAATTTACTAGTTGCAACGTATATTTGGGGAACGTTTAGGTAATTATCTTTAGTAATTAACTGTCTCTTTGGCAAAATTACGAAAGTATTAAAAATAAATATTAAATTCTGTTATAAACATATTCTTAGCTTGCAGTAAATTTTTTGTCAATTTCTTCAGAATATTTCAGGTGTAAATTAGTTTTATGTATACAAGCCTTAGATGTCCATTAAATATTTCAGTTTTATTTTATTACACTTCGAAGAAAATATATTATTTTGGATTATTATATAAAACCAGTCCCTGAGGGGGGGGGAACCGTAGAGAAAATTGCGCTTAGGAAATCGATGAATGACATGCATAAAAAAGAAGCGTTGGTAAGTGTTGCAAATGTGCAATGTATAAGACTTTCATTTTATCCTCTACGTGCTGCATGTGGTCGAATTTCAGAGTACGGCAAGTTTGTCTCTCAAACTGACCCAGTCTGTTAACGAATAATAAAAAGACAGATTTAAAAAAGATAGACGAACTTATTAATAATTTAAACCTTTTATTTAACGTCTTAAGTGGCATATCTAATTATTATGAATTAAAACATATTTTATTTATAATATATATTTCAAATGATAAATTTTATAAACATTTAAAGCTTTATTGTGCTCAGTAAAAATGTTTCTAACACCACATTTTCTGTTAGAAGCATAATAACGAACTCTTCTTTGAGATGTTCCATAAGTTTAAGATTTCAAATTGCATTTTTTATTTATTATTATTAGTATAATTACCAGAAAGGGCCGTTAGATTGAAAGGGATATTAGTCTCAAAACAGCATTTTAGCATTTTGCGTCCTTTCACTTTCTGCGTTGGTCCACGTTTCAAACTATCGCCACCAAATATCATCGCCCTGTATTATATTTAATAAAATTAAATAATGAAGAATCTGCATGAATCTAAAAACAAAAGGTACCTAGACCCATCACATTCTGAATAACGTAGTCCTCCAACCGAACATGGGCACTTGAATGCCCAAATTTTGAATTTATTTTATTATCCATTTAAAATTTTGTAAAATTCTAACGAATTTTTGATTAGCAAACTCAGCGATATCAAAGCGAGCAATGGCAACACTGCACGGGGGGAAAAAAAAATTATCTCGAGCGCGCGAGACTGCGTATCGGAAATTCTACAGATACGCTGTTTTGCTCCTTTTAAATATTTTGTGATATTGCTGTTCAACTGACTTGTTTCTGGTTTATGTGCCAAGAACTTGGTATTTAATAAATAAAGGTGTAAAGACATTAGGATATTTCGAAACAGGAGATGTAAAAAAAATGAGCAACGCCTTCGCCGGGACTCAAACCACGGGCCTCTCGAATACTCTTGCAAACAACTACACCACGAAGACATGCTAAGAAGGCTGGAGAAATACCTTATAAAGGTTATAAGATTCTCACTAGTGTAAATCTCAGTTACTATAGAAAGTGACTAATCTTAAGAACTAGTTAGCGAATAATCGCTTAAGGTCGTGTGACAAGGAACAACACAACAAGATGGAAGGGTAACTAACCCTTTATTATTTCAATAAGATTTAACAAAACTCCGTCTTGGAGTGTACAATCAAAGCGGACACTTGGGCTTGAACTTAAGAGACTAAAAATTAAACTAACTAGAGAAATATAGCCGAAGCTATCAAGATTCTGGACTAGCTGGCCCCTCAACTCTATTTGACTACGAAGCTTATCAGGGGCCTGAGTACGGCCGAGCGTAATAACAGCTTTGAGAGAGAGAGATTGGCCAAAAAGTAGACGCGCGTAAATCAGAAACTCTGATTCTCTCTCTCTCTAAGACAAAGAACTTCGCGGTTAAATACCGCTCTTCCTCATTATGTATTCAGACGTGATTGTAAAACTACGTTCTGGTCCGAAGTAGTAAGTTGAAGTTAAGAATTTGACAGGAAAGGAACTTTAACTTAAAATTTAACTGTTAATAAAATTAACATACTCCTTACAGGTTAACACACAAAACGTTAAAAAAAAAAAAAAAAAAAAAAAAAAAAAAAAAAAAAAAAAAAAACCCTTTTAGGCGTAATATAAGACCTGAAAGCTTTCAGATTTTCTGTTTTTTATTATTATTATTCAAATAGTTTTGTTACAAAACCTTCTGTGTGCTATAATCGTCAACAGTTATGTTTGCTACCTATATATTCATAAACTAACTACTTTTAATATTAATAATGTACACCCTGATAGTAAAGTAATAATAAACAAAAGGCCTTATTTTCTGCATTGTCAGATTTAAAGAGGAGGGAAAACACAATTTTTATTACTGTTTACGGAAGGCGATAAACTTCAATACAAGCAATAACATGCTTAATATGTTACACCCGTTGCTCACTGTTAAGAGAAAGTAAGATGTTATAACCAACTCTGTCACGCATAAGAAACTCCATGAAATGCGACAGACCCGGGTTCAATCCCAAAAAATGTGCGCATTTGCAAGGAAGGGCCGTTAGTGACAGATGAACAACCGCATTATGACGCCCGGATCCTCGTGTGTGTGTGTTTCCTACACCGACAGCAGAAGGAAAACGGGTACGCGGATCTCGAGCCTCCGCTCGTCCCATCCATCTTCGTTGCCATAGCAACCGTCTGGACCGGAGCAATGATGGCAATGGATGGCGCAGAAAAGAAAGAAAGAAAGAAAAACGTACTCAGATGCGATAAATGGAGTGCCATCTCCCGATAAGCGACTCAGGTACCTACTAAAGAAGGGGGCAGGATTTTGTTTACGCCATTATTAAATACAAGATGCTTTCGATCCCGATCTTCATCTTCCGTGAAGATATTTCCGCCAGCTTTCATGCATGCATCTGATATATATGTTCACCCTTTTTGGTTTGGGCGTGCGTGAATGAAGGGTTAGTTTAAACGTGGAAACTGCAACCGAAAAAATATGTCTCTTTTTCAATTATTATAATAAAAAAAAATAATAATGCCCTTTTTTAAAAATTCAGAAGCGTTAAATGAATTACTCAAAACTTTCTACAAAATTTAAAAATATAAACTCAAATTCTATGAAATACATGTAAAAATGCAATGCTATATTAAAAGATTAAAACTACTATTTATCATTATTATTAGCCCAAAGAACGTTAGCCCAGAAGGGATATTATTTTCCTTTTGGCATCTTGCTTGGAATCATTGCTAAAGGCGTATCACTTTTCAAATTGTTGCCACCAAATTTTAGAATACTGAATAATAAAGAAATAATAATAATAAAGAAATTTAATTATGAAGAACCTGCATGAATGTATGTATGTTTCTCGTACTATGATAAAACAACGGCAACTAGAGCCATCCAATTGTAAATAACGTAATCCTCCAACCGAATATGGGCATCTGGAAGCCCTAATTTGGATTTTGTTTTATCATCTATTTCAAATTTTGTAAAATTATAATGAAGTTTTGATTTACAAACTCAACGATTTTAAAACGAGCAATAGTAACGTTGTACAGAAAAATATTTTTATCTCCAGCGCACGAGACTGTATATCGGAAATTCTTATTATTTTGCTTATTATTATAAATTATTTTGCGATATTTCTGTTGAATTTAATTTTGTGGTTTGAGTGTGAAGAACATGATATTTAATAAATACAGGTAATAAAGAAAGCACCTTTGATCGTAATATAAAATATGAAAGCTTTTAGATTTTTTCTATTATTATTATTATCATTAATTATTATTATTAGCGCATTAACATTACATTGTAAGAAAAAAACAAATTAGTATTGCGTAGTTAGAAAGATATCTTTCTGTTTTTGCAATCTACTCGAAGTAAACTTTTATAATTAGTAATCAATACGCACACACATACACACACGCACACGCACACACACTGATCTCAAAATATAATTATTTCTTGTATAAAAGTTTTACACTACCAATACACTTAGCTAGGGTTTATGCAAAATAGTTGGAGCTATCATCTCTTTATGGCTCTAGAAGTAAATATTGCACAGTGTTTCGAGAGAAACACATTTTATATCTAGCATATGATATCAGAAAGGCTTGTACCTTATGATGTAGAGAAAAAGTAGTAAGAAGCAAAATAAGTGATTCACATAGATCTGGACACAATACGTTATTCGTACTTATCTCTTGATGTATACAACATAACGTTTCCTATACAAGGAAATTATGCTTAAATATAGGTCAAACATTATTCATAATTTTATAATTACTCAACACTGACAATCCTACTACATATGTTACTATTATTATTTATAAGGTAAAACAATCTAATCCTGACAGGCTTGAAAATATTCGAAATTCGTAAACTCGAAATTTCTCACATTTTTTTCGTCATTTGACTCTTCTGAATCTCAGTAGTCGGAATTTCATTGCGACTATTAGTGAAATGAATTATTGTTCCATATCTAAAAACAAAGTAATTTTTTCACAAATTATTTTCAAGATTTATTACAAATTGTTTACTGGTTATTGTGATTTTTATAATATATTTATTAACAGTCATCTGCTGAAGTAATTGCTATAAATCGGTATTTTATAGTCTTAAATAGTCATAGAAAATTTTCTTTAAGCATTATCCCATAGAGATATAATTAATGAAAATTATTATTTGTTAAAAAAAATCTCGAAATCATTTTGCGAAAAATTGTTTCCAGGTATACCTCTGAGAGATCATTTTGCCCTCTAACTTAGTACATTTAAATAAGAGCACAATTAAAAAAACATAGCTATTGAATAAATTAATACCTCAGATTTAATTCGAACTTTTCGATTAGACAGCATGTTTTTTTAAATGGCTGCATGGGTGTTTTCGTGGTTTTCTCCCTATGTAACGTGTATACGAGTCATTTCCATTAGAAAGTCCTCCACGAAGGCATCTCTTTTGTTTCGGATATAGCTCAAGTGGGCTTTTCCATAATCAGCTTAACCGAAACCATTTTACGAAGTATGAGCAAGCAGTTTTATTGACGCCTCCAAAGCTTGTCAGAAGTCCTGACGATATATGTAGATCAGTAAATAATACCTTCATTATTCCAATGGGACAATTAAAATAATGAAATAATTCATGTTAAGTATGCATGCAGTTAGCTATTTATATCTTGCTTTTTTAGTCGCTTTGAATCAAATCTGAGTTTGGACATTTTGAGAGTTTTGCCTTTCAACAGAGGAAAATAAAAGAGGGAAACCAGCATTGTAACTAATGAATATTTTAATAAAATCTGTTATTTACAATTTACCAATTAAAATTATTTCATGAAATATCTATATTTAAGACAAATAAAATAGAATTGAATTAGTCCTTACAGAATATAATTATTGAAAAGAATCATAAAAGTGATTTTGATCGCTTTTAATGTTAACAACCATATTCTATGTGCACACATATTCAGAAATAAATTTTAAATAAATGAAACTGATATGAATTAATCCCTACTTTTGGGTAGATAAAACATACTGTATGATATTAAACGCATATCGTATGCCAAAAAGGAAAATAATTTTCTACTAAAGAAAGAATCGTATAAACTAAGCTTGAAACTCATCTCGAACTCAAAACGAAAGACAATGTTCTCGTCTCACATCTTTTTCTGGAGCTTCGCTTTTTCACAATCCATCTTAGCTTCTCTCAGATCTCGACAAATGAATCACGCAAACATTACCAGTTATTTCCATAAAAGAAGTTGCTTAAATAAGCAGTTTTTTAAAGCAGTAGCATGTAGTGTGTTTTGTGTAAGTGATATTTCGCTTTTAATATAAACAATCCGAGACGAAATGCTTGTATTCAAAGTTCAAACGTTGCAGCAATTCACGTACACGCGAATGAAAATATCATCCGATTCTTAATATGGAAGTTCTGTTCATATTCTAGAGATGAATAAAATAAGAGACTTTGCACTGCTCGAAGTGCAGTCAGGAATTTGAACTCAAACAGCGCGAAAGGGAACATGGGTGCCGATGTTCTCCAAGATCATTTGCGAAGGCGCTTTCAATTCTTTATTCAGCATAAATTCTATGTTCTATTAAAACGCGTCAAGTAGTTTGCTGTATTGCTTGAACTGAAATTAGGAATATTAATTTTTGCTAAAATTCAATATTGATGATTAAAAAAACTCATATAATTTGCACTATTTTAAGCAACTTTTCGATACTGTACAAAGCTCTAAGTTAATAATGAAAAATAAAAATTTTTTATTGATAATGGGGGAATATTTTGGGACCAAAGCTTTAGGTGCAATGACCTAAGGGATAAAAATAACGTAGGGTATTAAAAGATGAACTTGCAATTTATTATCGACTTCTTCACTGTGTGACCTTGTGGTATAACAGATAGTACGTTCAGCTAACATATAAGTAAGCTTGTGTTTCAAATCCTGGTGAAGCATAGCTAGATTTTTCACGTTTCTCGATCCGATTGCTAGCTAAGTTAATAGCTTCTTCTATTGTAGTGAAAGATAGCTTACCATGCTGCTTGTTTCTGTCAAAGGCCACAGCAACTCCTAGGCCATTTGCTTTTCAATGACGATAAGGGACTTTATCACGACTATTTGAAGAACACAACAAAGTGTTTTGCTTGAGAGAAATGTTTTCGTAATAGTATAAGAGAGGACGCTTATATGCTAACATTATTGTGGGGACAAAATCGACTTTTTTTAGTTGTACATTTTAGCTTTAATTGTAACTAAGCAGAAATGAACTTTTAATTTATGACTTTGGCCCGCATGCTTATTGTAACCACGGTGATAACTCGGAGAGACAGCAGAAATACCGTTAGAGAAGCATAGCTTGAAAAATACTTCAGCAGCAGATTTAATAAAGAGCTAATAAATAATATAAAAATGTCAAACAGACATATGTATTTAAAAATTCAAGAAAATATTTCTTTTGCCGGGAACAAGTCAAATGAAAATACATCCCCGATCAAATTTCTAATATTGATTTATGCAAATATTAGTGTATATTATCATACTTACACATATGATAAAAATTTTTACCTATAAAAAATTTTATTGAAAAATGCCCACAAATATAAGAAATGAAAAAATGTGCTGAATAGAACGTTATAAACAAAATGTACCTACTAATAACGTGGAGTTAAATATTTAGCCTTTTGTATTCCAGGGAAATAAAGCATATCAAGAAATATAACTCTGTTTATATAATAATAGTATGCATTATGAAAAAGCACCAAAGAAAGTAAAAAAATGCTTTGCTTTTTTATATCAAATTATAAAATTGACATTGAGAAAATTTAACAGGCGTTAAAATGTTATAAGGTATTTCTCACGCCTTCTTAGCATGCCTTCGTAGTGTAGCGGTCAGCACGTTCGGCACTTATTCGAGAGGCCCGTGGTTCGAGTCCCGGCGAAGGCGTTGCCCATTTTTCATCTCTCCTTGCTTCAAAAATACCTAATGTCTCTACAATGTGATGAAAGTAAGTTGTCTCAATATGGATTAGAAATAAGGAGGTTAAGTAAAAAAAATAACCTGTTTCTGTTATATTGTATTTCTACCGCCTTCTAACATGCCTTCGTTCTGTAATGGTCAGCACACTCTGGGCGTATTCAAGAAGTCAGAGGTTCGAGTCCCAGCGAAGGCATTGCTCATTTCTTCCATTTCCTTGCTCCGAAATAACCTAATGTCTCCACGGTGGCCCCCAAACTAGAAAAGGTGGTGTATGATGATTCTTCACCACCACAATTTGGCAATTGGATCCCTAATCCCCAGCCGCCCTTTAAAAGGGGGAGTATATAAGGTATTTCTTTCGCCTTCTTACCATGCCTTCGTGGTGTAATGGTTAGCACATTCGGTGCGTATTCAAGAGGTCCGAGGTTCGAGTTCAGGTGAGGACATTGCTCATGTTTCCAGTCTCCTGCTTCCAAATATCCTAATGTCTCTACATTGTGAGGGAAACAGATTCATCTTAATGAGTTAAAAAATAACAAATTAAATAATACTTGTAAAAGATTACAATAGCAATTAGTGACGCAGTAAAAATTAGTTTATAACACGAAGCATGGCTAGAATTTTGTCCTGTTAGGGAAATAAAAATTTTAGATTACCTATTTGTGCAGAATTTCATAACATAACTGTCATTCAGTAAAGTAATGGCCGAGAGTTTAATTTTGAATCTCGCTGCTAGAAAACTGAGGTACATAGAATAATTTGATGATGAAACATTTTATCGCATTTAGTGTAAAGTAATTTTTAAAGAGGAAGGGTGAATTTACTGAGAAAAATACGGTAGTTCTTTATAAAATTATCTAAACGGCGACCTGCATCCCGCTTGACCGTTTTATTGCTAGAGGCTTGGACGTTCACAGCTGGTACCACATTCATCTTATAATTGCACCATATTATTTTTTTCCATTCTTGAAGTTATATAAACACGTCGTTTTTGTACCACTTCTACTCGAAATATCTTAGTGTTACGACAGCATGTTCGGATAGCAATTGAAATTTTACTCGATTTGAAATTAGGCAAAGCAACAACCATAGTTTGGAGTAGATTTCCAATAGAACTCTATCGGTCTCAAGTCCCTTTTTGTCAGGAGGGGAAAAAATGCGTCTCCTGAAGAAGACAGACCTGTTTCTGATCGTCCTCGAAATCCATAGGATTTTATTGAAAACCTACGCCAGACTAATGCTGCTGTTTTACCGAATTTTAAATTTTACATTGGTATTTTATCTTCCACCCTTATCTTTATTACATTGGTATTTTTATCTTCCAGTTTGCCTAGATCTTAGTTTAGAGAGGCAAAACTCTCCAGTGTAGAGAATGCGATTAACCTAGTTTAGAAAAACCACCCATGTTTCCAGATGATTTTTAAATTCTGCGGACTTCGTTTTCTTAAGGAAATGATGTTTGATTATTAATATTGATTCATTATTGTCAATCAAAGATCCAAAAATTATAATGTGCTTTCAAAAATACTGGTGACTCTCAAATGGAATTACTGCTTCTAAAATTTACTCACTGCTATTTCTTCAGTACTTCGAAACATTTTCACAGTATTCTTATCTTTGATGTAAATTCACATTATTTGATAAATATCTGGCAGAAAAGGAAACATTATTAGTATTTTAACATTATTTTTATTCTTATTTTATTAAAAAAAGAAGTTTAAAAGTAAGTTATTACTATTTGCATTCCTGCATACTTGAAAATCAAATCCACGAAAACGATTCTTCACACGTTTTGGGTGACCCACCAGATAAATCTTTATTCGTTTTCCGTAATCATGAAAGTTATAATGATTATCATTTAAATTTCTTTTATCAGTCCTCGGTGTTATCGTAAATAAAACTCGCAGAAAGCGCTTGCGTAATACATTGTATTATAACCATATATGGAGGAAATGGAAACACACAAACTTTGCCCTGATACCGCAGAAACGAGGACTATAGTAACATAACCAAATAAGGTTAATCAAAAATACACTCGTCTTTAATCCGACACCGCATTAACGAGGACTAGATAGTATTCTGACCATATTTGGAATGCACATGTTCACTTCGAACAGCAGTAAGGGGAACTTGCTTTTTCGGGCATGGAAGCGTGGCCCCAATTTTTGCACGAAGATGCACAGCCCATACACAGTTTTACACAGAAATAAACTACTTTTATTCATACCGAGGACATAGCTCAGATTTGGCTCATAACTGGTTTCTACATGGATCCGAGGTCCCTGATTGCGATTCTGGCATTATTTCCAACCGAGGATGTCCTCGGTTAGAAGGTGTGTATACATATTTCCGTATTCGTTTTGCACCCTAGGCGAACACACCATCACACACACACACACACACACAAACACCAAAAAAAAAAAAAAAAAAAAAAAAAACCCGAAAGCTTTTAGTTTTTACGTTACGTGCAAAGGTGCGTTTTTTTAACAATTTTGTATGTTACCTTTATTTATTAAAAATTATGTTCTTCGCACTTAAACCATAAAACTCAGTTCAACAGCAATATCGCAAAATAATTTTAAAATGAGCAGATTTTTAAAATTTCCAATACACAGTCTCGCGTGCTGGAGATAATTTTTTTTTTTTTTTGTCAGTACAGTTTTGCCGTTGATCGCTTTGAAATCGTTGAGTTTGTTAATTAAAAATTCGTTACAAAATTTGAAATCGATAATAAAGTAAATTCCAAATTTCAAATTTGGGATTACAGATGCCCATATTCGGTGGAGGATTATGTCATTCAAAACTGGATGGCTCTATACATTATCGTTTTATGAGAATGCGAGAAACATACATACATTTATGCAGATTCTTCATTATTTAATTTCTTTAAATATAATGCAGAGTGATAATATTTGGTGGCCTACAAAGTAGTGCTTATTACCGTCTTATTAAATTTCATAAATGGTACCCTTTATTAGTTCTTACTGCAATTTTAAATCGAGAAGTGGAATAACATGTCGGGGCAGCTCTTCAGCAATGGGGGACAACCTAGATGTAATTAATTTGCAACGATCTGATGTTTCAGATTGCTGAGAGAAACGAAACATATTATTCATCTCTCATTAATCAACCCAGTTTAATGTTTCAAATACTCACCTCTTGACAAATTCTGTTTGAAACATTAAATAGGCTAGATTAATAATTTAATTTTAAACATTTACTTTTCATCGGTAAATTTTTGACTGCTTCTTTATTTTTGAGGTTTTCAGCAAAGTTTTGCAAATTTGCATCCCGTACAATACATCTTTTCACCTTTCTAAAAGTCCATTTTTATTTCCGAGACCTCTTAAATTTCCCTTTTGTAGATTTTTCCTTAGATAAGACAATCTTAAAATTTTGCTTATTATTTTAATTAAATCCTTTGCAATCTTAGCGAAGGATTTATGCATTTAAAAATTTTTTAATTCCTTAATTAGTACTTATTACCTTTACTAAACGCGGCAAAAAATGTTTCGCTTATTTTGTAATTGGAGAAAATATGAATTAGGTTTTCTCTGTTCTTTCTTTACCAATATCATATTTTCCTCTGCTTTGTAAAGGTATTAACAGACTCTGTTTCTTTGTTTCCAAAAACGTTTAAAAATTGAAGAAAATATATTATAAAACAATGAACAAATAGTAATTTAACAGCAATGCCTCTTCTACAAAACATTTTCAGAAAATATCTACATGGTGCATCAAAAGACACAATTAGATACACGGTTTTAAAGGCAATGATCAAACTTAAACGAGTAGATAATTACTTCTGGGAGAAACCTCAAAGCAATTAAGATTAAATTTTTACAAAACGTAACATAGAAATCAAACATATATATAGAACAGGTTTTTTTCTTCATTTAAAAAAAAATATATTCCTTGCAAAAATAAGACACTTTGAATCCTTAAACAAGGAAGGCAATAACCATCCTGAGCATTTTATAAGCAGTTTGATTAATATTTAAATGAAATATTTGTTTCATGCCTCAAGCACTAAAACGAAAACAATGTATTAAAACATAATAAAAAACTTTAATCTCTGATGACAATTCAAAAACCTAGCACACATTCTGGTAGATGCATTAAAAATGACTGAAAAAATCGCCGCCTCTTTTTTATTTTTAAAGGTATTAAAGAGCCATGCTATTATTTCGAAATTCTCGTTTTAGCTTTCCAAACATTATGTGTGACTTTTGATCGCAAAAGTAATAACAATTCATTTCTCTCTCTCTTCGCTGGAACATCCCCTTCTCGCTTCTAACTGCGCCTGCAGCCGATACAACATTTATCGATGAGAGTGGTGACAAACGATTTTTTTAAAAAATATCATCGAAATCGATTATTGCGCGCCCTCTTCTGGCCGATGTGTTCGACTGTAGCCTAAACATTAGCTAGGGCATTTTCTTTTCTCACAGAAACGAAAAAATTGATTTGGGAGAGATTCTGAAATCGCTTTCGGGGCACGACAATAATGAAAATTTTCTCTCTTTTTTTATTTACTGCAATCAGAGTTTTTATAAACTGTACTAAATTATCATACAGATTCTGATTTGAAACAAGCAAATAAAGCTTTCCAGACAGACTATACGTATAAATATGTAAGAAAAATAAAAAATATGTAACAGGTAAATTATTATTTAAATTATCAGCGTACATTAATTTCCCTTCTCTATTCTGAAAATAGTAATCATTCTCTGCACTGCGTCACTTCGAAACTAATCCATGTCATATGACTTTTACATAATTCTGATGATGTAAATGGAGTTAAAACTCAAACAGTCAGTAGTAGTTTTATAGTAATATTAATTATCCAATCAAAATACTATATTGAGAACCATTATTAACTCAGCCTGACGTAAGATTTCATCCTGAACATAACGCATTCGCTCACTACTCTTCGGGTCTACCTAGACTGCTGTCTGCTGCTTCCTTCTTACAGCAAAAATTTATTAAAAGTGTAAACCTCTTAAAACAAGTAATAATGTGCCGAGTTGTTTGTAGTCACAACATGTTTAGTGAAATAAAACGCAGATTTAATTTGCCTGGGCTGCCAGTTTCCTATTCATTGTGGATCGGCATTTTTGCATTCTTACGCCCTCAAAAGTCTTGCTCTTCATTACGGATTTAACCTTCTGTATTCTACGCCATTAATATTGCAGAGTCCTTTTTTATTATAAACCAGAAAGCCCGGCAGTCATACGAAATGACCGCTGTTCTAGATATTATAAATTGTAATTAAAATGATTTGTGCAAAGGTGTCTGCTAATTCAAACTGAATTACCCAGGGCAGGCGGCGAGGACGCCCCTTTTCTTACTGCCCCATATGGGGTTTCCCCCTTATACTTGCTTAATTGCTTAGAGTGCAGTGAAGGAAACCACTGGCGGCACATTTCTTAAGAGCAACCGCTAGCTCAATAAATAAAGGTGATTTAAATAATAAAATCTTAATTCACATGTCAAAGATCTCTTTGTACACAACACTTCTTGTGTATATCTTTTCATCATTCTTAAGCTCGCTTTGCAGAAGACCATACATTATTTTTAATTTTAAGTCCGTTCTTTCACGAACTCTTGAACAGGCAACATAAAGTTGACCGTGCCCAAATGCAGGCTCAGGTAAAAAAATGAAAACACGCTTAAGCGTTTGGCCCTGAGACTTATGAATGGTCATAGCAAAGGCAAGTTTTACAGGAAATTGTCTACGTCTCAATTGAAACGGCAACCCTGTGCCGTGGCAATTTCAACCCTCTGGCTAGTACGCAAGCAACCAATAAACTATCGGCGACAAACAGACACTTAAGCCTTAAGCCGCATATATATATATATATATATAAATGGGGTGAAGTAACATTATCTCCTCCGAAACGGCTGGCTTCCGGGCTTAGCGAAGCACACCGTTATATTGCGCAGGTCCGTGGTACGCCGTTTTGACCATTCGCGTCTTCATGGGACTTTAATTAACCGAGATATTAATTAAAAACTAATTTTCCCCTACGTTTTCTCTACATTTTCCACTTTCTTTCTTGGGTTTTTCCTATTAAAGGGATTTGGCTACGTACCAAATTGTTTTTTCTCGAATATCTTACAGAACGGCGCCGAGTTAAAATTCGAGACGCGCATCCTCGGGTTCCAAAAAATTCTCCGACTCCACCGATATCGTTCTCATCTTCGTACGACTTTAATAGGCCGAGATATTAATTAAAAACTGCGGGAACGTTAATTTCCGCTCTCCTTTTTCGGAGTGGCAACAATAAACTATCGGCGACACACTTTAGCCGCTTATATATATATATATAAAGATAAATAGATAGATATGTACTAGCTCTCCTAAAACTAACAAAAGAAAAAACTTTTTCGCTTCTTAAATATTGACAGCTTTGTTATCATAAAAAAAAAAAAATACTAAAATTCCCTTTCATTTACATTTCTCCAATTCAGGCGATGGTTATTTGCATATAATATGAGCTGCTGTAAGTAAAAAAAAAAAAAAAAATAATAAAGAATACATTTCGTTTATTTGTTAGCAATAAACTAAAAATTTAAAGGTAAGAGTTTTGTGTTGTTGTGACTTATCTCACTTGTCTGACAGTAACAAAAGAAGAAGTCCACGAAATTCATCGTGGCAAAGAGTGCAAGATTACACCTATTGTTGGCAAGAACCTTGAGCACCATACAGGGAAGAGTGCGACTTCACTCAGTTACGCCCCCAATTTAAATAGAGAGCACCTCGGGGGGGCGGGTCCAAAAATCCTTCACCCCACTTTCCCTAACACCAAACTTTCGAGAGTACTTTCGGGTCGCCGCGTATTTAGAGTACCTCCATGCCGCACAGGCACTATACATTTACAAACATCTGTGCATTCTCAGGGATTCGAACCCGGGCCCTTCGGTACGGCAGTCAGTGTCGCTAACCACTATCCCGTTTGAATTTTTATTCTTAAAATTTATAAATTTTCTAATTGGGTGATGTTCATTCTTGCTATTCTAAAATTGGCGCAGTTTTCTAGTTTTAAATTCTGCTACGCGTAACTAATTTATTACTCGCAAAAAATTGTTTTAATTTTAAAACTCGTTATGCTAGGTTATAGCCTAGTATAATCCTCATATAGTTTACTCTCAAATAATTTTCTCAGTTTTATAAGAGCAAAACGAAGTTTAACTCATATCCAGTGCTATTAATATCGAAATATTTCACTAAATAAGAATATAATGCGATAAATCACACCCCCTAGGAAAAATAATTACTGATTATACACATATTTTAAACTATCCTTTTCTATGAATATAAGTTAGAACTGCCAACACGTAAAGCTAGGCGAGGCTAAAACTTCTAAGTTTTAAAATTTTAAATGTTTTTGGTATATGTTTATATCTAATCATTTGTCTAAATGGCTGCTTGAATTATTTCTTAAATATTCCATAAATGTCATGACTGTAAAGACATAAAATGGCTGATTACGAAGTTTTATTTCTTCTCCACAACACTGTACCGTAAATGTCTTTCCCTAAGATAACTAATCACGGTCAAAGGCCATTTTGCTCTTCTGTAGATATGGTAGCTTTTCACAGCATAATTAACGATAACATTCAGTTCCCAACTTTAGTTGTGTTCGTAGAATTGTTAGATATTTATCGGAGCAGAATATGCGAAAAACAAGCAATACCTTTGTCGGGATTCGAACTGCGGAATTCCCGACTGCTAGCGGACATGCCTCCAGTTGCACCACTAGGGCATGCAGTAAGAGGGAAGAAATCACCTTACATGCTCTGAGATAATTTGCATATGCAGTATAATTGCTCCATCTGTTTATGCCATATCGCCAATTTTGTCATTAAATATTGCCAAATGGGCGATTTTGCGCCAAATTTGGCAACCGTGTTTTCTCTTTCCATTTTCTGGCAACCCTAAACCCTCTTTGCGATGAAACTATCTTATCGCAGCTGGGCATTTCGTGACAATATATGTATGTATATAATATATATATATATATGTATGTATTTAAACTACGGATCTTAATTTTAATTATGTGTTTCCAGTTTCGTATATATGATATTTTCTTAACAGTTAAAAATGATTATTATAATAAAAAATCCTAATTTTTTGTAATTATAAGTGCATTAATTAATTTGCATAATTTAAATGAAAGTAAAAATGTTAAAAATATTTTTTAAACATATTTGACGCAAACTGTCTTCAAAAAACAATAATAATGCCGAAAATGAAGTATACAAACATGAGTCTAGCGCGTTCAAGTTACATGAAACTGCTATTTGTTTAACAAACTAGCTCAAGCACTCAGCATTACATGGGTTTTACATAGAGCCAAGAGCCTTCATTGCGAAATCTCAGGTAGTTAATGATTGTCCTCTTATTATGAATCAAGGTGAACTGTGCAAAATTTTAACAAGGTCGAATAAAAGTGTAGAACAACGTAGAACTAACATGACGCCATTCAGCGGTTTTAGTAAGAATCCATACTTGCTTTGTTGTAGGTTATGCTTTTTTTTTTACTTGAAGTCATATGCGGTTAAAGTTACATAAAAGGGCCAAATACGGTTATACTTATAGGGGTCAATTACAGTTATTCAATTATAGAATCAATCACAGCTATTCAGGTACCGAACAAAAATGTCGTCAGATGGTCGCAAAGTTTGGTGACTTGGGTCGATTTCTCGCCTAATTTGGCGATAAAAATTAGTCAAATTAGGTATCTCGCCAGCCATTTACCCCATTTTTAAACAGGCTTACCCCAGTAATTTTATTTTTCCGGCAGCGCTTCGCCCTCTTCAGAATTTTCATATTACATTATACAAACGATACTATAATTTCACTAAAATTACTTATATATATGTTATATATATATATATAATTCGTAACAATATAGGCACAAACTCAAATTATTTGCTCATTTTGAATTAATCAGTTTTCATTCTTTGCTGAGTTTTATACTCAATGTAATTCCTACGGAAGTTGATCAAACAGAAAAGCAAAACATACAACCAGTAACGTACAATGAATCATCTTATCTTTAAATATTTTCAAATTATTAACATCATTCTAATAATAAAAATAACGTATAATTTAAATCGATGCGGGACGAATCCCCATTTTTCCGTCAACTTTCGATTGGAATTAAATTGTGCTTGAACCATTTAATTGCTGAAAACGTATTATAATACCATGCTGCCTCTGGCATCAAAAAATTAAATTTTGTAACTTTTATCTTTTGGAACTAAACTCTTCAATTACCCTAAAGCATTCAACGCTATCTCGAAATGACATTTTCGGAAACTTTTCCACAAAAAACTGAAGTATCCTCGTTAAGCAAGGTTAGTGAATTATGCTTTCATAGCCAAAACGCTGAAAAATCGCTTTTTGTCTTCTGAAAGGGTCCACTTGTCTTTGTTACTTAACAAAGGAAAACAGTATCTATAAAAAGGGAAACATTCCATCTTGGAACAGCTCTTCATTTAGCAAATTTGCAAGCGCAGACATATTTCCCAAAGTAGCGGTAAAAGCTGCTTAATAGATATTTAGTAGCGCTGTTTAAAATATTGCGGAATTTTTAACAATAAGTAATTTTTAGCAGAGTTGTAAAAATACATGCTGGCACAATTTAGAACCATCACCAAAGTTCCACGGGTATTTTTTCAAATGATTTATCACCATATTAATTCCATGGAATAATTAAAGATAAAATGTTTCGCTTGAAATGGAATAGATGATAATTTATTTTTATGCAAACTACTTTGAACTCGTATCGGCAGTTTCATAATCAAACATTTACTAATTGCTTTTCTTCCGTAAAGCGGATAATTTAAAGTATGAAGTTGACTTGATAACAATTCTTAAAGTGAAATGATTGCAATAAAAATTTAAAGAAAACCGATAAAGTTTATTAATACTTTGATTAAAATTACAGTACTTACATAGATTCAATCTTTATTCTTCAAAATACAGGATGACCCAAAAGTCGGTAACATTTGAAAATTCAATAATTCATCGAATAATGTAGGAAGGGAGACGAAAACTAAGACACATGCTTGAAATGTCATGGGATTTATTGAAAGCTAAAAAAAAAACGCACTTAAAATGGCCAATAGATTGTGCTTCATCTAATAACAAAAGCAATAATTAGCAAAAGAATTGATTTTTTAGCAAAGCCTATGTTCTTTATAACAAATATTCAACATGTTCGCTGTCATTCATCAACAATACGTATAGTCGAGGAACAATATTGTGAACAGCACTGTACAGCATATGGTGAGAAATTGCCTTCGGATGTTGTATTTTAGCATTCCTAATAAGGCCGGACGATAGCTCTAAACTTGAGATTTCAAGTAACCTCACAACCAATAACGACATGGATTGAAATCTGGGAACCTGAGATGCCAAGCATGATGGAAACGGTGGCCCAGCACGCGATCCTCACCAAGTGATGTATTCAAGAGATTTTTCACACATGTAGCAATATGAGGTGGAGCGCCATCTTGCATAAAAGTCATACCTTCTAACAGGTCTTTATCAGCCAAACTATAAATAGGATATAGATAATGCGATTCTAATCAATCTAATCAATCTAAGATAATGCGATTCTAATCAGCATACCTCGCACCCGTCATACTGACAGTTTGCATTTCCTCGAAGAAAAGGGGTGCGATCAAGATTGATGTGATAAATCCACATCACAGCGTGACCAACACCCGGAGGCGAGGATAAAAAAGTGACGAAAGTCGTGAAGGAACTTCCCTCTCTGACTACAGCTCATTTTATACACAATTCTCATGTGGTGTCACTGATATTTTGCTGCCCAATGCCATATGTGGCCCTTTTTTGCAATTTGTTTTTGGCTTTCAGTAAAACCCCATGTCATTTGCAGCTTGTGTGTCAATTTTTACCCCTCTATTATTCCGTAAATTATTGAATTTTTAAATGTTAACAGACTTTTGGGTCACCCTGTATTTAAGCGACAGAATTTGCGCAACAAAACTTTCCTGCAAAATTCTAAATCTTTTCTTTTAAAATTCTTTTAAAAATTCGCCGATTTTTAAATTTTAGTAACGACAAAGATTCAATCTTTAGAATATTTAAGCGACAAAATTTACGTAACAAAATTTTCTTTTTCAGCACCCATCTTTCAAAATTTAAGATTCAGGTTGTAAGATTCTCACTAGTGTAAATCTCAGTTACTGTAGAAAGTGACGAATCTTAAGAACTAGTTAGCGAAAAATCGCTTAAGTTCGTGTGACAAGAATCAACAAGATGGAAGGGTAACTAACCCTTTATTATTCCAATATGATTTAACAAAACTCCGTCTTGGAGTGTACAATGAAAGCGGACACTTGGGCTTGAACTTAAGAGACTAAAAATTAAACTAAAACTAAGATTAACTAAAGAAATATAGCCGAAGCTATCAAGAATCTGAACTAGTTGGTCCCTTAACTCTATTTGACTACGAAGCTTATCAAGGGCCTGAGTACGGCCGAGCGTAATAACAGCTTTGAGAGAGAGAGTGGCCAAAAGGCAGACGCGCGTAAATCAGAAACTCTGATTCTCTCTCGCTCAGACTAAAGAACTTCGCGGTTAAATGCCGCTCTTTCCTCATTATGTATTCAGACGTGATTCTAAAACTACGTTCTGGTCGGAAGTAGTAAGATGAAGTTAAGAATTTGACAGGAAAGGAATATTAACTTAAAATTTAACTGTTAATAAAATTAACACAATCCTTTCATGGTAATTTAAAGATCTTTATATCAGATTAAAGAAATTTATTTGATAGTTATTTTTTAAAACTAACTTAAGTGTATTAATTTCATTTGAACGAAAGCATAAATTTTATGTTTAGTATTTTTATGTCTTATCTTTTTATGATGATTATAAATTAAATCAGCTTTCTATTATTGCAAACTATACAATCGATGTTCCCTAAAATAACCATACATTCCTTTACAATGGCCAATACAAAAAGTTCTCAATTGATAAGAGTATATTAAATTCAAATCAACACTAAAATTACCATTCGAATATTTTTCTTTTTCTGTAGAACAAAAGTGATCATTATGTCAAACGTCAACTGTGTTCTTAATAAGAGTTATATAACATTTCCTCTAATTTAAATGCAACAGATACACATAGAAATGAAGGAATTTAAAAACCCACAAGGAAGGCCTTCCAAATTTTAGCCATATACAGCAGACCTCCAATTATCCGAATTAATTGGGACCGGATCCCATTCGGATAATAAAAAAATTTGGATAATTGGATTTCTTCCGAAGAAAGGGTCTACGCACACTTTGTTAATTGCTGTATGTATTACATATTGAAAATGGGAGGAAAAAACTATTTTTAAAGGAAAAGAGGTTTTAATTAATTAATATTGTTGCGTTATTTTCTTCCGACACCAGTTGTTACGTTATTTTCTTCCTTCACGTTCGTACGGGGTTTGTATGGATTTGGAGCGAACAATGACGATACTACTTGATGAAATATCGAAAAACACTTTATTTACCAATATTAATCAGGACAGCTCCAAAACACTTTTACAGTCGACGAAGATCTACTATAAACATGCTGACACTATCAGCGACACAGCCTCCAGGTTATCAGGTTATCACGGTGGAGACAGCTTCACGGCAAAGCACTAGAGTACAGCTCTCGACTTTGCTTGGTCGTTCTCGAACTCCACGTACTCTCGAGATTCTCCACACTACAACTCGCGAGGCACTCGACGACACATAGAGCACGGCTCCCGACTCTTCGGTTCAGTCGTTCCTGGAGCTCAACACGCTCTTTCAACGATGCACTAACCGCGATACACTAAGAGACTCCTTCGGTGCACTCGACGACCCACTCGGCACTCGTTGCCCGGCTGTCAACTCGATCGACTCCGCACGGCTCGCTAGACGAGGCACATTCTCGATACTAACTAACTCGCACTCTAGACGAGGCACACACACTGACTGCGGACCAGCAGGGTTCATATATCTTTCGGCTTGTGTTCTAGAACATTCTGGGCTAAACCGGTAAGATTTCGTTCCAGAAGGTTCTCCATCCATTCATAGCATATTGTCAATTTTGTCGCCAAATGGGCGATTTCTCGCTAAATGTGGCAACCCGGATTTCCCTTGCCATTTTATGGCAACCCAAAAACTGCTTTGCGGGGAAGCCATCTTACCGCGCCTCTACATTTCGTAACAATATGAAAAGGCAACACTTTTATATACGTGTTATATAGCGTACTGTACAGTACTTACAAGTGATGAAAGTCATTGTTTGTTGAACATCTCGGTCAAAGTACACTGTTAAAGGGCGTTCATTTTAAAAATAGACCCATCTTAAAAACAGTAAAGGAGGATTCTCACGATAGTCTAGTCGCCATTATTGTCATACTTTTAAGGTGTAAAATTCTCTTCACACGTGAGGAACAGGGTCTAAGCCGTAGGCATTTAGGTTAATTCTGCAAGTTTCACTGTGACTGGTTGGTTCTTATACCAGGTTCACGTAAAGTTGAACAGTTAAAGCATGTAAACAAAATCCTTATACATGTTTCTGTGAAGTAGCAAGGTCTGGCTGCTTAGAAACGAAGTTCGGATTATACCTATTGGAACCGAAAAGCCCTCGTGTGATGGTTCCATAAAGATAAATATTTAGGACACAAAGCTTATGCCGGAAATGAGATCCGTCCAGTTAAATACATTGGCCTGCACATTTCACCAAGTTTATAGCAATCTTACGTAGTTTTTTCTATACTTTGAACGGACGCAAGAAATTCAATTTCTGTTCTTCCAAAGCTATTTATCCAAGCTTAATTTTTAACTCTTTCCATGTAAAGAGAATCCGTTCCCTGTAAAGAGAATCCATTCCCCGTAAAGAGAAAAATCTGATGTGTGCACCACATGAATTTCTTGCACGGAATATTAAATTTTACGCATTTTTCTTGCCTTTAATTTAAACTTAATGGATTGAATTAAATCTACTTCGTCGATAGCGCATAAACCACAACAGAATAAATGCGCTCTTTAAAATTCACTATATTTGTTTACCACAGCGACACTTTGGCGCTAGCTTCACTTAATAGCGTTACATTTCGTTCATATGTAACATATATTCGTTCATATGTATTTCGTTCATATGTAGATTTCGTTCATATGCATTTCGTTCATATGTTCATATGTAATCAGAATGCATATAAATTTATATCATTTGAAGAATTATCTTATCGTTGACACATGTTCTATTCAAATACTATAATAAATCTAAAACGATATATAAAACAAATTAAGCAAGCAAAACAAAAAAGAAACAGTTTTTTACAGATGATTCATATTTCTCATTCAATTAATTCAGTTCTCACTTCCCGACAAGGCAAAAATACATAAAAACTCAAAATATCTATATTAAAAATTACGAAGTAAATTTTAAACACTTATTTCCTCGAATAAATTCCAGAATGAATTAAGCATGATTTAAGTCGCAGTAATAAATGAAGGCGTCGTTATCTTTGTTGTTGCGAAGCTTCGTTTCTCTAGATTGGCAACAAATCAGTTATTTTGCCAAGTTAAAAATGTAAACAAACATGCCCGCCATCGCAAAATTCATTAGGCTTAGCTGCACTTAAACAACTTTTAAACTGTTGATAATTTGACAAATATTGGATGCAGATTTACCAAAGGCATTTTTTTTTTTTTTTTTTTTTTTTTTTCTTTTTTTTTTTTTTTTTTAAAGTTTGTGTTAGCTTTACTTATTAAATATCACGTTCTTCGTACTAAAACCATAAAATTCAAATCAACAGTAATATTATAAAATATTTAAAAAGAGCGTACCGTTAGAATTTCCGATACAAGGTCTCGCGCTCTGGAGATAAAAATGCTTTTTTTTCCCCTGCAGTGTTGCCATTGCTCGCTTTGAAATCGTTGAGGTTCTTAATAAAAAAATTCGTTAAAGTTTTACAAAATATGAAATAGATATTAAAACAAATTTAAAATTCCAAATTTGGGCTTTCAAATGCCCATATTCGGGTGCAGGATTAAATTATTCGAAATTGGATGGCTCTAGGTACCGTTGTTTTATCACAACGCGAGAAACATACATACATTTATGCAGATTCTTCAAAATTTAATTTCTTTAAATATAAGATAGGGCGATAATACTTGGTGGCAACAATCTGAAAAGTGATTCAACGCATTTAAGTTTTCAACGCAAAATGTCAAAACGAAATTAATAGCCCTTCTGAGCTAATGCCCTTTGGGGAATAAAAAAGAGAAGAAAGAGAAAGGAAAAGAAAATCAGATGTTTTTTTTATAACTGCTTGGAAATCTCTCTGTGCCTTAAGGCAAGGGTCATTGTCTTCACCATTAACACTGTTGTCATTCACGTCGCAAGTAATATCACTTTGGTTCGTTCGCAACACTCATTAGCAAAAGTGAAACCTTTTATTTCAATACTAGCAGAAAACACAGTTGGTTTTGTTCCAGAAGGTTTGACTTTACAGCAGTAATGAAGAATAGTATTTTACTTGCAAAAGTAATAGCGGAATCGAGGGAAAAATATCTTGTGGATGTCGCAGAATGGCCACATCAACTAAGAACCGACTAAGAAAAATGTACACGCCAATGCCAAAGTATTATCTGGCGTGCATACTCGAAAGTTGAGAAACCAGAGAGAAAATATTAGTGCTAAAATTGCTCTTTCATTTTGGAATGCTCTCATCTCTGTTTTTTAAATGGAAACTGAAGAAGCATTGGAGTTCGTTTTTAGCTCGTCTGTTTTGTCTAACTAACCTAGACGATCAGTTAGTTATTGATGCATTTGGAGATATAGAGTGGCTCCCCAAAGTGTTCGTGCACTAACGATTTCAGTGAAATATAGCTTTATTCATTAATAAAAATTAATATTTGAGAATGAGAATTTTTTAATAATATTTATAAATTTCTCTTAGCAAAAATGCATTAATTATTTTATAAATATAGTAAAAATTTTTTTTTTTTTTTTTTTTTGAAAAATCAGTAATCTCACAAAAGTCGTCGTACTGTGAAATCTGCATATATTAGTATATGTTACACTATTTCTGTGAGTTTGTATTCTTTAGGATATTTTGCAGCATTTTTGACATCTTTCAACCGTCTGGGCATTAATATTCCTGCATTCTTCCATCATTCATCTGTTGTTAGTTCGCTTCTCGTTTTTTGTTGCGCCTTCGTAGTCTCTAATTCTCTCCAAATGCGTGCTATCGGATTTTAATCTGGTGACTGAGGTGGTGTTTTCAGAACTTGCGGACAATTATAGACACACCAAAGGCAAAAGTTGAGGGCCGTGTACTTAGGATTGTTATCCTGATAAAAAAAATAAAACTGTTTCGAATACCTAAATTTTGGGCGGATAATTTTATATTACCTTTTAAAATATTTAAATAAAAATCATGGTTCATTATGCCATCAATTAATGTACCCACACACAAAATATCTTCACCGGCATGCTTTACTGTTCCAAGTTCTTGGAATTAAGTTCCTCATTTTTTCTTTCCCATTTGAAGTAGAAAATGCTTTAGTAAATTATGCAGAAATCTTTACAGCAGTAAAACGTGGAATTTTCACATATTTTCTAACTATATGTTGAGTTAACTTTGCCGGACGACCTCTTCTTTCTTTATTTTCGTTCTGATTTCTTTCTTTGAAGAACTTTGTTATACAATGCTGTGTAGAATGAGATAAATTTACTAATTTAGCGACATTACGGGTCAATTTTCGACCCTTATGATGTAAAATGATCATTTATCGAATGATATTTTTTGTTTCTTTATGACTATCGAATGATCTACGACTATCTTACGACTATCGACTATTTTTACGATTGTCGAATGATATTGTTTCTTTTTAAATATGAAACAAAATAGCGTCCTTATATTTTTCAGTTTTAGAAAAAAAAAAATCACCATTGAAAAGTTAAAAATATATGCAGAAGAAAAAGTGAGGAATTTTATCCCAAGAACTTGGTTGGAACAATAAAGCATGGCGGTGGAGATGTCCTTGTGTGGGATGCATGTTAACCTCAGGTAGTTTAATATTTATTGATGGCATAACGAACCATGCTCTTTAATTAGATATTTTAAGAGTTAATTTTAAATTATCCACTCAAAATTTGAGTGTTGGAAACAGCTTTATTTTTTATCAGTATAACGGGCCTTTGGTGTGTCTATAATTGTCTACAAATTCTAAAAACACCACCTCATTCATAAGATTTAAACCCGACCGAATTCATTTGGAGAGAATTAGAGTAGGAAGATACAACATAAAAACGAAAACCGAACTAAAAACAATAATAATGAAAGAATGAAGGAACAATGATGTAGATATTATATTTAAAAAACTGGTAAACTCTATGCCTAGATTTTGAAAGTTGTCATAAATGCTGCAAGATATCCTACAAAATACTAACTGACAGAAATACTGAAACATTTACCAGTATGTATAAATTCCTTTAAAGTGTAGAAACACTTTTGGGAGCCACTGTATATACAACTGGAACTAAAAGATTTTTAAATTCAGCTTATACACGGACTTCCAACTTGAATGGGCTGAATTTTTTAAATATAATCTAACTTCATGGCTTATATTCAGAAATGTGCCATTTACCCAATGAAGCATGATTGTTCAGAATTTTTGCCAGAAAAAAACTCCAAAGATTAGTCCTTACTTTAAGTAATACATATAAGTATCGTGTTGTCCGGAAAATAATGCATATTTTTGCAATACATTACTTTTCCTGTACATTTTAGCAACAAAAATATTTTTAATTACATTGTTTTATATATCATTTTGAAGCTCTATTTTCGCTCTATAATAATCATTTTGTTCCAAAAGTATTTAAAAAACATTTACTAGGTGTTTTTGTTTAGATGTCAAAACGGGAACTTCGGCAAATTTACTTTTATGAGTACAAGCTAGGCCGCAGCGCAGCACAAACGGCTCGAAATGTCAACGAAGTATCGGGCGAGAAAAGTGTTAATGAATCTACAGTTCAACGGTGGTACCAAAAGTTTCGTCGCGGAGAATTTGACCTGCAAGATCAAGAGCATCGTGGACGCTCTTCAGTTGTTGATGACGACGATTTGAAGACTTTAGTTGAAACAAACCCTATGCACAACTGTTCGAGAGCTTGCGGAGGAGCTTGGCGTAAGCAAAACAACAATTTCTGATCACTTGAATCGTAAAGAAAAATTAAAGAAGCTCGATAAGTGGGTGCGTAACGAATTGAGCGAAAATAAAAAAAAAGTAAAATAAAATTTAAAAAAAAATCCGCCGTTTTGAAGTCTCGTCTGCTCTTCTTCTCCGCAACAAAAAAGACTCTTTCCTTGTTTGAATTGTTACGTGCGATGAAAAGTGGATTCTCTCTAACGACTGGCGACATTCAACTCAATGGTTGGACCGCCGTCAGATACCACAACACTTCCCAAAGTCAAATTTGCACCAAAAGAAAATTATGGTGATTGGTGGTCTGCGGCCGGTGTCATTCATCACAGCTTCCTAAATCTGGGCGAAACGATTACGGCAGGTAAAGAAGTCAGGAAATCAACGAAATGCACCACAAATTGCAACGCTTGTGCTCGGCATTGGTCAACAGAAAGGGGCTAGTTCTTTTCTACGACGATGCTCAGCCGCACGTCGTGCAACTGACCCTACAGAAATTGAACGAATTGGGATACGAGACACTCCCTCTATCCCCCCCCCCCATATTCGCCTGACCTCTCGCTGACCGATTACAACTTTTTCAAACATCTGGATAACATTCTGCAGAAGAAATGCTTCAGAAAGCAAGGCGAGGCCAAAAACGCCTTTGACAACTTTATCGCGTTCAGAACTCCAGAATTTTATTCTACCGACATAATTAAACGTATATCTCGTTAGCAAAAATGCATTGATTCGGTTGGTGCTTATTTTGATTAATAAAATTGTTTTTCACTTACGATACTTTTAACATATAGGTTAAAAACCTGCATTATTTTCCAGACAACCTAATAAATGAATATAAGGAAATAATATAAATATGTAATGAAATGCTAAGCACACTTTGGGTTAATAATATTATATACTTAAATTGCAAATACAGTTTCTATGAAAGGTTTGATACAGAGTTGGCCCGAATAATTAGGATAAACAGAGTTCTACTCATTAGAGTAATTATCATTCAAGCTGATTCCATACAAAATTACTTCTTTTGTTTCATTACGCGTGACTGACGATACATGAAATGCTGAATTATGAATAACTGACAATACATGAACAATACATGAAACACTACCAAAAAATGTGAAAGCTTTCGAATTTTATATTACCGCTTTTTAACCTTTTTGTGAGTTGCCTTTATTTATTAAATATAATGTTTTTCGCACTTAAACCATAAAATTCAATTCAATATCAATACCACAAAATATTTAAAAAGAGCATAGCTTTAGAATTTCAGATACACAGTCACTGGCGCTGGAGATAAAAGTGTTATTTTCCGTACAGTGTTGTCGTGGCTCATTGAAATCGTTTTGTTAATAAAAAGTTCATTAACGTTTTACAAAATATGAAATCGATAATAAAACAAATTCAAAATTTGGGCTTCCAGATGCCCATTTTGGAGTGGAGGACTAAGATATTCAAAATTCGATGTCTCTAGCTACTGTTGTTTTTTCACAGTGCAAGAACATACCTACATTCATGCAGATACTTCATTATTTAATTTGTTTAAATATAATACAGGGCGATAATATTTGGTGGAAAGAATTTGAAAAGTGAAACGCCGTTTCTAGTGAACGAACGCAAAATCCCAGAACGAAATTAATAGCCCTTCTGAGAAAATTGCCCCTTAGGGCTAAAAAATGACGCGCTTAGACAGATAAGCTAGGCATAAACATACCTTGTTTTCTTTTCTATATTATTTGCCGAAATCAGAAAAAGACTTTTTGTCTACTCTAAATTGCATTCTACAAAATGTTACTTCCATTGGAAACATTAGTTTAAATTTTTGACCGTTAACTTATTTCCGTATTTCAGCTGTTTCAAAAACTAAAATGCCTCCCTGAAGCATTGTTATCCTTAATCAGATAAAACTACTGCAATGGAATAATTTTCTGGAAGTTGTTGACTAATGCTCATGTGTCTGACTTATTGTCAGCCCAAGCGCACGAAACTCCTCGTGGGGGACGAGTCCACCCCTCTTTCCCTATCCCCAAAATCTGGAGAGGACTTTCGGCTCGCCGCATATTTAAATCGCTCCCATGCCGCACGAACACTATATATTTACAAACATCCACGACTGCTCTGGGATTCGAAACCCCGCCCTTTGGCACGGCTATCAGCGACGCTAACCACTATACCGGTTGGGCAACATTTTATAGAAGTTCATTTTCATTTTTGCACGCCTTAAAAACAGATATTCTTTCTACTAAACCAACTGTCAAATAAAGATTTCCTAATAAAGAGAACCTAACAGATTCACATTTTTCTGAAGTAAGTGTTGATTGTATTGACTGAACATGAAATAGTTCTTTTTATGTTTTAATTTTTTTTTAAAGAAAAGTACAAGCACTTTTTTGGCGGACTTTGATGAGGAGCAATTTTTTACCCCAATGCTGATAATTGGCCCTTTCTACTCACACAGCCTATTCACACAAAAACTGATTACATCTCTCGTAAGAATTTTTGTCTGTTGCGACAACCGCTCCGCTTCATCAATTTGATTAATAGCATCCTCTGGAATAGAATTTGTTCCGGGTTTAGCCGAATCGACCTAAGTGAATTTTTTTTTAAATAAGTATTTTTTTTTTAAAATGTCGAATGCGTAGTAAAAGCATAAAAGAATATTTTTTTCTGATAATTGTCATGGACTTAATTTCCTGGGTAATTTAAAAAGCTTATTTTTTTTTTTAAAGTTACTTCCAAATATGTGTTTGGAGATTGTCGGGATTTCTCTAAAAAACATGTATCCCGTTTATGTAAATTTTTACCGGGAGATAAGATAATGAAATATTTTTAAGGAATGCTTTTAGTTTCAAATTACATATAAAACAGAAAGAGAGAAAAATCCTTAAAATTCTGGAAGTATAAAAGTAATGTTGTAAATTTTAATTAAATATTTTCTGTAACATTACTAAAAAGTTGTAAAGTCATTAGGTATTTTTGAAGCAGGAATATATGAAAAATGAGACTCGAACACAGACCTCTCGAATACGCTGCCACCTTTACACCCCCAAAGGCATGCATGCAGAAAGTGAGAAAATACCTCCCCTTTTAAAGGGCGACTAGGGATTAGGGGACTCAGTCGCCAAATCATAGTGGTAAAGAATAGTGGTAAAGCATGAAACAAAATGTAGTTTAATTTCATCAATTCTGTTTTAAAACACAGATAGAAGAAACGTTCTCAAGGTTAGGATTGATTGATTAAGGAAAAGTACGTAAGGGTTTTCCTGAAGGACTTTCTTAGCTAAAGTGACTCGGATTCACGTTATACATGGGGAAAACTACGAAATTCCCATGCAGTCAGCCTGTTTGTCGGGATCTGAGCTCCGGTCAAACTACTAGTATTCAGCGATCTTATCCACTTAGCAGTTCGTGGGAATTACTGTTTAGGGCATTATAATACATTCAGAAGCGTTATAAAAACTTAATTCTAATGATATTTCCGTCCTAGATTTCATTTAGGTAAAGATGATTATAACAACTCAGACAGATATGAAGCTTTTTATACGATAACTCAGATGTGAAATGCAACGTTGCAAAAACTTTAGAAAGAGTCCTCTAAACACGTGTCTAACTTGGAATAAATAAAACAATAATTTGTTAATGCTCACAATAATTTGTTGATAACTTAATAAACAAAACAATAAGGGTAAAAAACAAAACAAAAAGATTGGTTTAGTTTTGTTGTTGATCTGCTGAGAGTAAATAAAACAAAATTTTATACTGGCGTTGCCACTTTTTTATGGTCGTTGTTCGTAAAATCTCATTTTTGCATTTCTTCTCAGGGTTTTGTCATACTTCAATTTATTTTTATGCCCTCACGTCTTACCCAGTAACACGTTCTTAACAAAATAAACAAACTGGAGGTTTTATTGTTCTTGGCAAATTTTCAAAATTGATTCCATCGATGGAACGCCTTTGCAAAATATGAAAGCAATTTGAATAAAAGCTTAAGCGGGTAGATATTTGAAAAGCCGAAGAGAAAATCTAGATCTGAGATTTTCGCTTACAATACGTCCTTTTCAAAATGACAACTTGTATTCATATATATCTCCCTTTTCGAATTGACATTTACGAAATGAAGGTGGGAATAACGCATAAGAAGGTATTCAAAGAACTCCAAGAGTTAAGATTCTAATACGCAGTGAACGCAGTCAATCAATACCGAAAAAAGCTTCTTAGACACAGTACAAACAAAAGAGCCTTTTTTTCTTACGAAAAATACAGCTCGCGTCATTGCAAGCTGGCTTTAGAAAGGAGTAACAACTCATAATATAGCTAGGTCTGGAGTTCTTTAACAAAGGCATTAGCAGACGCGAAACAGTTATTATGTTACAATAGTTACTGTCTGAGAAGGAGGAAAGATTTATCTTCCATTTTAGTTTATTAATATTTGAATGGATTTTGTCACATGCATTAATAATAATTATGGTAATATAAAAGTAGTTTCAGGCACTAAAGTTGTACTATTATTTTGATACGATAAAATATATTTTGCAAGAACAATCTCAGTGTTACTTGAATAACAGTTTGGAAATTTTATGATTTTTCAACGAAACTAAAAGTCAAATTCGCTTTATATTCACATGCTTTTTTCATTCATGTCAACTGGATATTAAAACTCTTTTCATCAATTAAAATGTACTTTTTATGAATTAAAATGCATTGATTAAAAAATTCCAAAAACAAAATAAATCTGAAGGCTTTCAGATTTTATATTACGCCTAAAGGGGCGTTTTTTAAACTTTTCATGTGTTACCTTTGTTTATTAAATATCACGTTCTTTGCACTTAAACCATAAAATTTAATTCAACAGCAATATCACAAAATAATTTTGAATTGAGCATATCTTTAGAATTTCCGATACACAGTCTTGCGCGCTGGAGATAAAAATGTTTTTTTCCCTCCCCCCGTACACTGTTGCCATTGCTCGCTTTGAAATCGTTGAGTTTCTTAATCAAAGGCTCATAAATGCTTTACAAAATCTGAAATAGATAATAAAACAAATTCCAAATTTGGGCTTCAAGATGCCCATATTCGGATGGAGACGTAAGTTATTCAAAATTTGATGGCTCTAGGTACCGTTGTTTTATCAAAATGCGAGAAACATACTTAAATTTAATACAGATTCTTCATTAATTAATTTCTTTAAATATAATACAGGGCTCTAATATTTGGTAGCAACAATTTAAAAAGTGATTCGCCCTTTATAGTGAGTCAAGGCAAAATTCCAAAACGAAATTAATAGCTCTTCTGGGCAAATTGCCCCTTTGGACTAAAAATTGAAAGGGGTCTAGATTTTAATGTTCGCCCAAAAGGGTTTGCTAAGGTTTTTCTTACTCTCTCGCTGAGCTTGCAGTCTACCATGCTGCTGTTGTGCTTATTCCTTCCAACCCATTTCTTTTTGTATTTTTAGCTTTATTATTAAGCATAATTTCACTTACGCCAGATACAATTCAACAGCAAAATTACAAAAATTTTAAAAGCACCATATGCCTAGTTATATATATGTTACCAGCATATGTCTAGAGTTCCCTATTCAATGTTAAGTGTTGGAATAAATGCGCCATCAGTTTCCCAGTTACCTCATATGTTTTGCATTATAATATATTGCGAGGTGTTTGCAAATCATAAGTTAGATACAGATCGTAGAGACATTAGGTATTTTTTAAAGGAGGAGTGATGAAAAATGAGCAACGCCTTCGCCGGGAATCGAACCGCGGGTTTCTCGAATACGCACCCAGCGTGCAGACTACACCACTAGGGCACGCGAAGAAGGTGGGAGGAATACCTTATATACTCCCCCTTTTAAAGGGCGAGTATGGTTTTTTAGGGGACCCAATCGCCAAATCCTGGGTGTGGAGAATCATCAGCCCCCACCCTTTTAGTTCGGGCGCCACTGTGAAGACATTAGGTATTTTTTAAAGTAGGAGTGATGAAAATTGAACAACGCCTTCGCCGGGAATCGAACCACGGACCTCTGGAATACGCGCCCAGCGTGCAGACCACTACACCACGAAGGTATGCGAAGAAGGTGGAAGAAATACCTTATAAGATAAATAACATATGGAATACTTTCTCACCAGCGGCCGAACACTAAAATCGCTAATGTGACTGAGTTCAGATCCTGGCGAATGGGTCGGGAATTTTCGTACGGGGATTCTGTAAGGGAATTTTCATGGTTTTCCTCGTGTGTTACATGAATACGATCCGTTTTCTGTTAAAATTCTTGTAAAAAGATATCCCTTCTCTTACACAGATAGAACTCGCGTAAAGCACGCGTAAAGCCGTGACTGAAATTGTAGAGTTATTCAGTTGGTCATGCAAAAAACATGAAAAATATATAATGCTCTCGCCGGGACTCGAACACAAGAGCTTCTGATTGCTGGTCGGACGTAATTCCAATTACACCACGAAGACACGCAGTAAGGAGGGAGAAAATATTATACAATTTAGCCTAAAAGGGCAGGCGAGGACCAATCGTCAGTGGTGGTGACGGAATAGCGTCCACGACATTTTAGTTCGGGGGCCAGTCTAGAGTCATTCGGTATGTCGAAGTAGGAAGTATGAAAAATGCACATTACCCTCGCCGGGATTCGAATTTCGGAGCTTCCGGCTACTAGCCAGACATGCTTCTAATTGCATCGCGAAGGCCCGCGATACGAAAAGAGACAACAACTTACAAAACAATTTAATCCTTACAAATTATATTGATTTTATTTCTAATTTTTGAAGTTGTGAATGTGTAAATGAGTTCGTTTTTGTAACATGTTTGATATTCATTATTATTAGTAGTAGAGTTAATTACACACTGTATTACTTTTGAATTTGAGCCATATTTCTTATTCGAATTTTTAAGATGAAAAATTAAGGTTTAGCTTTAGTTCAAAACTAGTTTTTATATTTTCTCCAATTATCCAATTTTGAAAATTTACTTGGGCATAATTGGATTGGATTATTCAATTATGACAAAGCATACGAGGGCTATCTGCCTAAAGGGACGGATACCTTCGGGGAGGACTTTCTAAGAGAAACTGGCTCGTATACACGTTACACATGGGGGAAACCACGAAAACGACCATGCAGCCAGCCTGTTCGCTGGATTCGAACCTTGGACCGAACTACCAGTGTTCAGCGTCTTTACCGCTCGGCCGCTGGTGGGCCATACTTGGGCATAAATCTAATGTAATATAATAATTATTTTTAAACTCTTACTATCTGACTGATGCTGTAGGACCTTACTTGTGAATATATTATGTACGGATATAAGGTATTTCTCCCACCTTCTTGCATGCCTTCGTGGTGTAGTGGTCTGCATGCTGGGCGTGTACTCCAGAGGTCCGTGGTTCGATACCCGGCGAAGGCGTTGCTAATTTTTCATCTCTCCTGCTTCCAAAAAATCCTAATGTCTCTACAGTGGCGCCCGAACTAAAAGGGTGGTGGCTGATGATTCTCCACACCTAGGGTTTGGCGATTTGGTCCCCTAGAAACCCCAATCGCCTTTTTTCCAGTCGCCCAGTCTTAGAAACTCTTTTTGCATTTCTCTTTCTACACAGATTCATGCAGATGCAGCTCTACATGTTTGAGAGCGAAATCACCAAAGACCTACATTTCTTTCCGTATATAGCTGAAAATGACCAGGTATGGCTGAAACAACTCCATAAAAGTAAGCTACTACGAAACAAACTTAAAGCTCTCATAGGCTACCTGGCAATGAACTGCGGAAATATAAAAGCAATCTTCGAACAGCAAAGATTCTGCAGCTAAGTGGTGGCATAATAAACTTAATATTTTATAGTCCCATTTTCAAGTGTTCTGTACCAGCAACCGGTACAAAATACCAAGCAGTTGTAAAATGGTGCTCTGTGTATAAGTGAACCGCACGTGCTATTCAAGGAACACATAAACTTTCAATTCTAGACTTTCTTGATTTGTACTTCTCAGCGTCACCTTCAGTTATCAGGAAGACTATACATAAGTCAATCGTAAGCGAACTGTAAATAAGTGAATAACACAAAGGACTACTATGAATAAGACAAGCAAATGTTGCATAGGAACTCTGCAAATAAGTGAACAGCACATATGATGTGTATTAGTATACCCCTTTGATATAGTTCAGTATAATGCATCTGAATAAGTTCTTATATCCAAGTTACCACTGATATCTAGAGTAAACATTCTCTGTAAGTTCAGAATCACAATGCATAAAACATTGCTAAAAACCTCATTCAGCAAAGTTTCAACAGGGTCTCTTAAATAACCACAGGTCACAAATACCCATCTTTCGAAGTAACTTTATTAATTCCGCTATAAATTTTAATATTCCACAGAGATTTTTGGCTGGGCCTAGCGACAACAGAATGCTCCGTGAATTGAGTACAGATGCTGATAGTCATATAACAGGCGGTACAAGCAACTTAGCTGGTGGTAGGTAGGTAGGTTAAGTAAGTCTTTTTTTACTACCATATAAACAAAGGTAGCAGGGTATGAAACCAAAAATCAGGAGGAATAATATCCATATGGTTTCAAGGGCACCTTAATTTCTACATGTAAATCATTAAAAATTTTCTAGATAGATTTTTACTGTTTTCTATGAATTAAAAAACATGATATAAAATTTAATCTAGCCAAGTGACTCTCTACAGCCTCTCATGATAAGCATTCTGGTAAAATACGATTAATTAACATTTTATTTGACTATTTCAGGAAGATCAGAAGAATATTGTACATTATTCTAGCGTATCAATCTTATCTTATAAACGATCTTTAATCGATGAGTCTTTCTTTGCATCACAAGATAATGTAAAATGCAAATCACATTTTTACAAAATGGAGATAGAATAAATGATACTGATCGGAACACGATAGGTGTGATACCTTCAAAAACACAAAATTATTCTTTTTTCAAGAAAAAGAAAGGGCAATTGAAGGTTAAATATATATCAAGGAAGAAAGAGAACTCTACTACTTACACCTCCAACTGTGAGAAACCATAGAAGTGTGGGAGGCAGGCAGAACTGAACTGAAATAATGATAAAAACAGATAGTTCAACAAAAAAATCCTTCTCGGATTAAATCCTGACAGCAAGAATGAAAGGAAGGAAGGAAGGATTCTAAAAAAAAACAATCATATGCATACTTATCGCAAAAGTAACAAAAGAGATTTTTTTTAATTGTCTGTATATTTCCTTTTCTATATTTGTTAATTATGTATTACACTTTTATTTTTCAATTTACATTTTATGATTAAATAAAGCCTTAAACTTGGAAAAGGGTTAAGAAAAATAGTAGATTAAGAAATTTTAAATTGAAAACTAATGGGAAGATATGAAATTACAAACTCTTAAAACGCAGTAATAACACCCCCCCCAAAGAAAATAATAAATGTTCTAATCATAGGAAATTTGATAGTAATTACAGTGACATTGCTGAGAAAATACTTTATTTTAATTAACACGTGATTTCTTATGTTAATTTATAAGGTATATCTCCCGCCTTCTTAATATGCCTTCGTGGTGTAATGGCCAGCACACTAGGCGCGTATTCGAGAGGTCCGAGGTTCGAGTCTCGCAGAGGATATTGCTCATTTTTCACATCTTCTGCTTTCAAAAAAATACCTGATGCTCTACCGTGGCACCCGAACTAAAAAGGAGATGAAAGATCATTCTTCCCCACCAGGATTTCGCGATTGAGTCCCCTAAACCTCACTCACCTTTTATAAGGGGAAGTATATAAGGTATTTCTCCAGCCTTTTTAGCATGTCTTCGTGGTGTAATGGCCAGCACACTCGGCGCGTATTCGAGAAATCAGAGGTTCGAGTCTCGCCGAGGGCGTTGCTCACTTTTTTCCATCTCCTGCTTTAAAAAATACCTAATGTCTCTACAAGATCACGACTGCATTAACTGCATAGAAATGTAAAAGAAGTATATTTAAATAAGAGCGAGAATATAAGTTTGAAAGGAGAGTATTGGCAACTCAGCCAATACTTTCTGAGATAGTATCTCTTGACTTCCTCCCACCTGATTACGTATACTGGTTTCTGGTAGTTTTTAGCTCTTGTTAGTAGCTGCAATTATAACTTGTAGTTTAATTAGAAGAAGGATGATTAGTATCTAATTAACTACTTAAATAGTAACTACTTATTGTATTGTTATATTCTAAGCCGCAGAGGTGGAGTTTAAGTTTTGTTAACGTGCTAGTTTGTAAACTATGAGTATGTACTATCAATAAATTTTTAGTTGTTTCTATTATTGTTGCATTTATGGCGACATCATTCGCGTTAATGAAGCTCCATCTGTGAAACTTTTCGCATGCAATTTTCCTTTCGCTAAAGTGGCAACAGTGAGCCTTCAAGAAGAAAAAGAACAATGACTGATCTTCTGTCTGTGTAATTCCATATTTAGTTAAAAAACGTTTGAAAAATTTTTCGATGTGGAAGTTTCATTTAAAATTAAAAGGATATCGATAGATAGACTGAAAAACCATGTTTCATCCTCAAGAATGAAATAAATCAAATATCCAGACACATGAAGCTGATAACTCCCAAATCTCACCTCCCCATTCTGGAGACAATGATTCTTCCCAAGATATTCATCCTAGAAACACAAAAGCTGGAGAAACCAAAGCTGAGATTTCCTGCATACCTGAAAAATTACGAATTATAACGCTATCACTGGGAAGGTGGTGTGTGGCGACATCATTCGCGTTAATGAAGCACCATCTGTGAAGCTTTTCGCATGCAATTTTCTTTTCGCCAAAGTGGCAACAGTGAGCCTTCGAGAAGAAAAGGAACAATGACTGATCTGTCTGTGTAATTCTATATTAAAAAAATGTAAATAAATATTAATCTTATTGGAGTCAGAAGAGTGTTTAACATTTAACCCTGTACCAAACTTCCACATATTCATTTAGTGTTCTGTTGTTGTTATTACCAATCTTACGTATCTGATCAGCACAAGCCCACGACATTCATCGTGGCAAGGAGTGAAATATACCAACACCAAAATTTTCTCTTTTAAAACACGCTGTTTTAAATAATGCGAAAAGGGCAATTGGTCAAAAGATTTGCATCTTTTTTATGGGATAAGAAAACTTCATTTATCAGCGGCGACATTACCCCAACAAAAGCAACATTGTTTTTCCATTAAGGAAACATCACTTATCACTCCATTATGGGGAACATAAATTTGACATTTCTGCCAAAAAGCCCTTTTCCATCTGGGATATTTTCACCTACAGAACTGAACTTTAGATATAAATGATACTAATGCATTTACACATACATAAAAATACAAGAGTTTCATTCTTCGTGAAAGAATTATGAGAAATGTTCTTTTCGTATTTATGGTAGGAAGATAGCCCTGGTGAGCTTTATCTGAATTTAATAATTAATGTAATTTTTAGATTTATGTCGCAAGTAAGGAAAAGCAAAATGCCATTCTATCTCGATTTCGACACCCTTTTTTATTTGCCTTTATATTTGCATCTAAAACAGTAATATCACAGAAATGAGGTTTTTACAAATTTATCTATGTAATGATTAATGGCGAATTATATAAAATTGAAATTATTAACTTAATTATAATAAAGGTTGCTGCAAAAAACCAGAAAATGGAAAAATTACTTTTTACCACGGAAAAAAATATAATATCATGCATCATACTATGCATGCCTATCCAAAGAAATGCATTCATTAGTATAACCCCCCCCCCAAAAAAAAAGAGAGTCTAAATAATAAAATTATTCAAAATTTTTACAGCTACGAACAAAAGTTAATAATTTTCTTATCACATTTACTAAATTATACAACTTACTGCATAATAATTTTTATTGTTTGAATAAATTAATTAGTCTAATAATTGAATAATGCAAAACAATATTTACAATTTAGAAAATAAAAAGATATAAGATAAAGAAAATCTAAAAGCTTTCAGATATTATATGACGCCCAAAAGGACATTTTTTTTAACGTTTTGTATGTTACATTTATTTATTAAATATCATGTTCTTCGCACTTAACCATAAAATTCAATTCAACAGCAATATCACAAAATATTTGAAAACAGCATATTTTTAGAATTTTCGATGCACAGTCTCGCGCACTGGATACAGAAATGTATTTTTCCGTACAGTATTGCATCAAAGATTCTTAAAGTTTTACAAAATTTGAAATAAATAATAAAAGCAATTTGAAATAGATAATAAAAACAATTCGAAATTCAAAATTCGGGCTTCCAAGTCCCCATGTTCGGTGGAGGACTATGTTATTCAAAATTTGATGACCCTAGGTACCGTTGTTTTTTCAAAATGCGAGAAACGTTCATGCATTCATGTAGATTCTTCATGATTTAATTTCTTTAAATATAATACATGGCGATAATATTCGGTGGCAACTGTTTGAAAAGTGAATCAACGCGAAAGTGAAATAACGCAAAATGCCGTTTTGAGACTAATAGCCTTTTTGGTCAAACGTCCCTTTGGGCTAATAATACAATCAATTACAATGCAAGATGCACACTAAGTTGGTTTAGAATGTATTAAATTTGGCATCTGTTTCGCCTAATTGACTGCTACGTTACTAATGTCTATGAAATTAAGACATCACAATGAATACTGTAAAGGGATTGTTTGATGACCTTACCTACACTGTACAGTGCAGTTATTTCAGTAGAAAAGTGCAGAAAATTGCAGTGTTTCTGTAATTTTCATAGTTTAAAAACATCTGACCATGACACAGAGAGCTGGTATCAGTTGAAGAGAAAATTGGTAAGAATATAGTATGAGGGATTTGACAATGCAAGAAGAGGTAAAAGAAACAATTTTTTCCAGAAACATGTCATCTTCGTATTTCTTACACTCAACTATATACAAAAAGGACCATGCATCTCTAAATTTAATATCTTAAACAACCAAGGAGGTTAACCGTGCTTCGAAAGTTAATAAAACAATTCAAGAATTCAGAATCAGAAATTCGGAAAAGTCTAAGGTTTAAGATAGAAATTCATTTATTAACTGCAGAAAACATGGAAATTTTTTATGGTAAATTTTCAAATAAAAATCTTAGTTTGTTTGTTGCATAATTATTAATGCGTATGTGATTTTTTTTTTTTTTTAAAAGCACGAGGTAGGATTGATTTTCATAATGCGTTTACGCATGTCCTGCTGAAAGTACAGGTCATGTGACTGCCTAGTGAATGTATGACAGCAATTTAATATATTATTACAAACTAAATAAGTAATTAAAAAAATATCAACTTTTAAAATTTATACATGTCTTTCAGAAAAGAAATAAAGGCATTTTACAGTTTTCGTTAATGTTTTAGTCTCTCAGATATGTCAACCCCTCAAAGAAAAAAGAAAAGAAAAATGAAAGAAAAAAAAATGGAAAGGGAAAAAAGATAGCAGAGACACAACGCAAAGAATTCAGAAAATAAAAATTGTTAAAAATAGGAAAATTCTTTTTCGCTTAAAACAAAAGAACACAAAAACAGATATGAGTGCATCAGATTACAGTCTAATAACTCGAAGAATTAACTATACAAATTCTAAAACTTTTTAAAAATTAAAAATATAAAAATATAAAAATCATAAAATAAAAAGAAATTGCAATATGATCTAGTTTTCAGGTTAAACATTAAAACGAATTCAAAGTTATGTACATTTACAACGATAAGCTTAATAATTTAAAAATTATTCTCCCAGAAATTAAGCCACAATCAAGATATAGCTGAGCATTTCCTTCACAGGACTGCTTGAACACGAAGCCTGTAACAAATATGCGTCTCAAGTGGCAGTGTTTTCCATTTTTCCAGTCATGAAATCTGCTTACTATAAAAAATTCATTACTAACCGAATTCCGCAGAAGTAAAAAAAATATTTAAAATGTAGAAAAATGAACATATTATTACACTGGTACAATATTATTACTGGAACTTATTCTTAATGGACATTACTGGAACACATTACTACACTGGTTTTGTGAGATGTATGTATGTATCTCGCATAACTCAAGAACGAGTAGCTGTAGACCACTGAAAATTTGTATATGGGACTGGGCTATAACATATAGTTATGCACCTCCCTTTTTCGTTGCAATCCGCAGCATCAATTATATACAAATAAATGTACACTGCGAAAAAAAGAGACAGTTCTATATCTCCCGTTCTACTGGGCCGATTGACGAAATTCAACTTGCGTTTTTCATATCTCGAAAGCGCGACTTAGGATATGTATTAGATTTATATATGGCATTGTTCTAATATAGGTATTTGAACACAAAATAAGACTTTTCTGAAATAACATACCAATTTTTTTCCATATTTCAATTCTACGACTCAAATTATGCGAAACTACCAAGCTTTGTAAAAATCGCACGAGTAGTTTTTAAAAAATTAGCTGTCAAAATTTTAGCTCCTCAATTATTTGAGTTTGGTATATATTTATGAATCTCTCTTTTTTATTAAACTTATTTGATTCTTCCTTTCACATTTCGAAATTCGGGTTCATTCCAAATAAAATTCACCCATTTTTATGATTTATTTTTATAATTATTTTTTTAAAATAATTTTTATAAATTTTTCGAAAAAAATTTTGAATTATAAGCTATAAAATTTTTACCATCATCTTAAAGTAGACGTATTCTTAAGAACACCTGCAAAAATTCACAGTTATTTATTCAAAATTTCCGAAGATATATATGAATTTATATATTGGCGTGTTTTGAAATTTGGTATATTTATTGAAAGCGATAAAACTTTAAATGTGGTTTAGACACTTTGTTGAAATTATTTGAAAATAGGAACGAGGTAACGTTTTTTCCGCTTATGCACAATGTAAAAAGGTAGGAACGAGGTGCCTTTTTTTCCACTTCGGCATAATGGAAGGGAAAGGAAAATTGGTTGCCGTATATTAAAAAGTTAGCCAAGTGAATTATTCTTGGCGCAAACTGAAAAAATTGGGCCAAGATAAATTTTTGAATTTCTCCTTAAACTTCGCACAAAATTTTACAAAATTTAATAACTAGGCGTAATTTGAATCGTAGAATCGAAATATGGAAAAAAATGGTATGTCATTTCAGAAAAAGTACGATTTTGTGTCAAAATTCCTATGTAGGAACAATGCTATATATAAATCTAATATATATTCTACGTCGCGCTTCCGAGACCTGAAAAATGCAATTTGAATTTTGTCAATCGGCCCAGTAGAACGGAAGATATAGAACCGTCCCGTCTTTTTTTTTTAGCAGTGTACATATCACACTCTGTTACCTGGCTCGGTGAGCTTAGCTTTTTACTCTTATGTGTTGTGCATTTTTTGCTTTAAGGGTGATTGAATTATGCGATTTTCATGTTCCGGTTAAGGTTTTTATGCGCTTAGTTAATCTGCTCACAATAGCTGTAGAAACGTCAACGATTTTAAAAAGACAATTTAAATCTAATGAACGGCCATTTGTTTACAATTGAAACTCGGTAGACTAGTGAATGAAGTCAGTTTCTGCGCCTTTCGTGTTTTTCTGCCGAGTGGAACCAAAAGTAAACTTTCAGTTTGGTGCACCGAAAAATCTGCCTTCTTGCCCGCTGACCGAATTACTTGTTTCTGCATAGAAACTCTAATTTTAATTGTAAAAAAAAAAAAAAAAAAAATTAAAACTTTTTTAACTGTATTTAGTGTTTTATGTTTTCTGTATTTTACAATTTTTAATGAAGATGCTTTGAGTTGTTACGCATTTTTGCTTTGAAGCGATGTGTGAAGTGAATTTATTTAATGAGAAATATATCTCTAAGAAATTCGACGAAATAAGTTTAAATGAAACGCAGCAAAAAATGTGTATAATTTAATAGGCCATACAAGGCCATACAAGTGCTGTCCAGATCAGATTTTTTATTTAACGAGTCTCGATGCAGCCATTTTTTATTCCATTACTACATTGTAAGGTATTCCTACTGCCTTCCTAGCGTGCCTCCGTGGTGTAGTGGTCAGCACACTGAGCCGGTATTTCAGAGGTCCGTGGTTCGATTCCCGGCGAAGGCGATTACATATTTTTTATATTTCCTGTTTCCAAAAATACCTAATGTCTTTACAGGGGCGCCCGAACTAAAAGGAATGTGGATGACGACACTCCACACCCAGAATCTGGCGACTGAATCCCCTAAATAAAATCCCACTCGCTCTTTTAAAATCACCCTTTTTTTTAATAAAATCTCAGTCGCCCTTTTACATACACCCTAAGGGTGTATGTAAGGTATTTCTCCCGCCTTCCTAGCGTGCCTTCGTGGTGTAGTGGTTCTGCACGCTGGGCCGGTATTGCAGAAATCCGTGGTTCGATTCCCGGCGAAGACGATTGCTCATTTTTCATCTTACCTGCTTCCAAAAAATACCTAATGTTCTCTGCAACATGATAAATTATAAATATTAGATACTTTATAACAAAAGAAAAATCAAGATTCTTAGACGTTCATTGATTTAGTATGTGCTTTAAAATAAACAACAGGATAAAAATGAATTTACACTTTATTTTTTAATCCAGTTTTAGACAATTTCGACAATTTTCTTTATCCGTAACACTGCCTTTTATTACAAAATTTCTAATATGCCGCTCTTATACTACGTGCGGAACGTACACAAATTTAAACTCAAAATAAAACCAATCCTCAGTGGTGATTAGGTCCCTAGTCACACGCTTTGACTTAGATTCCCTCAAAAGCGTCGTCATCGACCAATCACTCTTAGCTGCGATGGAGGAGCTAGAGCCAAGCTTATTCGTGCCGAAGGAAGGGAACAAAACTTGGAACAGTCCGATGAAAAGGAAATTAAAAAAATCGTTTGGAAAAATACCGGCTCCATCAAAAATGAGCAGACGCAGATGAATATTTTATATTTTTATAGAGGTATTGAAATATACTGGTTGAGCTAATAAGTTGTCTCCGAATAGACATATTGTGCGAATCTTAGTCCTCTGAAGTAATGTAATTAGGAGATATTTGTTTGCCATCTGCGACGCTAATTATTAGCATGCCAACACTATACAACTGAATCTTTATAAATGTGTAAATGGTTAATGTGTAAATTTAATACTCGAAGAGGCTAAACTAGTAATTGATTTTATTCACGAAGGCTTTCGATAACTTCAATTTACGATTCATTTCGTGAAACAAAGTCCTAAAACATCCATAATAAAAAAATTAAATTAAACTATATTAAAAATAAAAAATCTTATGTAGACAACACATGATTTTCTTGTATGGCCTATTAAATTATGTGCATCTTTTTTATGCATTTCATTTAAACTTGTTTTCCCGGATTTCATTAGATTACACATTTCTCATTCAATCAATTCAGTTCTCACTTCGCGGCAAGGTAAAAATACATAAAAACTCAAAACACCTTCATTAAAAATTGAAAGATATAGAAAAATATAAAACACAAAATACAATTAAAACAAAACAAAAAAAAAAAAAAAAAAGATTTACGATTAAAATTAGAGTTTCTGCGCGAAAACAAGCGATTCGGCCAGCAAGCAAGAAGGCAGATTTTTCGGTGCACAAAACTAAAAGTTACTATCTATATATGTATATACATGAAATGTTTGTGCGGCCGATGGCAACTAAAAAGGGAGGTGCAGAACTACATGTTATAGCAGTCCTATATACAAAATATCAACGTTCTGAGGCAACTCGTTTTTGAGGTATGCGAGATACCTTTATATATAACATACTTACGTAAAGACGCCACGAAAAATTCTCTTCTAAATCCATTTTAAATCAGCTTTATAATTCGTTTGGGGAAAAATATTCTGTCTTTACGTACGTGATTCCTTTATTTTGTCCTTACGTACAGATGTCACGCAAAAACATCGTTAAATTGCATTCCATAGCGGTCAAAATATATATTTTCGTTGAAATATGATACCCGGAATTTTTCATGATTACAATATTTCCTTTACATAATACAAGGAAGTAGAAAAAGGAAGAAAATTTAAGAATACGTTTTTCAATATACTTAAAAGGGAAAAAATGCGCAAATAAATTCGAGAATTATTTTCATAACATCATTTACATAACAAAAAGTAAAATAAATTGCAGATTTCTTTCCTCAATATTATATACTTAATAGAAAGGAGGAGAAAAGTCGAAGAAATTTAAGATTTCTATCTTTTAAGCAGAATCTTTATAACAGAAAGAAAACGGCAAATAAAAAATTTCTTTCCTCGATACAATATACTTATAGAAAACGAAAGAAGACGAAGATTTTTTCCTTGAGCAAAGTAGATATAAAAGGTGAAGAAGAAGAAAAAAAAACAGTTAAAAGAATTTAAGAACTTGTTCCTCAACATAAAATAAACCTCCAAAAAATTTCTTATTTTGCTCCAAATTTTACTAGTTGTTATAAGACAAATCCGGCTTCAGACATGACAGGAATTGGATAACTGAATCTGCAGATCTGGTATTTATGGAGTTTGCCCTGCATGGATAATTTTGTAAGACATAAAATCACGCTGCTTTACACATAAATGTATACACACAAAATCACTCTGCGTTACATATAAATGTAAAATGTAAAACATTTATGTGTAACGCAGTGTGGTTTCTGTGTGGAACGCAGTGTCTCTCATCTCGCAAAGATTGAGATCGCAGATGGAAATTCGTGTTCAACAGTTTTATCTACATTCGTCGCCAGTTTTTTGGGTAGGGCAATGGATAAAATCCCATTATCCGCCCAGATGGTATAGTGGTTAGAGGAGCCTTCTGCGGCACTAAAGGGCCCGGGTTCGGATCCCGGAGAAGGTATGGATATAAATTGTCCGTTCCTTCATAGGAGGTGACGGTGGCCGCCTATTAGATGTTTCCATAATAAAATGACCACCGCATCCGTCATTTGTAATGGCAAACAACCTGAAAATGACTTTAAAAAAATCAATCAAAATATGTGATTTAAGGATACGTTTTCGGGTCGGCGGTGTTTTCGTTTTAGAAATATTTCTTGTAATCATCTTAATAATCCTTTTAATTCAAATGAGTGATAATACAGTAAAACATCTCCTCCATTCAAAATGTATTATAATAAAAATATATTGCGTACTTTTTATTTCATACAGTAAGATCTAGAATTCTAGAATCTTGTGCTCAGTTAAGAATTGCGACGAAAAACCACTTCCAGAATAATTTCCTTATGCGACAAATAGCCTTTTATAAACATTTGTCACGCTGGTACAGCTTTTAGAAGTTTTGCTATTAAGTCATCTTTTGAAGTATTCTGCAATGCCTCTTTGGATTCTACTCGACTGCATTTATTGATACAAATCGGGGTACCAGCAGATTTTGTTTCATTATTGGAAGGAGGTAAAATCATTGAGGAATGTGGAAACATATTTGTGCAACTTTTTTCCGGAGAAAAATTCGGTACTCATTATAAATAAATGTGAAGAGATGTATTGATGGCAAAGATACTATTTGTCCACTTCCACATATATATGGGTTTTAAGGCGATGGAAGATGGCGAAAGATGAAGGAAGGAAACACACAGAGGGATTCCATTTCGAACAGCGTAACTTTACTACTTGTTATGCTGTTATGGATGGGCACAAACTCCACATTTTTGGATATTATTATGCGTTTCTCACCACATTTTAACTACGTAGTTTATGTTTTAAATAAACTGAAATTTAGAGAGTGTTTAGACATACACAGGTATTTTTTTTATCAAAATGTACGTAAGAATGACCAAAAGAAATTAAAAAAAGAAAAGATATGCAACCTAATTTAGAGAAGATCAAATTTCGCGTCCCAATCGCGAAAAGATTCTGTAATATAATGATTATTAATGCTACATTCCTTAACTCCTTCCCGTGCTTTAACGAGTCTGACTCGTGCTGAAGTTTTTGTCCCAAACATACACATCACGAGTCAGGCTCGTGAAAATAAAGTTGGGCCAAACATAAATATCAGGAGCCGGGCTTGTGAACACTAACATCGTAATTTCACGGTCGTAATCGAACGTTAGTTCCTATCAGTATACCACAAGAGTTAGTTACGATTCTTTATTATATAAATTATATAATATTTATTAAAATTATATATTAAAATATAATATATTTATAATATCTGCGAAAGGCAGAAGGATTAAAGTTTACTTCCACTAAGGATTAAAGTTTACTCACTTTGTAGAGACATTAGGTATTTTTTGGAAGCAGGAGACCTGAAAAATGAGCAACGCCTTCGCCGAGAATCGAATCACGGACCTCTGAAATACGCGCCCAATGTGCAGACCACCACACCACGAAGGCATACTAGAAAGACGGGAGAAATACTTATATACTCCCTCCTTTTAAAGGGCGACTGCGGTTTTTAGGGGACTCAGTCGCCAAATCCTGGGTGTGGAGAATCGTCATCCACCACCCTTTTAGTTCGGGCGCCGCTGTAGAGACATTAGGACTTTTTTGAAAGCAGGAGATATGAAAAATGAGCAACGCACTCGCCGGGAATCGAACAACGGACTTATGAAATACGCGCCCAGCGTGCAGACCACCGCACCACGAAGGTATGCTAGGGAAGGCGGGAGAAATACCTAATAACTTGAAGTGTTGTTTAGTTATGAAATATAATTTTGAAACTGCTATTTATTACAAAATGTGATATATTTATAATATCTACGAAAGGCAGAAGGATTAAAGTTTATTTCCACGCCATGTCACATCATCACTGCGTCACATCTTCCATCAACTATCAGAACACACTCAAGGCACCCTCTAGTGTTACGCGGTATTACCAATACCAATATGGATCATATTTCCTTAGATAGTTGACCATGAAAGTCCCTCTCGTCTGTGGCATTTATTCTCAACTTTAGTTACTCGTATCTCTACGGAGTGATAGACTTCTTCATCTTCAGCTATGATATCACATTTGTAAGGGGTGTGAATACCAAGTACTTCTTAGACGTGAGTGGCAACGTAGGAAAGTTTGGGATCCACTGCCTTAGATATAAAGCCATCTAATGAGTTACTATATGTAATCAAATAATATTAATCAAACGTTTGGTCAGATTTGATATCTGAAGAATCTTTTTTTTTAAACTGAAAGCACTAGGAATACTGCACATAACTTACACGCGATTATGCATATTAATCAAAAGAATCTACTCCTCTTAGAAACAATAAGATTTCAACAATTCGGTTCTCAGTAGGATATTGATACGGACTACTTTTAACGCAGAAGAATACTTATTGCTTCGCATTTAAGTGAACATCTTTTATTTTTTATTGTACGAACGCTTTCCTCTCATTTTCTTACCAAGCTTTCACAAAGAAATGACTGATCACCATGGTTACAGGTTGAAAAAGAAATCGAGTCTACAACCGAAAATATAGCACGCGTGCTATGTTCGTAGACGACACAAAACTATAACGTTATAAAAAGAAATAAATCTGCACATATGTTGAATACTAGATTCGCTATAATTACTCCTTAATGAGGAATAAACATATTCCATTATACATATTTCCACCTTAAAATAAAGAAGAGCATTATAAAGGCTTTTAAATATTCAAATTCCTAGCATACTTTATTTTACAGTAGGTGGAACAGTTTATAAGGTATTTTCTCTGTCCTTCCACTATGCCTTCGTGGTGTAACGGTAGCACATTCGGCGGGTATTCCAGAGGTTCAGGTTCGAGTTCCGGCAAGGACATTGCTTATGTTTCACGTTTCCATCACCAAAACGTCCTAATGACTCTGCAGTGGCGCTCAAACTAAAAGGTGGTGGACAATAATTCGTCACCACCAGGATTTGGCGATTTATGTACCTTAAGGAATACGACCCGATCCACAGGTAGTATATAAGGTATTTTCTTCCTCCTTCCAGCATGCCTTCGTGGTGTCGGTAGCACACTCGGCGCGTATTCGAAAGGTCCAGGTTCGAGTGCTGGCAAGGGCATGGCTTGTTTTTCCCATCTGCGTAAAATAACCAAATGAAGCTACATTTGAATAAAGAGGAAAAGAGGAAAATACGTATTATGGACTGCTATCTAAAAACCAGATCACCACAAAACAGATGTCTGCACTAGATAAGAGAGAAGGCATACTTTTCGATCAAGACAACGCATGATTTCCCACAATGCGAGAGACACTACAAATATTAAGCCTATACGAATTCGGAATTACGTGTCTTTTTACAGCATTCTGTCTGTACGGGGTCGTCAGATTATATTCTTCAGAAGTTTGTAAACCACTTTAACGGAGAAATTTCATATTAGGATTTAATGTACGCTAAAAATCAGAGATCATTTTACTATTTACTGAAATAAAAAATTTTGACAAAAAATGCATGCAATGTATGATCTTGTACCTCCATGCTTAATATTACTCTCTTTTTTAGAATTTTGCATTTCATTAATGCGTTAAAAATAATTTAATAGCAGTTACGATAGTCAAACGGTGTCAAACAGTGAACCTATGCTCAACCAAAAGCCAAAATGCCTCGTAAGTTTTATGTAACTTTCCTGGAAACCAAACAAATGAAGTTGGGAAGCTATAGATATTTTTAACAATTTTATTTTTTGTATTACCATATACAGTGGAGCCTCAAAATACGAGCACCTCTATATACGAGAAATTGGAGATACGAGGGAAAATTTCGTCTCTAAATACGAGAATGACTCGAGTAACGAGTAATGAGCAACGAACCAGGCTGTTGGTATGCGTGGCGCCATTTCCCGATCCGGTTCGGCTCGGGGAATCCCCTCGTCAAATCACTTAGTGTTCTTTGATTTACGTGTTTGTGCGATTGCGAGTTAATTGGTTTTTTACATTTAATGTGAAAATAATTATTTCACGATGCCTCCCAAGAAGATTGTTGCGTCAGATAATCCTGCAAAGAAAAAGAAGGAAACCATAGCCGTCGAAATTAAGAAAGAAATCATAGATAAACAGAAGCGTGATGTAAGAGGTACGGAATTGGAGAAGACTTACGGACGTTTGACATCGACGATCTGCACTATTCGGAAGAAGAAGGAAGAAATCAAGAAACTTGATGAGGGCAAAGGAGTTACCGTTACTTCCAAGCACCGTCCAAAACTCCTAGAAGATGTTGAGAAGCTGTTGTTGGTGTGGATTAACGAGAAGCAGTTAAAAGGAGATTCGGTGTAGGAAGCTATCATAAACTACGGTTATATTATTTACTAGTGTTATTTGTTAGAATTGATTTTTATGTTGATATTTTTGGGGATGCGGAGCGGATTAACTGGATTTTCTTTATTTTCAATGGGGAAGTTTGTTTCTAGATACTAGAAATTCGCTATACGAGCTCAATGCTGGAACAAATTAAACTCCTATCTCGAGGTTCCACTGTATCAATGTAATCACCACATTACACAATGCTATTTTCAACATTATCAGTGACATGCTTACATACTGCAACTGGGGGTTATATAGAACTGAATACCTCCTTTGTAAAGTTATTTCGCTTCTATCCGCAGCCACATAGGTAAAATGCATGCAGGTGAGTTCCGCATTCGTGTAGTGGTATATAACGTTCCAAATTAGCACGAAGAATGCCTGTTTACCCCAAGAAATCGCTTTGATTTTTGCTCAACAGCGTCTCGTACCATCTCACCGCCCTATCTCCACACACACACATCTTCCATTAAAATTTCTGCCCTCTCTACCTGCCTTTGAATTTTTGCAGTTATTGTTTAATGTACTCTGTACTTTTAAAAGTTCATGGGATTGCAAATAATAAAAAGACGATGTCAAAGTTACACTTTCTTTTTCTTTTTTTTTAACGGAGCTTTCTAAATTTAAGTAAACACTTATCTAGAGTCCCTAAACCTCCTTATCTAAAGTTAATATAGGACATCTTAAGTAATAACATAACCTCATTTCTGTCATAAATAAAAACCGACTTGATAAACTGCATTTCTGTTATTCGACGCTTTTGAGGTTCTCTTTCCTCTCGGAAAGAAATAAAAAACTGCAGAAGAAACAGAACGGGTTATTTGCGAAACCGATTCGAGAGATGATCCTGTTCAGGAAGACCGGAAGAATTTGAGGATGGTGAATTCCAAGAACAACTTGAAAAAGGCACTCTTCAAACACTGAAAGAGCACGAAAACGAATATATTTGGTCCTCTTCCCTTTAATAAAGTAAATAGATTCCATTATCCAATAAGCATTTGCAAGTACAGAGTTATTGTATTTTAGGAATGAAAATCCCCGCCCATAGGCGACCCCAGGACGAAGGGAATTGGGCATTTGCCCTTTCTCAGAATGGTTTATTTCATTTTATTGCAGCAAGGCTATCTGCTTAAGGAAAGAGATGCCTTCGAGGAGGACTTTCCAAAACTGGCTCGTATACGCGTTACACACAGGAAAAATCACGAAAACGCCCATGCAGCCAGACCGGTGGTGAGGATTCGAACCGCGGACCACACTACCTGGGATTAGCGACTTCATCGCTCGGCCGATTGTGAGCGCCTTCACCAAAATCGAATAAAAAGTGTGTTTTTGAATTGGTGCATGCACAGTATATGCACAGTACATGTGTTTTTTTATTTCTGCGATATTGTATTCTATAATCTATTACTTTAAACCAAATTAAATATTTAAATAAAATTTTAAATGCAAATATTTGTCTACAGTCTTTGTCTTTTCTATAGATTTTCTATAGATTTCTATAGTTTCTATAGATGCCCATGTCCATGCAGATATGGGCATCTGCAGAAACTTTATGAATTAAATTATGAAACATTAATTTCAGAAATAACAATCTACATCATGTAAGTTATACCAGTCTATATTATAAACAAAAGCTGTCTTGAAGGAATAGAAAGAGGCCACACAGTAAGGATAAAAAATATTCAGGATACTGAAAATCAGTCTTAATAACTACTGCAAAAATTATAAAGTAACAATTCTACAGTTATAATTGGCTGGAATGATTGTTTCTGTTTTACTCTTGCATCTTTTAATCAAATAATATTTTTTCTCAGAAACTCTTTGATGTATCCGTTGACCCTTTGGGCTAAAAAGACATAGCATTTTTGGCTTAAAGTTAAGAGAGATTAAAATGATATAGGATTCTTAGAATTTTTAAATTTTATTTTATAAAATTGTTACCTCTGTTTTCTGGAAGATTTTAGGTTAACTTGATTATTAATGCTGTTTTCAATACAGCTTTGATGAAGTAAGTAAAACAGATCTGAAACTGGAGTTATACAGTTCACTGTTAGATTAAAAAATATTAATTAATCTTAGTTAGCTCTAGCTTAGAACTATAGAGAACAGATAATAAAAATTTAGAAAGCGAATTTTTAGAGTGCTAGTTAATTAAACTACATTTCCAAATTTTAATTTTAGTTAACCGGAAAAATTAAACCGGTGCCATTTAAAAAGTCACTTTCGTAAATGAATATAATATCAGACTATAAATGATTTAACAGATAAATCCAACTTCTTTCCATTGTTAGGCAGAGGGGCAATTTGCCCAGACGGGCTTTAAATTTCATTTCGGCATTTTGCATCGTCCATTATAAAACGGTGTTTCACTTTTCAAATTGTTGCCACCAAATATTAAAGTCCTGCATGACACGCTTATAAAATCCACTACATGAATATTTAGAATACTTTACTTTCAAGATTGAACGTTCATTTTCAGTTTCAGGCATTTTTAATTTAATGGGCTTTGTTCCTGAAGGACTACTGATTTCGTTTTGCGATTTTGCGTTGAATCACTATAAATGTCCGTTTCACTTTTAAAACTGTTGCCACCAAATGTTAGAGTCCTGAATTTAGTTAGAGTCCTGAGTTTGAAGAAATTAAATAATGAAAATTCTGCATGAATGTATGTCTATTTCTCACATTCTGATAAAACAAATGTACATAGAGCCGTCGAATTTTGAATGACGTAATCCTCCTACGAATATGGGCATATGGAAGACCAAATTTGAAATTTGGAATTTGTTTTATGATCGATTTCATATTTTGTAAAATTTTTAATGAGTTTTTGATTAACAAACTCAAGGATTTCAAAGCGAGCAATAGCAACACTCTACAGGGGGTGCCATTTTATCTCCAGCGCGCGCGGAACTATGTATCGGAAATTGTGTATCATCCTGTTATGCGGAAAATTTTTATTTATATTTCACTTTTTGCCTAGAAATAAAAAAGGAACTGAAAGCTTTCAGATTTTATATTACGCCCAAAGGCGCGTTTTTCTAACGTTTTGTGTGTTACCTTTATTTATTACACATCATGTTCTTCGCACTTCAAAAATATAAAATTCAATTCAATAGCAATATCAAAAAAATATTTACGCGCGCTGGAGATAAAAATGTTTTTTTTTTTTTTTTTTGTTTTTTTTTTTTTGTTTTTTTTCGTACAGTGTTGCCATTGCTTGCTTTGAAAGCGTTGAGTTTGTTAATTAAAAATTCGTTTAAGTTTTACAAAATTTGAAATAGATAATAAATCCAATTCGAAATTCAAAATTCGAGCTTCGAAGTGCACATGTTCGGTTGGAGGACTACGTTATTCAAAATCGGATGGCTCTAGGTACCGTTGTTTTTTCACAATGCGAGAAACAATAATGCATTCATGCAGATTCTTCATTATTTAGTTTCTTAAAATATAATACATGGCGATAATATTTGGTGGCAATAGTTTGAAAGATAATCAAAGCAGAATGTGAAACGACGCAAAATGCCGTTTTGAGACTAACAGCGCGCTACTAGATTACCGCCGCTTTGGGCTAAAAAGACATAAAATTTTTGGCTTAAAGATAAGAGGGATTAAAATCACATAGGATTCTGAGAATGTTTTAATTTTATTTTATAAAAATTTTATTTGTAGTTTCTGAAAGATTTTAGGTTAACTTGATTATTAGTGCTGTTTCCAATACAGCTTTGATGAAGGAAGTAATACAGATCTGAAACTGGAGTTATACAATTCACTGTTGGATTAAAAAATATTAATTAAAGTTAGTTTACTCTAGCTTAGAACTAAAACATAGACTGACATGATAGCTACCATACACGAAATGAGAGAAGAGATAAGAAAAATTCAGAAGCGAACTTTTTAGAGTGCTAGTTGAGCAAACTACATTTCCAAATTTTAGTTAATCGAAAAAGTTTTCGGTTTCGTTAAATATCAATGCAATATCTCTTTTTCAACAGTCATCATGACAATAAAATATTTCTCTGAAAAAAGAATTACTGATTACTTTGTGTTTTCTGAATAAGTATATTAAAAATCAGTTCTTTGAAAACTGGAACTGCCGTGGGTTTCAGCCAGTTGGCAGATAATAGGGGGACCGGAAAGTAATGTCGTTTCTGCGCATGTTGATATTTGATTGTCATTTGTCAGCTCATTGTTTATCTCGAAGGCGTGCCAAAGTTATTTTAAGGTTATTGTGACTTACTCGCTTCTAAATAATTCAATATAAAACTTTTTTTTGCAATTTTGGGTGAAATGGCCAGCATATCCGGCACTGTATGCTTTAGTTTCGCAAGGATAGTAACGCAACAGTTACGACCAAAACCATTTGCGATGTTTATCCACGTGCATTAGATGTTAGTAAATGCCAAAGATGGTTTTTCAAGTTCAACTCCGGTAATTGTGATCTCTCTGACTCCTATCGATCAGGAAGACCAACAACATTAGACAACGACATGCTAAGGGCAGACGTGGAAGCAAATCCATGTCAAACAATCGAGGAACTGTCAGACACCCTTAATCAACCTTGGTCGACTATCCAAAAACATTTAGATCCAAAAACATTGGAAAAATAAGTAGAGCAGATGTTTGGGTCCCCCATAATCTGTCCGAAGAAAACAAAGCCAACCGATCCAACACATGCAAAAATAATGAAAACTAGATCCTATATGATAATCTGAAACGCAAAAGGCAGTTTTAATAGGGGTTACAAACGGTTTACATCCCAAAAAAGCGCTTCTGTGTGTTTCGTGGAGAATTCGCGGAATAGTTCATTTTGAATTGCTGAAACCTGGAGAAACTGTTAATGCAGACCTTTACTGTGAACAATTGGACGGAGTGAACCAATCTTTAATCGAAAAATATCAGTTGTCAACAGAAAAAGCGTTATTCTGTAACACGACAACGCAAGACCGCACTGTGCAAGACGAACACTGGAAAAAATGAATGAATTGGGGTGGGAGGTACTGCTATACTCACCCACCATACTCGGCCGATATCGCAGCACTGGATTTCCATTTATTCGGATCCCTACAACATTTTCTTAGTGGCAAAAAATTTGAAAATTTGGGATGATGTCCAAAATGTCCTCTCTAGATATTTTACTCAAAACGAATTGAGTTTTATCGGTCCGGGACTGAAAATCTGCACATTAGATGGCAAGAGGTTGTTGATAACGAGGGTGATTATATTATTGATTAAAAAATAAAAACTTGTTAAATATGTATTCGTTTGAATTTAATGTAAGAAAGCGACATTACTTTCCGGTCCCCCTATTACTTATGTCATAGTCATATGGAAAAGTCTTAGAGCAATCACTCAACGAATAAACATTTAAATATGACAATTAATAGGCTGATTATTGTTATAGTTTTAATCATACCGAAAAAATTGAATTTTAAACTACTGGGTTGAAACATAAGTAATGGCCGTTTATGTTGTGTTTAAAATTACGCGGTAAAAATAAAATGTATTGGCATAATGTTTTGCGTTGTGCTAAAGAGAATCTTTCTCTCTACAAGAAGGCGTATTTGTCTGAGCTAATTTTATTATTTCTCAGATCATTAAAATGGAGTGTCAAAGTCGACAGAAAAAAGCACTTCCGACACCTTCTTCTTTTTGTGTTTAGTCGAGGCGCTGATGCTGTAGAAGTTGCCCAAGAGATTTGTGAAGTATATGAAGAAGGAGCAATGCCTGAATGAACTGCAAGAAATTGGTTTACCAAATTCAAAAACGGAAATTTCGGCCTCGAAGACGCTGCTCGTTCCGGACGACAAAATGAGTTTCATGTAAGAGCGTTCGAATCAACTTCTGCACGAAGACGCGCATCAAACCACTCGAGAATTAGCCGAACGAATGGATTGTAGCCAAATGACTATAGTTCACTGTCTTGGGTTTATGGGTAAAGTCTAAAAACTCGGATATTATTGACTAATTGTTTTTCTTTTGTTAAAATAAAAAAATTTTAATTAAAAAAGGCCGTTACTTATGTTTCAAGCCAAAATAACTATATTTACCTGGAATTAAACATAAAAAGTAAACAATAAAATATTACGTAATAACATATTTCGGAGAAACCTTTATATTATGATTCATTTTTTACGTTATAACGCAATGAAATCATAACACAATGAAAATTGAGAAATATTTTACAATTAAGATATAACAGTGCATATATTAGTAAACTAATAGAATACTGTTATTTTATGAATGATAATCAATATTATTATTATTTGTTTATGAGAATTTGATTAATGTTACTTATTAATGATAATTTTATTACCGATAATTTCAAATGACAGCAGGTTTATGAAGCAAAAAAAAAAAAAATACTCTCACTTAAAAATTGCTTTATATTATGTTTTACATGAAAGAAAACGTAAATCCAGAAGTTATCCATTTTTTATTTTTAGTCTAAACGGTCAATTTGCCCAGAAAGGTTATTAATTTTGTTTTGGCATTTTACGTCTTCCACTATAAAGCGGCGTTTTGTTGCCACCAAATATTATTGCTCTGTATTACATTTAAAGAAATTAAATAATGAAGAATCTATATGAATGTACGTTTCCCGCACTCTGAAGAAACAACGGTACCTAGAGACATCAAACTTTGAATAACGTAGTCTTTCACTCGAATATGGGCATCTGAAAGCCCAAATTTGCAATTTGTTTTATTATCTATATCATATTTTGCAAAACTTAAACGAATGTGTGATTAAAAAATTTAACGATTTCAAAGCGAGCAATGGCAACACGGCATGGGAAAAAATTTATCTCCCGCGCGCAAGACTGTGTATCGGAAATTCTAAAGATATACTCTTTTTAAATATTTTGCGATATTGCTGTTAAATTGAATTTTATGGTTTAAGTGCGAAGAACATGATATTTAATAAATAAAAGTAATACACAAAACATTAAAAAAAACCTCACACCTTTGGGCGTAATATAAACTCTGAAAGCTTTCAGATTTTTCTTATTGTTATTTTTATTTATACCACATACTTCGGGTGTCCAATGCAGAGTATTTATACTTTTTTTTACCGGATATGCGATGTAGAGGGTTATAAAGGGATAAACATTGATTGAATTTATTGAAAATAATTCTAAGGTTGACGAATACGATAAACGATGAACCATAATTTTTTTTTTTTTTATTTCTTAGATTACGAAAATGAACAGTAATTTTTAGGCACTGCAGGTAAACAATGCCTCAGAATTTGACATCTAGGCACCATTTAACTTGATCTGAGATTTTTAATTGATGAAAAGGAATAAGCTACATGGGTAGAATATTTATTTTTATGCATAACGTAGAGCATGTAACGTTTATGAAGACAATAATGATTACAAATAATCAACTGAATATCAGTCAACATATCAACGGTTGTGTCATTGATGCTACACACAATCAATACATGGGATAATTTAATAAATTAAATGATAATTATAGGATGGATTAGGCATATTTTAATTCACAATAATAAAGAAAAATGTTTGAAATTACAGACATGAAGCAACGTTTTATTGTTATCTATACCTGTTGCCATTCTAGAGAAAATAAACTTCGCAACAACAAAGATAATTTTGTAGGTAGAGAAAGTGCTGCTACAGTTGCATTTTTTAGTTATGCTTTTCTCTGCCTATCACGCAGTTAAAATATGATATTTAATGTGTAAAAAAAATCTGAAATGTTTACAGATTTTAAATTAGGTCCTAAGGGGCGTTTTTTTTCATTTTGTGTGTTTTAAATATCATGTTCTTTGCACTTAAACCATAAAATTCAGTTCAACAGCAATATCGCAAAATAATTTTAAAATGAACATATCTTTAGAATTTCCGACACACAGTCTTGAGCACTGGAAATACTTTTTTTTCTTCCCGTACAGTGTTTCCATTGCTCGCTTTGAAATCGTTGAGTTTGTTAATGAAAAATTCGTTGAAGTGTTACAAAACATGAAATCTGTAATAAAACAAATTTCAAATTCAAATTAGGGCTTGCAGATGCCCATATTCTATGGATGATTACGTTATTCAAATTTTGATGGCTCTAGGTACCGCTGTTTTGAATCGACTCAAAATGCCCAAATGAAATGAATAGTCCTTATGGGTAAATTGCCCCTTTGTACTAATAATGAAATTAAATAAATGAACATGGAAGTTAAGAAAAAAGAGGATACTAAAAGAAGAATTGTGCGGTAGAAGTTTAAAATATATTTAAGAAAAAAATTCAAGGACTAACATTGGAAATTCTGATTTGTTAAATTATAAATTTGAGTTCCAGTTCTTTTATTTCGTGTACCATTAATGTATAATTGAAAGGATAAAATATTAAAGATGTCATGATAGATGACACATCTCCCGAATCTTAGCATTTATCGATTCTTCTTGACAACAAAATGATTATGATATCAAATACAAATAGTTTATTAGTTTATTATTATTTATATTATGATAAAACTTAATGAATAACAAAACATAAAAACATTTAGGATTTAACATTAATAAATTAACATTTATGATTTATTAATAACATAATTAATATTAATAACAACATTAATGATTATTAATAACATTTAATGATGTTTTGTTAATTAATAAAAGCTTGTAAACATAAAATTGATACTGATTGATTATTAAATGATTTAAAGCAATAGATAATTTGGTGTCAACATATTTTAAGAACTTATTAAAATAGTAACGGATCAACACAAAATTTATACAAATCATAGATTTGTGACATACTTCAAAGGTTTTTTTATGATACAGAAGATTTATAATTTTAGCTTCATTAGTGACATCTAAAAGAATATTTTGCACATGATTAAATAACAAAATTTTATTGTAAACCAGGTGACTCTAAATTTAAAAAATAGTTAATTTGTGAACAAAACTGATAAATTAAATTTCTCATAAGACTTGATATTATAATTAATTTTTTAAGCGGTCGAAAATATTTTTGTCAACACACTTAAGGTATAATTTTCTGAATGCATATTTTCAGACGGTCCTTTTCACAGTGGATGGAGGGAATGAAAGAATACTTATCAATAAAGTTTTTATCTGCTTTGATATCAGATTTTTAAAACAAAATTTAAAAATGAATTTCATTAATTTTACATGTAAGGAAACTTTCTTTAGAGTTTAATTTCCACATTTTCATATTTAGTTACAGAAGTGCAAAGTTTTATGCATTTTACTTAATGTGAAATGTAGGACTTTACCAGACACATTTACCCAAAACACAGTAAAGACTGCTATAAATTTCTACGAAAATGAGATAAATAAGTGGAACAAAGAACTGTGGAGAACGTACCCCATTTATATCAATCAGTTAGGTCAGTTATTTAATTAGTACTGTTATGTTTTTAATAATTAACGGATACCAGAAAATAACTGAGTAAAGCATCTTGCTGCTGTATATCATTACTAAACAGATTTAACTTAAGAGTGCATGACACTAAATTATATAACGGCGCATATCTAATACTGATGATTACACAACAGCTTCACTTTAACAAAGAAAAACGATACCAAAAAAAAAAAAAAAAAATGCACAAAGAAAATAGAAGCATTTGTGATGCTTCCCACTACGTGTTTATTTACATCATAATGAACTTTATACCAAAAGTGAGCAAAAATGTTTCATTCTAGATTGCAGAATAACAAAGTTTACGTTTTCTAAATGCAATTGATTTGAAAAGCACAAGTGTAATTGACGATATTGGTTTAAGATAAGCTCATATAAAACATATACAAAAAAAGCATTAGAAATAAGTCGAATTTTGCAATTCAAAATAAAACCACCCATGCGTTCCCTTTAAGTAACGAATACTTTTCAATCAACCTGCTGCAAAAGCAACGAATTTCATCGACTCGCCTGTTATTCCCAACGCCATGTCTGCCAGACGTTTCCCATACACGCACACACACACAGACATACACACACACATAAGTGCACTATTTTCTCCCGACAGAATCTTGCTCCCTAGTTTCCCCCCTTATGAAAAGCGGAGCATACAAAACAATGTTGGTACTTACAGTTCTTTGGATAAGTTTCATTGAGATGGAAGCTTCTGAATCAATTATTTCCACAGTGCATGTAAGATAAAAATGTAAAAAAGCTATGGAAAAAGATGATATATCTCCAGAAGGGTTTTTTATTTTTTTTTATTTTTTAATCCTCTTAACTAAGGGTTCACGGCTACCTGAAAGGGAATTTTCGTTTCGGGCATTTAAGAAGGTTGAACTAGAGCTCTAATTCCTAGCGATGTACGGGGTATCCAGTAAGTGCAGACCGCGGGTTCCACTTTGCTTGTGGAGGGGGGGAACAGAGATGCCTAAGGGTTGCCGGACCCATGCGAGAGGAACTTCGCCAAAATGGCGACAGAAGACTCGTTGCCAGGTGACGAATTAAGTTCGCTTGTTAAATACGCAAAAACAAACATTGTGCGTTTTGCTACAGTGCGGAGATAGTTGCTAGGAGTTTCTAAATCTACTAAGTCATGAATTAAGCAGAACTTAGTTTAATTACTAAAGCTAAAGTTTCAACGAATTGCGTTATTAAGCATGTGTAACTACTGCATGGAAAAAAGTCGTATATTCAAGAAACATTGCGAGCGCTTTAGAGATTTAATACTTCATAGAGCAAATTTTATTTTGGCAGATTTTAAAAAATCTGAAAGGTATCAATTTTTAAATTACGACCAAAGAGGCGTTTTTTTAAATTTTATTAATTTTTTGTGTTAAATTTATTTATTAAATATCATGTTCTTCGCACTTAAACCATAAAATTCAGTTCAAAAGCAATACCGCAAAATAATTTTATAAGGAGCATTTCTTTAGTATTTCCAATTCAGAGTCTCGCACTCTGGAGATAATTTTTTTTTTCCCCTCTACAGTGTTGCCATTGCTGGCTTTCAAATCGTTTAGTTTAATAATCAAAAATTCGTTGACGTGTTATAAAATATGAAATCGATAACAAGCAAATTTCCAATTCAAATTAGGGCTTCCACATGCCCATATTCTATGGAAGATTACGTTATTCAAATTTTGTTAGCTCTAGGTACCGTTGTATTATCCGAATGCGAGAAACATACATAAATTCATGCAGATTCTTCATTATTTAATTTCTTTAAATATAATATAGGGCGATAATATTTGGTGGCAACAATTTTAAAAGTGAACCGACATTTATAGTGAACCAAAGCAAAAGGCCAAAACGAAATTAATAGCCCTACTGGCTAACGCCCCCCTTTTTTTTATTTGAAAACATACAGACTCCCCGTGCACCACATATGTACAACACGGGGCTTACAAAAGTTAACTAAAGCATTAAAAGCATTACTTTACGAAAAGAGATAAGTTCACTGGCTAAGTCACTCCGAACATTTTCAAATCGTTCTGCAAGCACAATCTAGGGATATCAAATGTAGGGCATGAGAAAATCAAATGTTCCACATCCTGAGGCACTTTTTTTGAAAATTCACATAAATTGTTTGATCTTAGATTAAAACGAAGCAGGTAACTTGCAAATTTACCGTGACCAGATAAAAACTGATACACTTTAAAATTTATACAGAGAAAAGACTCGGAATGCAGACTATGGTAAATAGATAGAAAGAACTTTTTGGTGACCTCAGCATTACAGGGCTAAAAACTTGAAATTTTCTCTGAGACTGCACGAATGACAGAATAGGAAATTAATAAATAAATTGCAAATGGAAAACTTCAGATAACAATCTAATAGCTTAGATATTACAACTTAAAATTTCAAAAATTAATAAAGTATTAAAATTATTAAAAATATAAAACGTCATAAAAATTTAAAAGCATCATTATTCTATGTCAGGTACATTACAAATGACCAAAAGAAAAGGGAAAAAAGGGGGAACTTTCAATATCTGCAACAAAGTTACAAATTTTCATAGAAAATATCAAATAGTTGCATTATAAATTAAGTGTATTTTAATTTATACCATTAGATACATTAATAAAAAAAGTAAATTAGAGCTTAACTGAAAAAATGAGCGTTTATTTTCTTTAAATTGCTCTGTTTGTTAATCAATAACTATAATAATGATTAAAATTCCAAAGATAAATTAAAGATCTTATATTTCGTCGTAAGTCAACCTGCCAGTAGCGACAGAGCGAGGATAATAAATTAAAGATCTTAGGTATTTATGGTGGTAACACATGGATTTAAATCGCTAATGTTTTTAATCAATTGGCCTCTTTTGCGAAATGCGGCCTAAAGTAGTTACTATAAAATAATAAAACATATAACGATATACATGAGCCAGTTTCCCTTAGAAAATCCTCTACGTAGGCATCCCTTTTTTCAGGCAGTTAGCCTTAGCGTGCTTCACCATAATAAAATAAAAGAAATCAAACCAAAAATAAAGTCATTATATCGAGTCCAGACAGTAAAATTTCATTGATTCTAGCTAAAACAATTTCATAAAAATATTTAATGATTTTTAATAATAAATCAAAAAATATTACTTTTTTTACTTGCTTGTACGAAATAAAAGAAATACTGTGATGGCAAAAAATTTCGAGTATCGTATTTTATAGAAAATATTCATTTTGACCACTCTCGAATCCATTTGAACAATTTTTTGTGACATCTGTAAGTACGGGCAGAATAAAGGACTGTTTTTCTCAAACGATTTGTAAAATGAATTTAAAGTGGATTCAAAAGCGATTTTTCTCGTGACACCTGTACGTACGTACGTATGAATGTATCTCGCATAACTCAGAAACGATTAGGAGTAGAATATGTTGAAATTTTCTATATGAGAGAGCTACAGGATCTTGTTTTTTGCCCAGCGGCACCAAAAATTAAGTTTAAATTTGTGTGTACCGAAAATGTTGTCTTTCTGCCCGTCGAACTGTTTCTTTTCGCATAGAACCTCTAATTTTAAGTGCAAAAAAAAATTTTTTTTTTAAACTGCTTTTTGGTCTTTTAGGTTCTTCTGTATTTCACAGTTTTTAATGAAGGTGTTCTGAGATTTTATATATAACATGTGAAGTGAAACTGTATTGATTGAATGAGAAATATATCTGTAATGAAAATTCAAGGAAATAAATTTAAATTAAATTCAGCAGAAAATGTGTATAATTCAATAGGCCGTACAAAAAAGTCACGTGGTGTCCACATCAGATTTTTTTTACTACATCTGTTTAATCAAACGATCCAGTCCAACAATACTAGCTTTTAGATGGAATAGGCGGGAATGATACGGACTCGTATGAGTACGTTGCAGAATTTCTAATTATACTCATGTGTCGAATTATATATATATATATTTTCTTTGTGCTTCTTATATTACATATTGCATGTGTTGAGCACTATTAATGTACGGTAATATGTATATGTTGAGTCCTGTTCATATACTGCATACTTAATGTAAATGTACCACATATGTAAACATATTAGTCTTATGGTATAACGCATGTCAGAGGCATCCAGGAGCCACATAATAACACTCAAGGTTAATTTGTACACATGTAATTCTTCTGTAAATTCTCATCTGTATTTATAGTGCCCTTGCATGGGAGGTATGTACGCCCTGGATGATGAGAATCCCATGGGGGGGGGGTGCTTTGGTCGGTAGGACTGACCTCTGGATGAATCCGACGCTGAGTCTGGGCGCTCGGTGCGAGACTCCTGTGTGGCTCCATTCAAACCATCTCTAGATAAGGGTGGATGTGGTGCTGTACTAATTAACCGCTACAATAAAGTGACAGTGCCCCCGTCCACCGTCACTTATCACTTTAGATGGAATAGAAATAATGCAGTGAACTGTGGTGAATACTGTAGTTCATTATATAATTTTTTTAACATAACAACTACTTTTAATAACCCTTCAAGTAAAGTAAAATGTTTTAAAGAATTTAATTTTTTCAGCGCACAGAAGCATCTTATTTTTCAACAATTAAATACGGATCAGTTCAGATCTTTCAGCAATACTGACATTATTTTTGACATGTTATTGCATTTTTCAATATAAATTAACGATACTCAAATATCAATAGCTTTAATTTATCTTGCTTTTGTTTTTATTTAAGAATCTGATAATACGGGAACACAATTGTCGTTCTATAGCAATCGATATATATTTGTAGTGAAAGTCATCTGTAGAAAAATTTATTTTTCTTTCTATCTGTGCCACGAAGCCTGACGAATGTTTTTCAAGAAACCACAAAATAGATCAAGAAAGAAGCTTAAAGAGTTATTATTACAAGATATAGGATAGACTGCACAGACTAAACTCGCACGAACTGTTAGTATGAGTTCAGTCAAGTAAGTCAATTAAATACATTTTTATTTAAATTAATGAGATTAAAAATTAAAAAAATATATTCTTTAGAAATGTGTTAATTGCTTTTAAATGGCTCAGTTTCTTAAGCCGTAACAGACATTAAATTTGAAAGTTAAATACCAACCGGCAAAATTAAATCATTTTGCCGAATGGCAACACACTGGCTCATGGAAGAAATTTTATTTCCTGAAAGCAACAAATTGCTAGCCCACAAATAATAAAATTTGTTGATTATTTTTGAAAGACGTATCTTACACTTTGGCAACGCACTGGCGCGGGGAAGAAAACATTATTTTTTTCAAGCAGTGGTAACACATTGCTTTACAATCTCTGAGTTTGTCAATTAAAAATTCACTAAATTCGCATACAATTTGAAATAAATCAAATTGAAACTTCGAAATTCCAAATTCGGATTTCCATGTGCACAGGATCAAGTGGACGCCTTTGAGTGTTCACTTGATCACTCAAGATTTAGTGGCTCTAAGTGCAGCAGATTTTCCACAGTACGAAAAACAAACATAAATACGTGCATATTCTTCATTACTTATTAATAAAGATAGCAGTTGATTAGAAGAAAATCTGCCAAGTCAAAAGACAGTTACAAAATCATTAAAATGCTCTGTGTACACTGTAAACAAAGTGATTAACGCTGATTTGAATTTTAAAAAGGCGAATAAACATAATGTGCATCGTCTCTCTCCACGGCATGTCGCAGAAAGCGCTGCAAAATTCTTTATAAGAAACATTTATCCGGACAAAAATGGAAAAATGTTGTCACAATAGACTCAACGTCTTGGGTGTTTTTAAATGACTGCAGTAAAAAGAGATATAATTATTACCATCAAAGAGGACAAAAAATCTTAAAACATGGTTGAAAGAATCTAAAGAAAGTTTTTCCCGAAGGGATTTATGATTGTTGCTCGTTTTTCATATAACGGCAAACTAAAAACAAAGAGAATAGAGAAAAATGTTAAGATCAACTCCTCATATATTTTACACCCACCGCCCAGACGGTATAGTGGTTAGGGAAGGCAAATGCCATACCCAGAGGTTCGCCTGGGTTCGAATCCCGGAGAAGGCATGGTTGTAACTGTCCTTCCCTTCATAGGAGACAAAGGTGGCCCACGTGTTAGATGCCTCCATAATAAAGTGACCACTACTTCCGGCCTTATTGTGGCCAAGCCAAAGTCGGCTGAGGGCATGCCATTGGAAAAAATATTTTATACCCAATTTTCAAATATGAAATATATTTTCTTTATTTGCACTACCATCAATCAGTAAAACTGCATTAAGACAAAGCAAGCACACAATACGTCAAAAATCGACTTTACGTTCCTGGACAAAATGCAACAAGAAAACGGGTCTCAAGGTCATAACCCTTCACTCAGATGCTACCATAGGGATTGGCCAACTCCGGCAAGCCGGAAGGTTCTATCCGGTCCGCGGATAGAATTTTGATTTGCCGGTCCGAGGCAAATTAAAAGATATAAGTATTTATATATTATATACCATCTCCTTTTCTACTTTGTTTAAATATTATTTTTTTCTTCCTTTTTTTCAAAAGGCTGATGAGCTTTTAACTTTCAATATTTTTGTTCTACAAAACATAAATCGACGGAAATAGCAAGCACAGACAGCTTTCAATCGGTAATGTGTTAAAACCGGGAAGTTCTTTGTTAGTTATAGCTGCAGATTGGCACCAACAAGCGTTATCTCTTTCTCGGGGAGCAGACATATGGGAATCCAATATAGGTGAATTAGACCTTTTAGAAAAAACTTAATCTTAACTACATTATCTTAACTTAATAAGAAAATTTAATCTGTTTGCTGGGCAGCTAGCCAAGAACGGCTTGTCTCATTTTTCGAGGTTTAAGTACAATACCCTCAGGAAATGAAGAGAAGCTTAAGAATTATGAAGATTGTTAGAAAAAAACTGCATTTTAAGTTCAAATGAAGATTTCAAGATTTCAGTGCCATTCAAACAGAAATGGATATTTTTACCATGCCTTTCAATGTAAAATATAAAGCAGTTAGCTCAGATTTGCAGCTTGAATTAATTGAGTTTGAGTCTAACAATCATCTCAAGTAGTTTTTTCTAAATGTGCCAAAGTTAGAGTTTTATAAATCATTATCGAAAGTAAACTTCCCAAATTTAATATTTTACGCCCAGAAAATCAGTGCTATGTTTGCTTCATCTTATATATGTGAACAAGTGTCTTCAACTATGAAACCCAGAAAGAATTATTTCAGAAGTAGACTGACAGATAAGCATTTAGCCTCGTTTCTTAGAATCAGTACATCTCACTTCGGAACTCAATATAAGGAATTTAAAAAAATGAAATCCCAATTTTATGCATCTCATTAACATATTTAAATTGTAATACTTGTATATTGTTTTTAAAATTTTAGAAAAATTTATCTTGTCCCGCCATACTTTTTGTTTTCAATTTTTGGCCGGCGACCGAAAACGTTTGCCCATCCTTGTCCTACCAAATCTCCTGATAAGAAATAAGGTCTATGGAATTTTGCGCGTTTGGAACTTTTAAAAAGCGGATTGTCCAAACACCGTTCTACAGCTCTCCTTGGACTTTGGAAAGCCATTCAAGAAGAATAGAATAAAATACGTCTTCAAAATACTGCAAAAGATTTTATTGTTTTGTAAATTACGATGTAAAAAGATAATGAGGAATAAGGGTTATAAAACAGAAATATTTAAAACTAAATATTTTTGGTAAAAAATTTCTGTAAATACAATGAAAATCGTCCAAAAAATATACGAACAGCCTCTGCGCCATTTGTTACTGCTTCAAGGATTAGGATTATTCAATCATAGCAAAGAACACGAGGGCTATCTGCTTAAAAGAAGGGATGCTTTCGTGGAGGAGTTTCTAAGGAAAACTGGCTCGTATACACGTTACACATGGGGAAAAACACGAAAACGCCCATGGAGCCAGCCCGTTCGCGGGTTTCGAACCTCGAACCAAACTACCAGTGTTCAGCGTCTTTACCGCTCGGCCGCTGGTGGGCTTGTTCCTGCTCCAAACTTATTTATTCGTAAACATTATGCTAAAGGTAAACTGCTTAGCATGTTTCTTTCTTTTATGTTTCTTGCTACAGGTAAACTGTTTAGTATGTTTCTTCTTTCCGTCTGTTTATAAACTGCCTAGCATGTTCTACTTCATGTTTCTTGAAAACATGATATGAAAACATGTTGGAATGTTCGCTTAGAGAAAATGTAAAATTAAACGATAGTTAGTTACACATACCTCAAAGTTTTTGACTTAATTTCTTATTTCTGAATCTAAAGATAGAAACAATTTGAATACAATTTTTTAATGCAAAAGTTTAAAAGAATTTTCATATTACATTATATATTAACAAATTCTATTTCTTCTATTTTTAGAATGCACGTTTTACTTTTCATTGCATAAATCGTTGGATCTGTGTTTATCATACGCAAGATATAAAAATTATTGCTTTACATTTATTATGTTAACAAAAATGAACTAAATATTCATAGAAAATAAATACGGATTCCGAAAAATTTCATTTCCAAATTATGCAATAAAACGTATTTATACGGTTTTTGTTGTTTTATATTACTTTTATTTTATTTCGAAACGAAATTTGAATAAAATCTTTTTAATGAGCACGGACATGGGTTTTGGAGATCTCTTTTCATATACTAATCATATGTTTAGAGAATATGATGTATGAAATAAAACTAAGTACATGATATTTCTCAAACTCTTCAAAAATAAAAAGTGAAGAGATATAAATGGAATAATAATACCCTTCACTAAAAATGCATCTCATCTACTTAACGTTTTCCAAAACAAGTGTTTAAATGTTGACTGTCTTTCAACAGTAAATATGCTGTTGCTTCTTCGTGTAATAATCCCAATTCTAGAATCCTAATCTTAATATATTTTTGTAATTAAGGGTAACCATTAATTTCAAACCACTAATGGTAACCATTTATTACAAAAAATATAAATTCCTGATAAACATACGGAATAAAACATTATAATATGTCAGTCAGCCAGTTTCAAAGAACGTGAAAGTCAACCTGCTAAACTATCTGCCCATGCGGTAGCAGAAAATCGATGCTAATGCCTTGATTTAAGTGCACTGTCAGCAGATTTGTCTTTCGAAACATCAATGAATCGCACGCTAATAGGTGTTGAAAGCTTCAAGGTAATTTACATAACAAATACCATGTTCTGCGAAAATGTATTGTATCCTTTGGCATTTAAATAGGCAACCTATTAAACAAAGAACTAGTCAAACTATTCCAGAAAGACATATCATGTTTGTGTAAGTTATATGTGTAATTTCAACCAAAGATAGATTTATGAATAAGTAAAATAACATTGCATGAGATTAATGAAATTCTGGTACATATTAAAATAATAATAACAATTTTGTTGAAAATCATATAATCCCTAAAATAATGAGCACGGATGAAATTTATTGATCGATAGCGTAGAGTAGTCCCTTATGTACAATCAGCCGTCCAACCGGTTAGCATCGTTGACTGCCGTGCCGAAAGGATCGAATCCCAGAGAAGGCAGGGATGTTTGTAAATGTATAGTGTCCGTGCGGCATGAGGGTACTAAATATGAGAAAAGCCGAAAGTCTTCTCGAGAGGTTGATGGTAGGAGATGACTGGGTGGGAGATCCTCGGACCTGTTCCCCCAGGATGCTCTCCATCAAAATCGGGGGCGGAACTGAGCTAAATTGCATTGTCATCTGTAAGGTGCTCAAGCCATGCCAAGCCTGTAAGATGGTGTTGCCAACAGCTATGAGGGTTTTCGTGAGCTTGAGCTGATTATAGGTCAGATAAGTGAGCATTAACAACAACAACACGTTAAATCAAAACTACAGTTTTCCCTTCCTACAATAATGAGATACATTCCAATGACCTCATAGATCACGTGTTTTATGCATAGCTAATGTAAACAAACAACGTAAATGAGCTCAGAGATTACGTCACTTATGTATAGCTAATGTAAACAAACAAGGCCATTCTTCCACATCTTCTCTTTCAGAATGTACCTCGTACTTTTTGCATTAACAATAGAATTTTCTTCCGCATGCAGAACATGGTTTGCTTAAAAACAATTCAAATACATAAAAAGTATTACCAGCCAAGGAAAATATTTATTACAAGCCTCGTGCGCAAGCAGTGAAATCCATGAATAGCTACGATTTAAACAATTAAGGCTTTTCTTTAAAAAAATGGGTATTGTATCTCCAAGAGTCTTAATTGACATAAAATAATATCCTGCCAAATTTTTTCTTCGTACCATTTGGCTTTATCAGTTCGAATAGCTTATTCTGAATATAAAATTTTAGGTTCCCCCTATTTCATTTCCGAGGGGTGTAAGAGACGGGGCTCCTCCCTTCGTCCCCACCGCTACATTTTCTTTATCGTTAGTGGTGAGTTTGTGTGTTAAAAAAATAATCTGCAAATTCCAATCTTTTTACAAAAAGTGACTCCAGAGCTGACAGTGCTATAATAATATAAAGTCTTTGTTTCAATCCTGAACAGCGATTGGGCTAAAGATTTCGCGGTGCACAGAAGTTGCAGGAAAAGAGTGACGTAATATACTACAGAGTGACGCAAAATGGTGCCATTATGAATAAAAATACCAATTGTTCCAATTAAGTTTAATAATTTTGTTTCATATATTATATTATATTAAGTATGCTAATAATGAATTGTATAAAAAGATCCACTGTAAGCAAAATACATTATTTAAACTTTTATACAAAATATGTAAATCTGTTTTATAATTTAATTTAATAATAGCCTATTAATTCCTCCTTTTTAATTTAGTTAGTTTCTTCTTCATTCTAAAAATAATAATAACATTTTTAGACTGCGTCATTTCTAGTTTAATCTATGCCAGAGCCTCATGACGTAGTTATTTCGTAACCGAAACTCTGAGAACTGAAATCTTTCTAACGTAAACCCAAACTAAACTTCCTCTGGTGAGCTGCCATATTAGATAAAGGCACTTCGCTTGTAACTCTGTAGCTGCTTAGACGTCATTTCGATGTGTTCTGTTCCTGTCGCAATTGTATTCAAATATGTAAATATTTTTGAATAGGCACGATTAGCGTGCCAAATGAACTGTGTCTCTAAATGTGAATTTAAACAAAAATGGAAAATAAAATCGCCTCGACTCTCAAATTTTTTATTCATTGTGCATCGGCATTTCGGTATTCTACGCAATCAGTATTCTTCCTCTTCAATATGGATCTACGTTCTACGGCTAACAACATTGCGACGTCTTTTTCTCTTTTTTGATCACATATATATGTAATATTTTGGCAGTTGGGCACATGAGTGAAGTTTGGCAATTTGGTCACATCAGAATTCCCGACATTGTTGTGGCCGAGTGTAATCCAAGGACGACACAGAAGAATTTAACTTTATAGCTCCATATCTTTATTCATTTCAAACGGCAAATTATTATTCTTTTAGATTAAATTCTCCAAAATTACATATTCAATAGTGATTTACTAAATAAGATTAACTTTAAATTTACTGCGTCATACTGTTCGAACAAAGGGAGACAGATGGAAAGAGAAGCAAAGATCTGTTATAGTTCGACCGTCTGAAGCGCAACCCTGGTTGGCATCCTGCCAAAACTCATAGACTCGTCCAAAAGGGGCGGTGTTACTTGCTGAGACGTGAGACTTCTCTTCTCCGGAAAGACCTATGCTGGAGGGAAAGAAAGTCCCCATCCGTCTAAGGAAAAGATCCTGAAATTGCTGAAAGTTAATTAGAGGTTGCCTGTTCGCATACAGCAAAGCCATCGTATTTTTTATACTTTACATATATGTGATATTTTAATGCATAGAAGGAATACAGTACTTTAATTTCTGACAATTGACATGGCCGAGTGTAAGGGCATACAGACGAAGATAACAAACCTGAATTTGAAGAATCACCATCTTTATTTTTTACACATATCAAATCATTCCTTTGTAGACAAGATAGTTCTAGAACATAACAATAATTTTTAGGTACATAGATTAAAAAAGTGCGACGTCATCTTAGGCAAGTAATCACAGTAACGTAGAGATGTTTGCAGGGCAGAAGTTAAGAAAAGGAGTGATCTAGAATAATAATAAATCTAGGCTAATAAATCTAGAATAGTTAATTTTAAGATTGCCAGTCATGTATGGCGGTGGATAATGATTCTCCACCACTAGGGTTTGGCGATTGTGTCCCCTCCTTTAAAAGGGGGAGTATATAAGGTATTTCTCTAGCCTTGTTAGCATGCCTTCGTGGTGTAATGGTCAGCACACTCGACGCGTATTCGAGAGGTCTAAATTTGAGTCCCGGCGAGGGCATTGCTCATTTTTCACATCTCCTGCTTCGAAATAACATAATGTCTCTGCAACATAATCATAATTCTTAAGGGAAGGTCTTGTTATCACAGAGTATCACAAATAAAAACTTTCACATAATCATTTTTATAATTAAATACAGCACAAATAAATATTTATGACACTCACTTCCATATTGATAAATTATATTTTTATAACCATAAATGTAACAGGAGGAACGTTTCAGAAATTATGGTTTCACTGATATTAGTGAGATCGAGAGTGAGGTTTTTGGCGCAAAACCAAAGATGATTATAACTCGCCAAACACAAGGTGGGATGATCAAAATTGATGAAATTAAAATACAATAAATAAAAACAAGTGGACAAATGTACCAAATCCAGAGGAACAAAATATAGTCATATAAAAACAAGGCAAAAGCACACATTAAAATCTAAGACACAGTCTTCAAAATAAATTACTTATTCAAAATATATTCTTTTAAATAATAAAATAAATTACAATTAGCCTCTCTTCCGATTAAACGGTCGAGAGGTAAGTCACAGCTATTAAAATATTTCTGACGATGACTATTAAAACATGGACATTCAATTAAAATATGGTTTGGTTTGGTTTGGTTTGGTTTATAAGATTACGGCAAAGCACTCGAGGGATATCTGCCTTAAGGGAGTGATGCCTTCGTGGAGGACGTATTAAGGGAAACTGACTAGTATACACGTTACACATGGGGAAAACCACTCGAACCTCGGACCGAACTACCAGTGTTCAGCGACGTTACCGCTCGGCCGCTGGTGTAATTAAAATATAACAGACAGATAAACAAATATTACAATTTGAACAAGCAGGCTCATTCTCAGCTTTCAAAAGGTATTCACTGTTATTATAAACTAATTAAAGTAAAAAGAACAAACGAAAATAGACCTATGTGGTCAAAAACTTTGAGCATTGTGCTGCAAAATTTAGAAAAAAGTTAAAAGAAAATTCCTAGTTCGTACGCTAAAAGTCGTAAAATTTATGTGCAAGTTTATATATATAAAAGGGCTTCAAATGAAAAGCATTATAAAAATTTTCTTAATGTAATAAATTTACAAATAAGTTGATTAATGGTAATAGTAAATCACATAAGAAGATCCACTGTAAGCAAAATAGATTATTTAAACTTTTATTACTTCAAAACTGCACATTTTTCATACAAGCTTTAAGCCATTTCTCCTCGCATGAGAAACATATTACTGCATAGACTGTGATGAAAGAGAAAGAAGATTTAATTTCTCTCTCCTAATGATTCTACACATTAATGCGTTGTACATTTTACGAAATATTTCTTTTTCTGCTCATGAGAATGTCCCCCCTCACAGAATTTTCAGTTAATTTAAAACATAATCTCGCAGTTCGCACTTTACAGAGGCACAGAATCAGTAAAGCCCATATACTAATAACTAGTTAAAAGTGAAGCTCATAACAGCTCATTTATTTTGCAGCATTTTAATATTACTAATATATTAATTATTATTACAGCTATACGAGCGTTTCTAATAACGTGCATTGGGGAACAGCTAATTATTATCTTTTTAATTCATTTATTTACTTTTTTAAGCTTCCGAGTTATAGCTCCTTCTTAGATTATATTCACTGCAAGTTGGTTTGAAATGTTAGCATTCAAAGCAATACACATACAGTCAATTTTCTTTTTAAGAAACGATAGAAGGTGCTCGGAAGATAATAAATTGATTTATTTAATCAATTTTATCAGAAATTTGTGCAAGCATTTGTGTGAAGAAATTGTAAAATAAGAATAATAACACTGCTTTTTCATTTTAATGAAAATAATCCACACCCCAAAAAAATCTGAAAATTTTCGGATTTTGTATTACTCCCAACAAGTTTTTTTTTTTTTTTTTTTTTTTTTTTTTTTTTTTTTTTTACGTTTTGAGGCTTGAATTTCCGATACACAGTCTCGCGCGCTGGCGATAAAAATTTTTTTGTGCAGTTTTACCATTGTTTGCTTTGAAATCGTTGAATTTGTTAATAAAAAATTTGTTAAAGTTTTACAAAATATGAAATAGTTAATAAAATAAATTCCAAATTTGGGCTTTCTCCAAATTTAGAATTTATGGATGCATGTCTTCGGGTGGAGGATTACGTTATTCAAGATATGTAAGTACCGTTGTTTTATTACAATGCGAGAAACATACATACATAATAACACTGCTTTTCATCATGGAGATTCTTCATTATTTAATTTCTTAAATATAATAGAAGGCGATAATATTTGGTGGAAACAATTTGAAAAGTTAAACGCCATTTATAGTGATTCGACGCAAAATGCCAAAACGAAATTAATAGCACTTCTGGAATAACGCCCTTTGGGCTAATAAAATTTTTAAAACATTGAAGGGTAAAGAGATAAAGAAACATCCTGAGCACTCTTGATTATTCCCGTAGTTAGTTATTTTATTTTAAAGTTAAGAAAGTAATAAAGGAATTTCAAGCTTATTTTCCACCGCCCTACTTGACTCGCAACCATAGGAACAACAGCTGCAGAAAAATGGTCGATTCGCTTATTTTCTTTTCCCACTTCATTTCCGTTTATAATGTTTTGCTTCACGAAAAGCACGTTAATGAAGGCTGACTTAAACTACAATCTTAAATAATGTACCAGAAAATGAAAGCTGTGCAATGGTGACGACATGAGTTCCGATAACAGATGGGGGGATGGCAATAGGGCTTGAAGTGTCTAAAGTGCGTATTTTAAAGCAGGAGACAACAACAGCATAAATAATTCTGTTAAAAATTATGTAATTTGCATTTTACGCTTTCCTGATAACGATTAATTTGAAAATTCTCGCAGATAACTCTATTTCTGTTATTAAATGCATTTAAATTTTGTACACTTTAACCATTGGCCAAAATATTGAACTGCTTAGTGGCTCTCTGACGTCTATTAAAGATGATAATTTAATTTTAAATAATATATTAAAATCACGATCTTTATATTGCCAAAAAATCTCGCTAAATGTGGAAAATAAATAAATAAATGTGTCGAAAACAATGTTAACAACAAACATTACGTTTATATTTTGATTTCAGTCTTCTGTTTTATTCGAACAGAAAAGCTAAATGAACTTTTAATAAAAAATTTGACACCATTGCTTATTTTAGGTGTAATAAATACAGAAATCGAAAAAGATGATAAATAAAGCAGTGTTTAATTTCATATTATCATTTTCAGAAAATATGCTTACAGATAAGATGTTTGTAACAGCGCAGCTATTTTTATTCCAATGCCATTCTGCTTTAATTTCAAAACAAATAATCCGGCTAGTGTTGTCACAGAATTAAAACTTTCTTGTGCACACGACATAATTTACATCTTCGAAATAAATATTCACTTACTGATTATTTGTAGACCATATTATGTGGAAAATACATGTCTGTAACACATATAATAGCTATGCCCATTTTACTTCCTCATACGAACTAAAGAAAGCATTGTAATCACGAAATATTTCGGGATTAATTTACCATTTGAACGATGTTTTTGCATGACATCTGTACGTAAGGACAAAATAAAGGACTGTTTTTGCCAAAAGAAGGATTTCAAACTGGATTTTAAATGGATTCAGAAGAGAATTTTGTTTCCTTGATGTCTGTACGTACCTATGTAAGTATACATTTCGCATAATGCAAGTACGAAGAGCCGTAAAACTTTGAAATTTTGTATATATGGGACTGCTATAACGTACAGCTGTGCACCTTCCTTTTCCGTTGCAGTCGGCTGCACCAATGGTATATATATATGTAAGATAAAAATTATGAAACAAACTTCTAAATTTAATTCACTATAACCTCTCTTAATTTAATTCACTATAACCTCTCTTCAAAAAGAACTGCGCATGCTCGCGCCATTGCTGTGTGTGTTTTCTTGAGCTCTGATTTTCATCTTTATTTTGCGATAATTAATGTGTGTAAACTATTTATTGTGTATAATTTTATTTGTGCAAGTGCTCTGCTTTATATTTGTGCAATTTGTTTCAAGTTAAAAGAAGTATTGTTAATATTATGGCTCTTGCAAGATTTCGGTATAGTTAACCCTAGCTTAACGATTTGTTTACTTCTTTGAGTAGTGCTACGAAGTAAAAGAATGCCAAGATGGACGAAGACGATGATGTGTTTTATAGTGCGCTTAAATGTTGCTATGATAAACTTGAAACGGCTATTGAGTCAAAGTGTAATATGAACCAGAATATTCGTGAAGAGGCAAGGCATGCAATGTGTGAGTTAAAGTGTTTGATTACTAAGAATTTTGAACGTATTAAGTCGTTGGGTTACCGTGAAGCTTGTAGGGAAAGTCTTAAAGACATTTTCGTAAAACCAACGTATGCTAGTGCTGTGCTGCCATCTCCTGTGGAGAATGCAAAACAAAATTCTTTAAGTTGTGGTCTTGTCATTTCTTCGGAAAATCGTTCGTCAGAGGATATTAAGAAAATTCTTAAATTACAAATTAATCCTGTAGAGAAAAAAGTGGGTATTCTCAATCTAAAAAATATTGGAAATGGCAAGGTATTGATAGAATGCTCCTCTGAAAATGATTTAAAAAGGATACAAACTGAAATTCAAGTAAAATCACCGGAATTAACTACCTTTCCTTCCAAACGAAAGAATCCTACGATCTTAATAAAAAATGTCCCTAATGAGATAAGGGATGAGGATGTTCTCGATGTTTTAAAAAATCAAAATCCAGATGTTATCGCCTCTGAAAATAAATGGAGTGAATCTCGAATTCGATTTACGTTAAGGAAATTTCAAAATACGAGACATTTAGTTGTTGAGGTGCATCCAGACATGCGTAGAGGTATTTTACAGGAATGTAGACTAAAAATTTCTTGGAGCATCTGTACGGTGGATGATTTTGTCGTGATTAATCGGTGTTTTAATTCTTTAGGATATAATCACCGTGCTGAACATTGTAAAAATCTACGTGCTTGTTATTTCTGTGCACGTGAACATGAAAGTAAAAATTGCCCACATAAGAATTTGAAAGTCTGTATCAACTGCATTAGACGCAATCAAAAAATAAAAGATGAAAAAAAAAATTAAATGTAAGCCATTTGCCTTTTTCTGAAAGTTGCTCTTGTCATGAATTTATAAGAAGTCAAAATATAGCAAGAACAAATTATGGATAATAGTCATAATATTATTTTAAAATTTGTTCAAATTAATTTACATAGATGTAAGGCTGCTACTCAGCAACTTGTTTTGAATATGGAGGTAAACAATGTTTCTGTTGCTTTTATTCAAGAACCTTACTCTTATCATGGTTTTATGCCTGGCTTTCCGAGTTCCTTTAGGTTATACTATGATTTTAACTCAGAGGTCATAAAGGCTGCTATTGTTGTTCGAGCCGGATTTCTACCTACTTTTTTGGATTTGAGATTCTTGGATTATAATATGGTGACTCTTGATATTATTTTTAAAGATACTAAATATTTTCTATTTTCATACTACTTTGAGCCCTCCCGATGTATTGAATTTGATTTGCATAAAATAAGTCGGGTCTTCCAGGCTAAGGATCTTGCAAAGCTTATTTGGGGTATGGATTCCAATAGTAAGTCTGAACTGTGGTTTAGTCCCTACAGTGATGCTCGAGGAAACAAGCTTGGAGATTTTGTCAGCTCCTATAACTTATATGTGATCAATGAGGACTGTGGCCCTACCTTTTGTTCGGAACAGGGATCAAGCTATATAGATGTCACAATTATGGGAGCTGATTTGCTAGCAAATGTTACCCGCTGGTGTCTCTCGGACTGTGAATCATTGTCAGATCATGCAATGATTGAATTCGACTTATCTGTTTCTGATGCTTCTTTAATTGCTGTCAGTAGAATTTTGTTTAATACAAAAAAAGCAAATTGGGGATATTTTGAAAAATATTGTTCACAGTATATTTCTTTGATCATTAATGGTTTGGATTCTTGCTCGAGCACTGACTCACTTAATGTGATTGTAGATTTTGTGACTTCAGTTATTTTTCGGGCATGTATTAAATCTATGCCTACTAGAAGGACTGGTAGGCGAAAAGTACCTTGGTGGTCATTGGAAATTTCCATTATGAGAAAGAGAGTCAACGCGGCTAGACGGAGGTTCCAGAGGACTACTAGCAATGATATAAGGGACTTGTATAAGCGGAAATACCTTGATTTAAGGAAAAAATACAATGAAATGCTTATTGAGGCCAAATTAGAGTCTTGGAGGAAGTTTCTTTCCGATATCAATAATGAGAATGTGTGGAAAAAAATTTACACTTATGGTATTAAAGAAAATTTTATGAGGAAGATTGAGATCTCGGGCCTTCGGCTTTCAAGCGGTAACTTTACGTCTTCCTTGGAGGAAACTATCGATGCTATTCTTGATAAAGCTTTTCCTTCTGATTGTGTGAGACTTGATAATGACTTTCATACTCAGTGGCGCTCATCTGCTCGCAGTAGTTATGCGTCTCAGATTGATCCTCCTTTTTCGCAGGCCGAGGTTGATGATGTAATTCGTAATTTAGGGCTTGGCAGGTCTCCTGGCCCGGACTCTATTTCCAATGAAACCATAAGATACTTCCATCGTCTTTTTCCTGCAGTTTTTCATAGATTATTTAATATATGTTTGAATCTTGGTGCTTTTCCACGAACTTGGAAGAACGCCCTTGTTATTGTGATACCCAAGAAACAAAGTATCACTGTTCCACATGTGAATAATCTTAGGTGTATCTGTCTTCTTTCTTCTTTAGGTAAATGTTTTGAAAAACTAATTACTAACAGAATTACTTGGCATCTACATAAAGAAAATATTCTTAGTGCTGACCAATATGGTTTCATTGCTCAAAAATATGCTGAGGATGCACTTCTGCGTCTTAGCAACATTGTACAGAGGGGTAAGATGAGAGGTTTGTACACTATTTTAATTTTTCTTGATATTGAAGGAGCTTTTGATAATGCATGGTGGCCTGCTATTCTCAATTTACTAAAAGAAATGAAGATACCTCAAAATGTGTTTAATGTTGTTTCTGATTTGCTGAAAGACAGGACGGTCGAGCTTTCTTTGGGTGGCACCTCATGTGTTCGCCGACCTCAAAGAGGTTGTCCACAAGGTTCTGTTTCCGGTCCCAAGCTTTGGATTATTATTATGAATGATCTCTTACAGAAACTTTCTGATCTCTTCAGTTGTGAAGTCATTGCCTTTGCAGATGATTTGTTGATTTGTATTCAAGGAAAAGAAATGCAAAAAGCTTTTCGTCTCGCCCAAGATGTTATAGATTTCATTTATCTTTGGTCAATAGATTTTAAGTTAAAGTTTAACCATGCAAAATCCAAGGCCATGTTTATTGATAGAAAAAATACTACTTATGAAGGATATCAATTGCTTTTAAATGACAATCCTCTTGAGAGGGTGAATGAAATTAAATATCTAGGTGTTTTTTTGGACAGCAAATTTAACTGGAAAAAGCATATTTCCTACATTTCTAATAAATGTGAGAGACTTCAGCGTGGGCTGAATCGAATTGCTTGTAATAGTTTTGGTGTTAAATCGAATGTTAGCGCATTAATTTATAAACAAGGCATCGTACCCCTTATTTCATATGGATGTAGAGCTTGGGGATTGTCTCTAAAAAAGAAAATTAACTCTAAACGCCTGCTTCGAGTTCAAAGACGAATTTTGTTGCGAGTTATAAGCGGTTACCGAACTATTAGTTACAATGCTGTTTTCTCTCTTGCCGGATTTCCACCACTGGATTTGTTTATTCTGACTTTTATAGATTATAAGAATAGTCTTGCAAATTACTCCAATTCTCACTTTGATCGTTTATTGCCCTTGTCTGTTCTACCACATCCTTCTGTAAGACAACCATTACAGATTCTGGATAGTACGGACACTGATGTTAATTCATTCTCATTTGTGCTGTATACGGATGGTAGTAGGATTGATGATAAAGTTGGTTTTGTTTATGTTATTTTTGAAGATGATATTGAAATTGAGTGTCACCAATTTCGCATTAGAAATGAATGTACTGTATATATTTCTGAACTTCTGTGTATTAATTTTGCAATCAAGTGGATAATTAGCCAGAATGGAAGTGGTTCCAGCTACTTAATCTGTACGGATTCACTCTCTTCCCTGGAATCTCTTAAAAATACCTCTTTATGTAATGATATTATTGTCAATATACAGCAGTCTCTCGGAGATCTGGAGAAGAGGGGTATTTCAGTGTTTTTTACATTTGTCCGTGGTCATTCGGGTAATTATGGAAACGAGAGAGCTGATTGGCTTGCTAAGAATGCAACTAAAAATGATATTAACGTTGATGTAAATATTCCAAAATCTTATTTAAAAAAAAACATTTAAAGCTAAAACGATTGAGCGGTGGAACTGTGATTATATCTCTTCTGATAAGGGATCTGTTACAAAAGCATTCTTCCCAACTATTTTTGAAAGACTGAAAAGTAAGGACTTGTTGCTCAATTTTAAAGTTACGCAATTTTTGTCTGGACATGGTAAGTTTAATGTTTATCTTGAACGATTTAAGCTGATATCTTCCAATTTGTGTAATTGCAATCTTAGCGTTGAGCAGAGTGTTTTCCACCTGCTTTTTGATTGCCCACTGCTTGATAAAGCAAGAAATCTTTTGAAATGTAGATTGAAATTCATTGGAATTCATTGGCCGCCGAAATGTTATGATTTTGTATCCTCGATTTCGGCCTACCGAGCTTTCAATGATTTTGTTGACTTTTATTTTAAACACTGTTAATGATTTCTTTATACATTTTTATACTTTTGTATTTACTTGTGTTTTTTTTTCCTTGTTATGATTTCATTGTATTGTTGAAAACTGATGATATTACTTACTATTCTGCCTTTTTCAATTACGATTTGTAAGTCTCGTGCGATACTTTGTGGTGCACGAGGATTTCTTTTTCTTTAAATTAAAAAAAAAAAAAAAAAAAAAAAAAAAAAAAAAAAATTATAACCTCTCTTACTTCTATTTCATTTGGGAACTTTATCTCTCTGTCTTAAAAAATATCGCTATAAATCTAAACTGAGTCATTCAAATTAATCATTCGATTTTACGTAACGCTTAATGCAGATGCCTCCTGCCCAATCAAAATAATTGTAAACCAAAACTTCCACTCCCTCCTTTCTTCCTCTGAAGTACTGCGAGACTCTCTCTCTTCTGGCTTACGTTTTCATCCTGCTAAGACGCTTCGCTGCGATGACCGCTTATATTAAAATAGTGTTGCTTTTTTCTTTTTTCTGACAACAATTGTTACGTTATTTTCTTCCTTCACTTTCGTAGGGGGCTCGTGTGGATTTGAAGTGAATAATGACGACACTACTTGATGAAGTATCGAAACACACTTTATTAGCCCGTATTGTCAGGACAGCTCCAAAACACGTTTTACAGTCGTCGATAAACTACTATAAACACGCTGACACAATCAGCGACACAGCCTCCAGGATATCAGGCTATCACGGTGGAGACAGCTTCACTGCAAAGCACCAGAGTACAGCTCCCGACTCTGCTCGGTCGTTCTCGGAACTCCACTTACTCTCGAGACTCTCCGTGCTACAACTCGCGATGCACTGGACGACACACAGAGCACGGCTTCCGACTCTTCGGATCAGTCGTTCCCGGAGCTCAACACGCTCTCTCGACGATGCACTAACCGCGATACACTTAGAGACTCCTTCGATGTACTGGACGACCCAATCGGCACTCGTTGCCCGGCAGTCAACTCGATCGACTCCGCAGGGATTGACTTGCTAGACGAGACACCAACTCGATACTAACTATATTGCACTCCAGACGAGGCAGTCTGACTCGTCCTGTCGACGAGGCACACACTGAGACACTCCGGACCAGCAGGGTTTATATAGTTTTCGGCTTGTGTTCGAGCACATTCTGGGCTAAACCAGTAAGAATTCGTTCCAGAAGGTTCTAGTCTAGTCTAGTCTGCACGGTTATTGCCGAAGTGTCGCGCAGCTGCGCAACTTATCCGGCTCTTGAAAATTAAGCCCGGAGGGCGCAAGACTTTGAATTTTTCATGACAAGTTTCAAGGAGGTCAAAGGTGGCTACAGGGGGCGACCATGAGTCGCAAGGCCAAAGAGTGGCGCGCGCATCAAGAAATTTGCAAAGCAGGAGCCGTGAGGGTCTGTATGATATGTTTGCGTTGTATCATAAAAGAGATCACAGACATAATCCAGTAGATTCAATCATGATATCTGAATTTATATAAATCATAACAATTAAACATAGTCATACATTATTATATCAAAACTAGTGAAAAGACATACAACAAAGCATACAATATAATAAATGGGAAATAAAATAAAATAAAATACACTATACACTAAATACAATATATACAGGCACTGTGCATTCCCATCATGATAAGTTTATGTGGGAAAATTTAAGTCCCGGGCGAGGTGGGCCGCGAGAGGTCTAAGTGCAGCATTTTCTTCTAAAATAACATAATCTAATACATTTAAATCAGTCATATGGTTGCATTCTTGTGCTTTATTGAAGAATTTATTATTTGCTTTGTGTAGATATGTTTCTACAGATTCCATTTTCAGATCATTGTGCAGGGTTTGATTCGAGACATAGTAGTGAGCATTTGTTATCATTCTAAGTACCTTATTTTGAATAATTTGTAGCGTGTTCAACTCCTTTTTCTGAACTGTTGCCCAGGCCGGAGAAGCGTACGCAAAAATAGGACGTATAATGGAGTTATAAATATGCCTTTTTCTCTTGATGTCTAATTTGGAGGTCGCAGACAGGAGCGGCTTGAGACTTTGAATTACTCCAATAGTCTTACCTCTGACACATTTAACATGCTCTTTCCAAAGGAAATTAGCACTATATTTTAAACCTAAGTAAGTAGCAGTTTTTACAACTGGTACAACAGTATCAAATAACAACAGTTGTGCAGTTAATGGGTGATTCATTTTGTTCTTTTTAAAAATCATAAGTTTAGATTTATCTGCATTAATTGCGATTTTCCAATTGGCACACCAGGTTTCAAGTTTCGGCATAAATTTTTGAAGTTTCTTAATCGCAAAATTTGGTGACCCAGACTTGACGGCAAAAGCTGTGTCGTCTGCGTAGCAGCCCATGAAAAAATTTGGATCTAGATGTTCTGCAGGTAGATCTGCCACGTAGAATAAATAGAGCACGGGCCCTAAAATAGATCCTTGAGGGACCCCGGCCTGTACTTGCTTTTTATCTGAGGTGCTATCATCAATGTGAATACTGAATGTTCTATTTGAAAGATACGAGTGAATAATTTTGATTAACTCAGTGCTGAACTGCAAACTGATTAATTTATAAATTAACCACTCATGCCAGACGCGGTCGAACGCCTTCGTCACGTCTAGCATGAGTAAGGCAACGTATCTTTTGTTGTGCAGTGCACTACCAATGAACTCATTAAGTCTAACCAGTTGCTTTGTCGTGGATAGGGCTTTCCTGAATCCAAACTGTTCAAGTGGTAATTTATCCAGGTGTGGTTGTATTCTGCTGAGGATAATTCTTTCAAGTATTTTTCCCATACTGGGCAAAAGGCTAATGGGCCTGTACCCATCCGTTTTCGTCAGATTCTTTCCCGGCTTTGGGATCACAATCATTTTGGCAGATTTCCATATATTCGGAAAATAACTATTGTACAAACAGGCATTAAGAATACCTGTAAGTCGAATAATCATATTAATTGGCAGCCATTTCAGTGCTACATTATTAACATTATCCTGCCCGGGGGCCTTTCTATTCCTGAGCTTTTTAATTATATTCATGATTTCTTGTGGTGAGGTAAGTTCTAGGCGATTTTGCAGGTTATTTTTGCAAAGCCATTCAGACACTGTGGAGTTCACCTGAGTTGTAAAATCCTGATTGCATGGATAAGTGTTTGTAATGAATTGTTTTTCAAAGTGCTCCGCAAGCGTATTGCATTTTTCAACATTTGTGAGCGCAATGCCATGCTCATGGTAAATCGGCCTATTAACTGTGGGTTTATTTTTCAGACGTTTTACAAACGACCAGAATGAGCTACTAGGCTCGTTAAAACTCTCAATTTTCTCATCCCAGAGCTCTTTACGGTGGGAGTTTATCTGTTTTTTAATTTCCTTACCAAGTCTATTCATCTCTTTTTTGGTATCAGGATTGCACGTGAGATGATACCTTTTCCTGAGCTTATTTCGATCTCTGATGAGACTTTTAATCCTTTGTGGTAATTTATTAGTAACCTGTCTTCTAGGAATTTTTCTAGTGGCCGCATGGTAGGCACTTTGTATGTCATTTGTAAGATGCTTGGTCGCAATCTCAATATCCTCCGGAGTGCGTAAAATACTGTTAGTATTACATTCTGAGAGAATTTCATTGAAAATTTTCCATTTAGTAGAATTAATTTGTTCATCCATAATATCTTTGTACCTAGGGTCGCAATGACCGGGCAGTGGTCTGAGTCTAAATCTTGAATAACCTCTAGATTAAAAGAGAGGGAGATGGTTGAAATGAAAATATCCATTCCTGACTTTTAGCATTTAAATCCCCTGCAAGGATGATTTGCTTATTGATGTCAAGTATTTTTGCGAGATAATTTATATCAAGCATATTCTGAGGAGGATTGTACATAGAAGTGAAGTAAACGTTACCATAATGCGGCAGAAATACAGACACAGTCACAATTTCATGCCCATTATGTCGCTCTTCGCAGATCAGACAAGATTGGAGAGAGTTGCGTACAAAAATCGTGACCCCCCCACCTCGGTGACTTAGACGGTCGCATCGATAACATGAATAATTAGGAATCTTCATCTGGGTGCTTGGCGTAGCGAAGGTTTCAGTAATGAGCGCCACGTCAATATTATGACACGTGATGAAGTTTGACAGTTCAGTGAGCTTATAATGAATGCTACGGGCATTCCAAGTCATGATAGAAATGGACACTTTCGTTGGTCTAGTTTGACCCATTATCTATAGTAGTAGAAGTATTTTTCTCTTGGTTATTATCTTTTATTTCTTTGACTTGTTGCGAGATCTGAAATCCCGCATTTTTTATTACGGAAACTAGTTCCGCAAGGTCCGTGAAAACTTGTTTAGCTTCACTCAATATATCAGAGTATAGGCCTGTGGAGAGCGCCTGTGAATAGGATTTATTTTCAATCACCCTACTGGGGAAATTGATTGGTTTCTCAGATTTTCTTTTGGGGAACTTCTCACACCCCCTGAAACTGGAAGTGTGGGAACCCCCGCAATTGGCACAGACTGGAGGCTTGTCATTGTTATTTTTATCAGGGCATTCATTAACAAAATGTCCTTTGCCACATCTGACACATTTGGGTGCATAATTGCAGCCCGCTTGTGTATGATTAAACCCCTGGCAACGGAAACATTGCAGGGGTCCTTGTCGACATAAATACTCTTTGATCTTAATTTTCATGTGACACAGAAATCTCTCATTGTATATTTCCTTGGACTTGTCACTTTTAGGTAGCGAAATTAAAAACAGAGGAAGTTTGGTAACCTCTCCGTTACGCCGTCTTGTCATCTGTTTAACATCTTTGATTTGATAATCAAGTTGTTCAAGTTCAGATTTGATGTCATCGATCAGAGTATGTTCAGTAAGTCCACGAAGGACAACTTTTAAATATCGGTCTTCCGGGAGGATGTACGAATGGTGTTCAACCTGTTTTTCCTTAAGTATTTGGACTACAGTCCGGTAATCGTCAGGTGTTTCGGTAATGACTTTGATACTTCCCGAAGGAATATGCTCCCCGTGAAATTTGATTTTTCGCTGTAGGAAGATAGATCGAATTTCACTCCATTTCAGTTTATTTTCTTTAAGAGTAATTGGCGGAATTTTAGAATTCCTATTATTTTGGTTTTGCTTATTTGTGGTCATGTCGGTGTGGTTTTCGTTATCTGGTGAAGTTGTATCCATTGTCTCATTAATTTGCGTATGAGCATTTTGATTAACTGCTACCTCAGTAGCTGGTGTATTTGGGATACTGTCCTGACTTTGTTGTTTTTGTGTAGTACTTTTAGGGGAACTACTAAACTTAATTTTCTTAAAATTTTGTCTCTGAGATCTAATTCTGACTGTTTGATCACCTTTAGTCTTTGGTAAATCATCATCTGAGCTCGTGGGCTGATCCAATGTATTTCATTCAGAGTATCAAAATTGTTGTGTAATTTAATAGGACTTCTGTCCCTATCATTATCTGGATTTTTACCATGTGAGGATGTATCCTGAGTTTTATCCTGTTGTGTTAACGGCAACTAGCATTTCAATCATACTTTGTAAAAAATTGTACATCTTATTTTCAGTATCAGTGAGTGTACCATTCTGCTGGCGGATGGTATCAAGTTCACTAATCTGTACCCTCACGGCATCCAAAATCGTATCCATAATCGCAATACAGAATTAAGAAATCCTGCGCCCAATCAGCAGTCCAGAGTCCCGGAACCGGACCCACTCGAAGGTGTTCCGGCAGATGGATGAGCGGGCGAAAGTCTACTAGGCCCCTATCTCACACCTGACAGCGTGAGCCTGGGGGAAACTAAGCAGACACAACAACCAAAATCCGAAAAATTTAATTACGCGCACGCAATTAATTTAAAATCTGATAAATAATTTAATTTGCAAAATTAATACGCAAAAATAAGCGCAGAAAAATCAGTAACAAAAGCGCGGTATCACTCGTACCAGCAATTAGGCATAATTCGCAAGAAAAGGCAAACTAACATGAAAATTCCTAAAATAATACAAAATAATAAATTTATAAAAGCATCCAGGCTTTTAAAAATAGATACAAACCGAAGATTAGCATTTAAAAATGCTGATGCATGCAGATAAGAGTATGCACGTGGTCGCACCATGGAGGTAGGAAGTAAGAAGGAGTCGCCCTAAACAAGTTTCTCCGTACCCTGCTCTGAAGCACCGGCGATCCTTACGTGGTGACCAAAACATTGGGTCATTTACCATTGAGTTCTATGGGATTTGACGCGTTCGGGTGTAAATATTTTGTAATTACGTCGCAAATATACATATAAATGTATATATTTTCTTTTTCTACAACACTTCAAAGTCCTAAGTATGTGAAAACAACATATTTTTAAACAACATTTCATTCTGAACGGAATTAAATGCTATACTTTTCACAGGACAGTTTTCTCAGAATGGTTTAATTTGAATGAAATATTTTCTCAAGTTTTCGTTAATTACATTAGAAAAAAAATTAAGGTAATTCGATTTTATTCGGTTAAGGTACAAAAATTAAGATCAAAGTTTATTGTATTATTAATATTAAAATTATGCATTATTTCTTTTCTATTTATAGAGCTTCTTCCTAAAATACTTTCTTAAATATGACATGATTTTTTGCTTCTTTTAAATCGAAAAATGTAAGTCAATTTATAATTAATGCTCTATTCGGTTCATTTTAAATTAGAGAATTATTAGGAAAATAGTATTTGACTTTCTCTGAACATTTCTGAAAGGGAATAAAATAAGTTTTTTTTTTTTTTAAAGTATTATTTAAAACTTGTAACTGAGTTATTATAAAATGTAAAGGGAATAATTCTTTTAATTATACTTATCAGATTTTTTTTTTTACCCTTCATTTCAACAATACATATTCCAAAACTCTTTATTACGTTCTTAAGTGCGCATCTCATAGCATTTGCTTTACAATACCTTTTAACAGATCGCTTTCCAATACGAACAATTCTTGCTTAAATAGTTTTATAACATATTTGTCAACAGGATTTCAATTTATGTTTACAATTCAATATTAAGGTTATTATATATTTAGATAACATTTATAATCATTATAAATTAGATACATTTAATCATTAGATTTCTTCACAGTACTATCACAGTTGTTTATAAGTGAATAAATTCTTCATTTCAAATACATTTATAAATAATTTAATGAATATTTAAGTATTTTGTCAAAGGCAGATACATGCTTTTTGCAAGCACATGCATAAATACCCATACATATTTCCTATTTATCATTTCCGGTATGTGCAAATCTTTAATTTCTGTGCATTCACTATATTTTTCGTGTAAAGTAATTTACACTAATTTAGCATACACCCGAAAGTTTTACATGAAAAATATATATGAATATAATTTGAATGAAAATTCTAAGTATTATTTTTAATACCCACTCAAAGGTCAGTTTTTCTTCAAAATTCCTCCACGATGGCATCTCTCTCTTTAGGCAGATAGCCCTTGCATGCGTTACTCTATTTAATAAAAACTTAATCTGACCTATGTGCCTAATTACAAATATTTTAACATACATAATTTTATATTTACATTTAGCCATCAAGTTTCAAACTTTTCAAATCTTCTAGAAAATAAATTTTGGCAGATCTCTTTTAGCAATTTTCTTAAAATCTATATTTTTGTAGTGCAACAGCTTAGAATTTTATAAAACAAATTCATAATCAAAATCGCTGTTGTTAGTTATCGAAAAATAACCAAGATGTGATTTTTGCGTAAATGTCAGTAAACTATACAAATTGCTATTATCCATCACACTATGAATGTTTCTTTCATGCGAGAGTGTCCCTTTTTCGATTTCTATGGAACTGTCGTGTGTCGAAATACTATCAGAATTTTGTCAAGCGAGCTTCTGAATGTAAACAAAAAACACCCCGTCTGGTGACCCAAGCTTCAAAGCAGTGCTTCACTTCTAGCGCGGAATGGCCCCTCCTCCCTTTCCTACCTCCATGGGTCGCACTCCGCAACACACGTAGATCGGACAGGGCGTACACGTGATACAGGATCGGAGGCAGGCACAATATCAACGACGAACCTTCTCCTATGGCGTCCACCCCTCGAATGAATGAATGATGAATGAAGAAGGTTCTCCAATGCTCCATCCGTCCATGGCATACTGCCAATTTTGTCGCCAAATGGGCGATTTCTCGCTAAATGTGACAACCCTGCCTTCCCATGCTATTTTATAGCAACCCTAAAACTGCTTTGCGGGGAAGCCATCTTACCGCGCCTGTACATTTCGTAACAAGAGAGTCAAAATTGTTTTGGAAATGGGCATGAAGAGAGTGCCAAGCGAATTGTAGCCAGAAAAATGCGAATTTAAATAAATATGGAATTTATTCCGGCTCGACTGCTTCTTCTTAAAAATGGATGGACGCTCTAAGCATCAACTATCTACTCCATCAGTATTTGCGCGCATCTACATTTCGACGTTCTTACATTCAATGCTTCAAATATGTAATCAGTGCTTCTAAAATTTGTGCTATTATTACATTTATTAGTCGTGCAGGATGGGACTATGCTACCAACCTCAATCGGACATTTATTCCTCAGCTGGATTTCTGTGAAACAGTATCTGCAAATTCTTCATTCTAAAATATATCATCTACTATCCAAATATGTTGTGCTATCATTACATATCTATATTCTTACTCTGTTACTTTGCTCGGTAAGCTTAGGTTTTTTTTTTATTTATTTATTCTTATATATTGGTAAATTGTCCATTTTTCGCTTTAAAAGTGATTGAATTCTGCCCGTTTTATGTTCCGGTTAAGAATTTTATCCCTTTAGATAATTTGCATGAAACAGTCGTAGAATTATCAACAATTTAAAATTTCAGTTGGCGAGTTAAGATCGCTATCAAACCGCTCTTTGCTTACATTTGAAAGTAGAATAGAGAATTAAGTCAGATTCAGCCCATTCAGTGTCTTTTTTCCGAGTTTAAAATTTTAAACTCGCCACTTACACTTTTAAATTGTTGAAAATTCTACAGCTATTACATGGAGATTAACTAAAGGCATAAAATCCTTAAGCGAAAAATAAAAACCACATAACTCGATCACATTTAAAGCGAAAAATGCACAATTTACCAACATAAAAGAATTGATAAATTAACCTCACCGAGTGGAATAAATATATATAAATGCTTTAAGATTATTTTACTTCAATCCTGCAACTAAAGTGCAGGACGGGTTTGAAAATCGTTATTCGAATTTTTAGCCTATTTATAGATCTCTTTATACATACGACTGGTGCAGCTCATTGCAACGAAAGGGAGATGCACAACTACATGTTATAGCAGTCCCATATACAAAATTTCAAAGTTCTACAGTTACTGTTTATTGAGTTATGCGAGATACATGCATGCGTACATTCAGACGTAAAAAAAAATCTGTTCTGAATTCATTTTAAATGCAATTACAAATCGTTTTGGCAATAACAGTTCTTTATTCTGTCCGTACGTATAGATATCTTGCAAAAACATCGTTCATATCGTTTCGAGAGAGGTTGAAATGGATATTTTCGTTGAAATATCATACCCGACGTTTTTCGCGATTACAATACTTCCTTTACTTCTTACAACCGAAGTAAAAACGATATTTTATTGCGTCTGAAACTATAAATAGAACATGTAATACATTCTTGTTTCCCGCTACCTCTCCGATATCGTTAAGCGGGCCAAGCGAATGGTAATCGCAGGAAATGAGATCTGGGGGTGGAAGGGTAAGCTTTAAAGATTCCACCTGACATCAAACAATTTAGCAATTACAAAAAGTTCAAACAAAAAAGTGTAATCCTTCAGCTTAAGCTTCATTTACGGCATCTAAAACAAATTTCCCATTAATAGCAATTAATATCCAAAAACTGAAAAAATACTAAAAAATGCAAAAATCTCATTAAACTATTATTAAAAAGTTAAAGAGGAAAGAGTACAATCTTTGTATTTATATTCCAGTTTAATTATTAATGAATTATTTTGAACTGAGAAATTACAATAAGACTACTAGTTCAAGAATTAATTTCTAGACGTTAAAGGTGCAGAACATAAAGTCACACACTTAAACAGATCTATGCCAGACAGTAATGCCAAACAGAAAAAAGAAAATCTGAAAGATTTCAGATTTTATATCGTGCCCAAGAGAGCGTTTTTTTAACGTTTTCTATGTTAATTTTTTTATTAAATATCATATTCTTCGCATTTAAACCATAAAATTCAATTTAACAGCAATATAAAAAAGTATTTAGAAAGGGCGTATCTTTAGAATTTACGATAGACAATCTCCCGCGCTAGAGATAAAAATGTTTCTTCTGCACAATGTTGCCATTGCTCGCTTTGAAATCCTTGAGTTTGTCAATCAAAAATTCGTTAAAGTTTTACAACATATGAAATCGATAATAAAACAAATTCCAAATTTCAAATTTTTGCTTCCATATGCCCATATTCGGAGGAGGATTATGTATTCGAGGGTTTATGTACCGTTGTTTTATCAGAATTCGAGAAATAAAACGACACAAAATGCCGTTTCGAGACTAATAGCCCTTATGGACTATCGCTCCTTTGTGCTAAAAGAGAAGAAAAGAGAAATCTGAAAGGGCTCATTTTAAGCATCGCCTAAAAGAGAGATTGCTAAGGCTTTTCTACACTCTCGCCGAGCTCGCAGTCTACTAGTCTACTGTTGCAGTTGCTCCTTGCTAATCCATTTATTTTTGTCTTCTTAGCTTTATTATTAATCAGCATTTTCTTGGCACTTACGCCATATAAAATTCAACAGAAAAGTCTCAAGAATTTTAAAAGCAGCATGAGTTTAGAATTCCCGATGAAGTGTTAAGTGTTGGCATACATTTTTCTTTTCTTTCTTTTTCTTTTTCTTTCTTTTTTTTTTTTTTTTTTTGTTAGTTTATCATATCATTGTACAATGTAAGTCTTTTGTTAGTTTATCATATCAATGTACACTTTTCTTTGTAAGATAGCTTGCAAAACTTTTTTTTTTTTTTTGTATTTTTATTATTAACGTTTCGTCTGTTAAATTTATTAATTCAATATCATATTTTTCGCACTTGCCCCACATTCATTCAGTTGAATAGCAAAATCACAAAATATTTAAAAACAGCATGGCTTTAGGATTTCCGATAGACAGTCTCGCGCGCTGGAATTACAATGTTTAAAACGGCCCATTTTTGCCACATCTGGTTTTCAAATTGCTGAGTTTGTTAAAAATCCATCAAAGTTTTATAAGTTTGTTAAAAATATAAGTTTTATAAGTTTTAATAGTTTGTTAAAAATCCATTAAAGTTTACGTCTGGCTTTCAAATTGCTGAGTTTGTTAAAAATCCATTAAAGTTTTATAAAATATGAAATATAAAATTTGAAATTCAAAATTCGGGCTTCCAGGTGAACATGTTCGGATGGAGGACTACGTTATTCAAAACTGAATGGCCCTACGTAACTTCGTTTTTTCACAGTTCGAGAAGAACACATACATTCATGCAGATTCTTCATTATTTAATTTCTTTAAAAGTAATACAGGACAATAATATTTTATGGCAACAATTTGGAAAGTAATTCAGACATGTAAAGTGATACGTCGCCAAATCTTATTTCGAAATTTCGAGCGTTAGCCCGTTCGAGCTAACGCTCGTTTGGGCTAAAAAAAAAAAAAAAAGAGTAATGCAGTGGGCAGGAAAAGATATATATATCTTTGTGCTATGTTACCACATGAAATGGGCGATCTCCTTCGACAGGAACACAAGTAAACCCAGCATTTGAATCCCAGTTTCTTGAGGTTAGGAGCTAACTGATCCATGCCTACAACAGCTACTGATCTACTGAAGAAATAGATAGATAGATCTATCTATTTCTTTAGCAGATCACTAGCTGTTGTAGTCATGGATCAGTTAGCTGTTGTATAACTGATCCATGCCTACGACAGCTACTGCTCTACTGAAGAAATAGGTATAGGTAACGGGGGGCACGGGCACTGTCCCTTTACCATAATGGTTAATCGGTATTGCGCCGTGCCCACCACTGTCTAGAGCCAATGTGTAGGAGCCACATTTGCGCCCAGCACCAAAAGCCGAGGCTCAACGCTCGGACCATCCAGAGGGCAGTCAAACTGACCAAAAGCGCCCTCCACACAACGCTCACCCCAACCGTCCAGGCATTAGTACATATGATAGCAAATACTGAGATTCTCTGACGATTATAATACAATGTGCAATTGGTACATAATGAAATTGCAATTATAAATATACTGCATAATACAAGTCCAATAGTACAATATTAATGTAAAAAGTAAGATATAATTACAAATGCAAATATTTCGTGAACCATAAGTGCAAAATAATAGTAAGTTAAAGGACTACTGCTTCAAATATTAGTACATATGATAACAATACTGAAATTCTCTGACAATTATAATACAATGATCAATTGGTACATAATGAGATTGTAAATATAAATAGACTGTATAATACAATACAAGTCCTACAGTACAATATAATGCAAACACGAGTATGTAATTACAAATGTTAATATTTCATGAACCATCAGTGCAAAGTTAAGTTAAAGAACTATGCATATCAATGCAAAACATAAAGTGTTAAAGAGTAGTAGTGTACAATGTTAGATATAGATATACTATACAAAAGAAAGTCAAATTCTTACAACAGAATGGTATTGCGATTTAAATACCAACAGTATTAAAATATAATTATAATAATAAACTCAAATAAAAATCCGAACATATGACCAATATAAAAGCAAAATGTTATTCTTAAAATATCTATGCAATGCATATTCAAATACAGTCAGTAGATATTAATTATACATGCATAACAAGTTAAAGATATATCGAGAAAACAACCCAATACAATCGATAAGATCTATACAATACAAATTCAAATACTAAAATAATCCAAGCATGTGATAAGTTGACATATGGGAATAGTAGATTAACACTAACATGTATACGTACAATATACTAAAATTGTAAATTATGTTACCAAGCACAAGTCAGTACCATAGGAATGAAGTATTTCCATAACTTTGATCAGTTTTTAACTAAATATTTTTGTTTAATTAAAAACTTACAAAATGCACGAGTGTTAGTATTTGGTATGGGAATGTGATAATCTTGTGTAATAGGACACTGAGTCACATAATGTTCAGGATTTCCAAGTTCACCACATACACACATATCAGTATTTGAAATCCCATGTCGATAATAGTAAACTGGATAGGGTCCATGCCCTGTAATATAACGTACCAAATTATGATTGGTAACCTGTCTATGTATATCAACATATGAAATATGAAAATAAGTACGACGACCTGTGTCGGAGTCATCCCAGTTTGTTTGCCACGCAGAAATAGTCTTGAGTAAATTTTCCTTTTTAAAATACGAAATTGGCCATTTTACCATTAGGTTTTCAATTTCACCAATATGATCAATACTTTTTTGGGCAGCTATTTTTGCAAACAAGTCTGCTTGGATATTGCCAATGTTATCTGCATGACCTTTTGTCCAGGCCATCAGTATTTTAGAATTTCCGGACATGTGCAATTCCTGCTGAATGGCAGAGATAATAGGCGAAGAATGCCTTGGATTTTTAATTGCAAAAGACGAACCAGGTCATAGCTAAGGAATGATATCTTAATGAACCTGAGCTACATAGGTCTAAAGTTCATTAGGATAGACACGGCGGCATTTTTGTTCAGTGACAATGACATGCTTCGTTCCAAGAACATCAAGAAGAAAAAGGAGACACCGAGCAGTTCATAAATATCTTGAACACTAGACCTTTCAAAAAACCTAAGTTAGATGTACACTACGCAAAAATCCTCTCATTCTACTGGGCCGTTTGACGAAATTCAACTTGCGGTTTTCATGTCTCGAAAGCGAGACTTAGAATATATATTAGATTTATATACAGCGTTGTTCTATTATATGTATTTTGACACCAAATCGAACTTTTTCTGAAATGACATGCCAATTTTTGTTCCATATTTCGATTTTAATACTCAAATTATGCCAAACTGCCCAGTTTTGTAAAAATCGTACGAATAGTTTTTAAATTGTTAGCCCTCAAAATTTTAGCTCCTCAATGTTAGTGAATTTTATATATATTTATTAATATCTCTTTTTTTATTAAACTTACTTGATTCCTTCTTCCAGAATTCGAAATTTAGGCTTAATCCAAATATAATTCGCACATTTTTTATGATTTATTTGAAAATTTGTATTTTAAAATATTTTTAATAAATTTTTCGAAAGCATTTTTGTATTATAACCTATACAGCTCTCAAAAAAATCTTAAAGAAGATGTATTTCTAGGCACTCCTGAAAAAAAATTAGAATTCTTTATTCAGAATTTTAAGATATATTTGAATTTACATATTGGCACGTTTTGAAATTTGGCACTTTTTTTTTGAGCCATAATAACGCCATATGTTGTATACGCACTTTGTTAAAATTATTTGAAAGCATGAACGATGACTTTTTTCCAGGTCGTCTGCAATGAAAAAAAGGAAAGGAAAATAGTTTGCTATAAATTAAGAAGTTTTGAAGTTCTTCGCAAATTTCGCACCAAATTCAACCAAGTTTAATATTTAGGCATAATTTGAGTCGTAGAATCGAGATATGAAAAAAGAAAATGGCGTGTCATTTCTGAAAATGTCCGATTTTATGTCAAAATATCTATGTTAAAATAATGCTATATATAAATCTAATATATATCCTAAGTCGCGCTTTCGAGACATGAAAAACGCAATTTGAATTTCGTGAATCGGCCCAGTAGAACCGGAGATATAGAAATGTCCTCCCCTTGTGCAGTGTACAAAACGGCAGAGCTGTATTCCATCACCAATAAAACTATAATCAAATATTGGGAATAATCGCATTAAACAGAAAGAAAAGCCAATGAGATTGTGTACATAGAATATGTAAATATTTTTCACACCTAATAGATTAACAAATTTGAGCCATTTCCAATACTAGTAACGTTAATATTCTCCGAGAATTCTTCTATGCTTCAGACCGGGATCTTCTGCGCTATGGATCGATATCGAGAAAGGATTAAAAATATTGTCCCAGTAGTTCTGGGACAGAGTGCCCTGCAAAAAATAGAAAATTCGCCTAAAGAATGCTGTCCTGGAGCAAAGTGCATTCACAGTGTGAGGACTACTATCAAGTGCTCAAAAATTATTTGCAATGATAGGTAAATAGATGGCAGATTCAAAGAAGAGGACATTCGAGTTTTTCAAGAGTTTATTTTTCAAGTTCTGTAATTTTAAGTTAAACAAAACTGCTAATAAATGTGAAGGAAAAAAATCTAAAGCCTTTCATATAATTTTACCGACGATCAATACTTTATATTTAATATAATACTCCGATTATCTTATTTATCGTCTCCACCAATATCACGGGCTGAAATATTTACCTTTATTTCTCACGCTCGGGATAATGCTTAGGCTAAAATCTTAGAGATGTTGCTTTCTGAATAGAGGAAAAATCAAATTATATACCAGTAGGCCTCCTACAACGTGGTAGATGCATTCCTTGAAAATATCATTATAAAAGACACCAGATAACCACAAAAAAAAAAAAAAAAAAAATGGGGTTCGGTTCTAAAAAGAGCAAAACTGCATTTTATGCTGTAGTATTTCCATCATTTTTAGGTAAAGGAAGTATTGTCATTACGAAAAATCCCGGGTATCATATTTCAACAAAAATATCCATTTTAGCAATTATCGAAGCTAATTCTTCAGATGATATACTTTTTGCGCATTCTGAGGTGTAAAATGAAGCGTTGTTAAGTGAACGTCGTTATGGTAAATAAATGTTGAAGAGTACATTTATTCTATTGGAATTTAGGCATTATCGACGAAGTAGATTTAATTCAATTCAAGAAGTTTAAGTGAAATGCAAGAAAAAATGCGTGTAATATTCTGTACAAGGAAGTCATGTGGTGAACACATCAGATTTTTAAATTTATCTACATAAAAACATTTAATTAAAAACTTAAATAAAATTCAACATCATGTAAAAACTAAAAATATTATGATTTGAATACAAAATCAAAAAGAAACTATATCATGCTCACAAATTTATTCCTCATCGTCACTTATTGCAGCTATTTTTTAAAAATGTTTCTGCTCTCCTCAGCCGAGGATTGTTTCCTAAAAAGTAAGATTTCATATATTTCGCCATCTAGAAGCATTTTTCTATACCTTATAAGGTATTTCTCCCGCCTTCGTAGCATGCCTTCCAGGTGTAGTGGTCAGCAAGATCGATGCGTATTCGAGAGGTTGATGATTCGAGTCCCGGCCAGGGCATAGCTCATTTTTTCACATCTCCTGTTTCGAAATAACCTGATGTCTCTACAGTTGCTCCCGAATTAAAAGGTGGTGAATGATGATTCTCCACCACCACGATTCGGCGATCGAGTTTCTTAATGTTCACTCGATCTTTAAAAGCGGGAGTATACAAGGTATTTCTCTCTCCTTCTTAGCATTCCTTTGTGGTGTAACGGTCAGCACACTCGGCGCGTATTCGACAGGTCCGTAGTTCAAGTCCCGGCGAAGGCAGTGCTAATTTTTCACGTCTTCGTGCTTCGAAAAAACCTAATGTCTCTACAACCTTTCAAAGTGAAGTTTTTGGTTTCCTCATTGGAAAGTTCTTCAGTCGGTACGGTTTCTGATATAATTGTTCCCGAATCTGCACCGTTTATTCCATTTTCCGTAACTAATTATAGAATACGATCAACAGTTATTTCAGTCAATCTATAGCCTCCAGTTGCCTGTGTAAGGCTTAATATAGTACAATATCCACGCTGAACTGGATCAACAACACTTTCCTGACTGACCATTTCCGGTAATAAAGCTTTGCAGAAAACATTTAGAGTCGACTAGCTCATGTCTTTTAGGGAAGATCCGATAATTTCTACACAATTTAAAATTAAAAATTTTTAGTTAAAGGTTTATCCAAACGGGCACCAGGGGGAACCGCAATTCATTTTCTAAACTGCGTTATAAGAAAATTTCCGCGTTTCCAAACCGCGTTGAAGCGAAAACGCGTTGTAAAGGTACCGCGTTTTAGGAGGTCTCCCTGGTCGGAAAAACGTTTTAGTTATTTTGATCTTTAGATCAAGTTAGTTTACTAAGTTCTCACCTGCTTGTCACTTAGTTTACTAAGTCCCCACCTGCTTGTGCACGAGCTACTATTGTAGAATCTCAGATGAATTTATATATTTTTTTAGGTTTATATAAAAGAAATCAGTTCTTTTTCCCTTTAGTTTAGAACGGCAGGTCCTCAGATATTAATTATAATGCTAGCATATCGAGCAATAAATCTGAAATAAATGAATTTTTACAGTACAAGTACTGTATCTGACAACAACAGTAATGAAGACATACTGCCGTATTTAGCAATTATATATTGCTTGCTCTTAATTTGTCTTAATATATCATGCATAAAAATTTCAAAAACGATATAAATGTTAGAACTGTGTTCTTTTGAAATAATATGCCAAAAAAGCCAAAATTTAGTCGCTAAGTTCCTGCATATCGGTCTTTTTATAAAATTTAGTGTCCTATCATAAATTAATTCATTAATTAAATAAATTATCAAAAATTGATGAGTTTTATGATAATTTTTATAAATTATCATAAAATTTAGTAGTTATTCTCTCCACTTAAAAAACTTTTAAATTGTTGATAATTCTACAACTATTGCATGAAGATTAACCAAAGGCGTAAAAACGTAACCGAAACATAAAGACGACAAGAAAAAGGTGCATAATTTACCAACATATATAAGAATAAAAAAAACTAAGGTCATTGAGCCAGGTAACAGAGTGGGAATATATATATATATATATATTTATATATGTTTTTGTCTAGCCGATTGCAACAAAAAATGGAGGTGCACAACTATATGTTACCGCAGTACAAAATTTCAACGTTCTCCGGCAACTCTTTCTTAGTTATGCGAAACGCATACATACATACGTACGTACCTACAGATGTCCAAAAAAATCTCTTTTGAATCCATTTTAAATCTCATTTACAATGCATTATAGCAAAAAATAGTCCTTTATTCTGTCCGCACGTACACATCTCACGCAAAAAAGTCGACCGGAAACGTCGAAATGGTTTCAAGGGAAGTTAAAATGGATATTTTCGTCGAAATGTGATACCTAAAAATTTTCACCATTACAATACTTCGTTTATTACAATACTTCGTTTAATGAAGTAAACAGATATTTGATTTAATTTCACTCAAAATTTTTCAGCAAAGCATTTTTAGGAACTGCGCATAAAAAAGTCATATTACCTCGGATTCATTTAAAATCAAGAACTTTATTATATTTATTATAACAGTTATTAAGTACAGTTTTCTTTATTGCATAACAGAAAATGTACTTTGAAAAATAAACGTGAAAAAGGTACACAGTTTCAAAATCAATGTAGTGCGTTTTGGGAATAAAAATTGAATTTAATTTTAAACCGCTATTTTCCTGCTAGGTATTTTTAAGAATTACACATAAAAATAAAAATTTACAAAACATTTAAAAAATAATAAAATTATTTTAAATAATATCTCGTTAATTTATTGCAGATACAAACATGCTTGCAGTTACACACACACACACACACACACATATATATATATATATATAAAACTCTTTACCCAAACATAACTAAGTAGCAATTAAAAATATAATTTTCCATTAAAATATTACATCAAAACTTTCTGCGAAACCTTATTTTGAAGTTTGAAAAGAATACAACAGATAAGTATAATATTGCAGATAAGTATAAAAGAATACAACAGATAAGTATAATAATAGTCAAAAGGCATACGAGAAAATTAAAAATGGTAAATCAGTGATGTATTTTAATCAAAACGATTTATAAACATTTTACGATCAATACATTGTAAAAATATCCATCGCTCTTCCCAACGGCTAGATATTTTCCAATTAAATATTTGTAAAAAATTGTAGCTCAAACCAGCAGTCTCTCAGCCGTGTTATCTCTGATATACTTTAAGTGCACCACAGTAGAAAACTAATATTACCCGAACAAAAAGTGGGTGGAACGTGCTCACAGCAAAGCCATATATGGGAATGGAACATATAGGGGAAGACTAATATTACTTCCACAAAATTGGGGTGGAACATACACACAGCAAAGCCCCATAAAGCCAAATATTTTCCAATTAAACCTTTGTGGGTAATTGTAACCCAAACCAGCAGTCTCTTAGTCGTCTTATCTTTAAGATCCTTTAAGTGCACTACAGAAGAAAACTAATATTTCTTGCCACGAAAAGAGGGTGGAACGTGCACATAGCAAAGCCATACATGGGAATGGAGCCCATAAGGGACGACTGATATTGCTTCCACAAAATGGGAGTAGAACATACACACAGCAAAGCCAAGGTAACGGCCAAATATTTTCCAATTAAACCTTTGCGGATAATTGCAACCCAAGGCAGCAGTCTCTTAGCTGTCTTATCTTTGAGATTTTTTAAGTGCACCGCACCACAGGAGAAAACTATTATTTCTTGCCGCAAAAAAGGGGGGTGGAATGTGCACACAGCAAAGCCATATATGGGAATGGAACCCATAGGGAAAGTCTATTATTGCTTCCACAAAATGGGGGTAGAACATACACACAGCAAAGCCCCATAACGCCAAATATTTTCCAATTAAACCTTTGTGGGTAATTGTAACCCAAACCAGCAGTCTCTTAGTCGTCTTATCTTTGAGATCCTTTAAATGCACTACAGAATAAAACTAATATTTCTTGCCACGAAAAAGAGGGTGGAACGTGCACACAGCAAAGCCATAGATGGGAATGGAGCCCATAAGGGACGACTAATATTGCTTCCACAAAATGGGAGTGGAACATACACACAGAAGAGCCACGTAACGGCAAAATATTTTCCAATTAAATCTTTGTGAGTAATTGTAGGAACGTGCACACAGCAAAGCCATACATGGAAATGGAAACTATAATGGAAGACTAATATTGCTTCCACAAAATTGGGGGTAAAACATACATACAGCAAAGCCACATGACGGCCAATTATTTTCCAATTAAACCTTTGTGGGTAACTGTAACCCAAACCAGCAGTCTCTTAGCCGTCTTATCTTTGAGATCCTTTAAGTGCACCACAGGAGAAAACTAATATTACTTCCACAAAAAAGGAGTGTAACGTGCACACAGCAAAGCCACATATGGGAATGGAACCGTAGGGCAGACTAACATTGCGTCCTGAAATGGGAATGGAACATACACACAGCAAAGCCTCATAGCGGCCAAATATTTTCCAATTATTCCTTTGTGGGTAGTTGGTAGTTAAAACCGGCAGTCAATTAGCGTCTTGTCTTTGAGATCGTTTAAGTGCACCACAGGAGAAAACTAATATTACTCCCACAAAAAGAGGTTGGAACTTGTACACAGCAAAGCAATATATGGGAATGGAACACACAGGGAAAAGGACTAATATGATTTCCACAAAATGGGGGTGGAACATAAATACAGCAAAGCCATATGGGAAGACTAATATTTCTCCTTTTTGTAGAAGTTATATTAATTATTAATTTTACTTTCATAGAAAGGGGATGGAGCATGCATACATCAAAGTCATATACGGGAATGGAAAGCGAACGGCAACATAATCGTCTGTAAAGTCCAATGACGCATTTATTTGACGCAAAATCCCGTTTAGGAACTAATAGCTCTTTTGAGATAGTAAATAGATAATTATATTTGCTCTTAGTTAGTTTTCATATAAATAAGATTTCGTGATATACAACATTTAGAAATTAATTTGATGTTCCGAAATTCTTTTTTAATTTCTCTAGGAGAGAACAAACATTTTCCCTTCTCGTTTTCTTATTAGTCCAAATCGGCTTTGTCCCTGAAGAACTATAGTTTTCGTTTTGCGATTTTGGTTGAATCACTATAAATTTCCGTTTCACTTTTCAAACTGTTGCCACCAAATGTTAAAGTCCTGCATTATATTTGTAGAAATTGGATAATGAAAAATCTGCATAAATGTATCTATATTTCTCGCCTTGTGATAAAACAACGGTACATAGAGCCATCGATTTTGAATGACGTAGTCTTACTGCGAATATGGGCATGTGGAAACTCAAATTTGAAATTTGGAATTTGTTTTATTATCGATTTCGTATTTTGTAAAACTTTAACGAACTTTTGAGTAACAAACTCAACGATTTGAAAACGAGCAATGGCAACAATCTACGGAGGGGGGGGGGCAAACCTTTTTATCTCCAGAGCGCGGAGCTGTGTATCGGAAATTCTAAACATAGGCTCATTTTAAAATTATTTTGCGAAACTGGTATTAAACTGAAATGTATGGTTTAAGTGCGAAGAACATGACATTTAATAAATAAAGGTAACACACAAATCGTTGAAAAGCGCCCCTTTGGACGTAATTTAAAATCTGAAACCTGTCAGGCTTTTTTTTTTTTTTTTTTTTTTTACTTAATATGTGCTTCCTTAGGCATTCCACGAGGCATTCGTTCCTTTCCGTGTAGTGACAGGGAAAGGAACGAATGCTCCGTGGAGGTCTTTTTAAAGGATCATTTTAAAGTATCAACGCTACACATGGAGAATAGCACGAAAACGCCCGTTCAGCCAGCCCGTTTGCTGGGACTCGAACCACTGACCGAACTATCAGTGTTCAACGGCTTTTTCCGTTCCGCCGCTGGTATTCGGACACAAAATCGGACTTTTTCTGAGGTAACATATCTATTATTTTACGCTTTTCGATTTTACGACTCATATTATACCAAAGTGCCAAGTTTTGTAAAAATCCCACGAGAATTTTTTAAAACTTAGTTTTCAAAATTTTAGTTCCGAAATCTTAATTGAATTTCGTATATATTTATTAATATCTCTTTTTTATATTAAACTTAAGTGGTTCGTTCCTTAAAAGTACAAAATTTAGGTTCAATCCAAATAAAATTCGCAGATACTTTCTGATTTATGTTAAAAATTTATATGTTTAGTAAATTTTATAAATTTTTAGAAAACATTTTTGAATTATAACCTGTAAAATTTTTACCATCACCTTATAGTATATGTATTTCTAGGCACTCTTGCTAAAAATTAAAATTTTTGTTCAAAATTTCCAAAGATATACGTGAATTTATATATTGGTGCGTGCGGGATATTTGTTGTAACCGATAATAATACTAAATGCACTTTGTTAAAATTATTTGAAAGAATGAGCGACGGAGCTTTTCTTCCGCTAGTCGCAATGAAATAAGGCAAAGGAAAATAGGTTACATAAATTAAGAATTCCGTCAAGTGAATTAAGTGCACCAAGATAAATTTTTAAATTTATAGCGAAGTTCCTCATCAAATTTTATAAAATTTAATATATGAGCGTAATTTGATTCGTAGAATCAAATATGGGAAAAAAGTACGTCATTTTAGAAAAAGTGCAATTTTGTGTCAAAATACTTATGTTAAAACAATACTACTATATATAAATTAATATGTATCCTAAGTCGAACTTTTGAGATATGAGAAAGGTAAGTTAAGTTTCTTCAATGGGCCCAGTAGGACAGGAGATAGAGAACTGTCTCCCAATTTATTTATTTATTTATTTATTTGTGTGTGTGTGTGTGTGTGTGTGTGTGTGCAGAGTGTATGTTTCTAAATGTAGCTCAGTCATGGTAGTAACTATTTGAACTAAGCAACTTGAGACTTACATTAGGAGAAAAGAAACACAAAGTATTATTCAGTTAAAAGTGCCCACTGTTAAAAAGACGTATCATGTCATGATTTCTGTATCGATCATAATTATTTCAATAATCAAATTATTTTTTTAATTAGAAAGCGACTTTCATTGAAGGAGCCAAACAACCGAAGTTTTTCCACGGCTGCGCAATAAAAAAAAATGTGTACTTACCCGAATAGATGTTTGTCTAACATCAGAGGTAAACGATCAGTATAAACATGATCTGCGTTGCTTTCCTTCTGGAAGCAGAGAAATGGGACTTCTTCTCGATAATAAATGGATGGTCATAGAATTCCATATCCGACTCCATTTGTTACCCAAGAAATTTCTTTCTGAATAAAAACAGGTGATGAAAGTCTCGTTGGTTAAGAGTTTCCATTTTCTCTGCAAATTATGTTGACTTCGACTGATACACCGTACCCACAAAAAGGACCCTCTTAAGGTACGTGCATACAGCATTTTTATAACATAGGTATTCGGACACAAAATTGGCCTTCTTCTGAGGTAAAATATTTATTTTTTTCCATACTTCGATTTTATGACTCAAATTATGCCAAAGTGCCAAAGGCACTACTTCTATTCTTTATAATATAGAAATAGTTTCATAAATATTTTATACGATTAGCAGGTTAAGTAACGATTAGCAGGTATTATGGTACGTAATAAATCTTCGTGAGAATGTCAATAACGTATTTTTAGACTTTTTAACGTATATTAAACGTATTCTTTTTAAATGCATATTTAATGTATTCTTTTCAGATGTATTTTTAACGTATATTTAACGTATTCTTATGAGATGGATTTTTACCGTATATTTAACGCATTCTTTTTGGATGATTTTTACCGTATATTTTACGTATTTTTTACGTAATATTAATAGCGCACTTTTAAACTCATAAATTAATTGTGTAAAAACTTCAGAATACCAAATGTAACAAAATTATACATTAAAGAAACTAATAAATCGTAAAGGATTATCACTAAAGTACATTTAAGGGGGAAAACATCAGCCTCGAGTTAGTTCCATTAATTTATTAAGCGACTCTTCACTGCAAAAAGAAAACGAAGTTTAGAATTCGCAAATTTCGAAATTAAATATTCTGTTATTTTGGGCCGTATAGAATTCAAAAGTTTTGAGTTTCATATTTTATAACTCTCTCTATATATATTAATTTTCCTAAATATTAGGACCGAAAGTGCGAAAAATTAGCTTTCGCGATTTTTACACAATTGGTTTCTTTAAATTTAAAAAGCCGAAACATGAATATTTTTGCCATTTAAAATATTTCTATAACTGGAAGTATATGTCTACTAACAACGGTTGCAAAATTAAAAGCCATGTAAGTTCTTTTGTGGGCACGGTGTAAATCTATAACATGCGTGTTTAGATACTTCAACTATCAGAGAGCAAACTTGCTCCACTGGCTATCAATTTCCGTCATAGCGAGTAACATATTACTTCAACAATTAATTGCTTTGGTAGTTTAGAAGACAGTTACATTACTTAAATAAAAAATATGACTGGACAAATACTAAATTTCTTTCTTGCTTTGCTAGACTAACTGGAAATGTCGAAAATGATAAAGTCTACCTTTACTTTAACCTAACGTTTGTTACGTAAACTTTGCAGATAATGCAATATGATTTTTTGTTAAAATGTTATCCCAATCCGCGGTCCTCTTTGAAACATATCTTACAATTAGCGCATGCCAAGCATTCGATGTTGTCTGTGCACCTGTGCTCTTGTAAATAAAATTATGTCTGAAACCCTTCTAAATTTTAAGAATACTGACTAGATAATATTGTGTAGATGGGTTATTAAAAGCAATTTCTTTGTTTCAAGTACGAATAAGTATTTTGCCAGATATATTTATTTTTCACATAATTTTCCAGTTTATCCATTTTCAACTCGTTTCTTAATGGAAACGTTCTGATAAAAACGTCTGTTTTCGTGAATTGAAATAATGTTATACCCCCCCCCCAAAAAAAAAAAACACTATAAATTTATATTCGAGGACTCAGAAGGTTTCAAACATTCAGAGATATCTGTCAAATCATATTAAGCAGCTTTTAAAATCTAAGATAACATTAAAAACACAACGTGATAAATAATACATACTGCACATAAACGGAAATAACATATTGTTACGTTTTTGTTTCTTCTCTGACCCCAGTTGTTACGTTATTTTCTTCCTTTATGTTCGTACGGGGTTCGTAGATTTGGAGTGAATAACGACAACACTTGATGAAGTATCGAAACACACTTTATTTAGCTAATATTAATCAGGACAGCTCCAAAGTCACTTTTACAGTCGTCGAACTGTTATAAACAAGCTGACACATTCAGCGATACAGCCTTCACACTGTCAGGCAATAACGGTGGAGACAGCTTCACCGTAAAGCACCCGAGTACAGCTACCAACTCTGCTTGGCCGTTCTCGGAACTCCACGTACTCTCGAGACTCTCTACGCGATGCACTCGACGATACACAAGAGCATAGCTCTCGACTCAGCACAGTCTAAGACAAAACTCGACGATGCACTAATTCGCAATGCACTAAAAGACTCTCGATGCATTCGACGACCACCTCGGCGCTAGACTCACACTCGCTCAATGACTCGACTCGCTCAATGACTGACTGTCAGCTCGCTAGACGAGGCACATACACATTCACTAACTGACTGCGGACCAGCAGGGTTTATAAAACTTTTGGTTTGTGTTCGAGAACATTCTGGGCTAAACCGGTAAGAATTCGTTCTAGAAGGTTCTCCATCCGTCCATTGTATATCGCCAATTTTGTCGCCAAATGCCTCTAAATGGGCGATTTCTCGCCAAATGTGGCAAACCTGCCTTCCCTTGTCATTTTATGGCAGCCCTAAAACTGCTTTGCGGGGAAGCCATCACACCGCGCCTGTACATTTCGTAACAATATGTACAAGAAGCGTTTAAAAGTTCTCAAATATTTTTAGTAGCACACAAACGCAGTTTTACATCTATGTCTGATATAGGTGACATTATACGCCAGTCATCTTGGCAAGATTCTTATCGTTTGCCACGTATTTAAATTGTGACTAGCATTACAATTACGTCGGTTTGCTGAAGTGCATGTTATAACTACACTGCGAATTTTAAAATGGATCATTTTCATGAATAGCGTTATAAGGTATCTATCTTCTCCCGCCTTTCTGCATGAGTTCGTGGTGTCTGCATGCCTTCGTAGCACACTCGGAGCGTATTCGAGAGGTGCGGGTTCGAGTCCCGGTGAGGGCACTGCTCGTTTTTGTATTTCTTACATCTCAAAATAACCTAATGCCTCTACAGTGGCGCCCGAACTAAAAGGTGGTGGATGATGATTCTTTACCTCCAGAGTTTGGCACTCTGGGCCCCCTAATCCCCAGTCGCACTTTAAAGGGGGAGTATATAAGGTATTTTCTCTCGCCTCTCTACGTGGCTTCGTGGTGTAACGGTAGCACATTCGGCTCGTATTCGAGAGGTCTAGGTTCGAGTCCCGGTGAGAGCATTGCTCATTTTCCGTATTTCCTACTTAAAAAATCGTAATGACTCTGCAGCGAATTAATATAAAAGTTTGCGTTAATCTTGAAAATACATTTTCAAAGACCCATTAAGTGTTAAACAGCTTTTTGGTGCTCCTTTTGCAATTCATCTGCAATATTAAGAATGATTTACTTGACTCAGATGGCCGAAAATCAGTAGATGTTTATTTGGGTCAGGCAACACCTCCTAGGTCTGTTATATCTGGGTGCAGCTTGAACCCCACCCCCTTAGGTTAACCAAATTCCCTTTATGACCACAAACGAGCGTCACTCCTTCAAACACCCAATCGATGGCAACTAGCACTCCGATGTTGCCTCCAGAGACACGAAAACAAAACTACACAAATATTTTTAGCCCAAAGGGATTTGAATCCCGAAGGACTATTAGTTTCGTTTTGGCATTTTGCGTCGGACGGATAAATGTCGGTTCACTTTTCAAACTGTTGCCATAAAATGTTAGAGTCCTGCATTATATTTGAAGAAATTAAATAATGAAAATCTGCGTAAATGTATGTATATTTCTCACATTGTCATAAAATAACGGTACATAGAGTCATCGAATTTTGAATAACGTAATCCTCCAACGAATATGAGCATGTGGAAGACCAAATTTGAAATTTGAAATTTGTTTTATGATCGATTTCCTATTTTTTAAAACTTTGACGAATTTTTGATTAACAAACTCAAGGATTTCAAAGCGAGCAATGGCAACGTTGTGCAGAAAAAACATTTTTATCTCCAGCGCGTGAGTCTCTGTATCGGAAATTCTAAAGATATGCTCGTTTTAAAACTATTTTGCGATATTGCTGTTGCACTGGATCTTTGGGATAAAAAAAAAAAAAAAAAAAAAAAAAAAAAAAAAGTCCTGAAAGACTTTCTGATTTTATATAACTCCTAAACGGGCGTTTTTTTAAATTACAGACACATTCTTGTTTGAAGAGCATTTGGACTGACGCCCCTTTGGGCTAAAAATATTTAAAAACAGTATATCTTAAGAATTTCCGATAGACGGTCTCGCGCGCTGGAGATAAAAATGTTTCATTCTAATACGGTGTTGAAAGTGTGTGGAATTATGAGTGTTTTGTAGTACGCCAAATTTGTGATCGAATATTTTGCCCCCAATAGGTCTACATTATCCGAATATCATTCAGTCTCGTTTATATCGGATAATGAGTATACTATCGCATAATCGATGCTTTTATCTACCATATCGACAATCGATAATTTATTGATTATATTGATTTTCAATAATCGTGGACCAATACCCAAAATCGATTAACCGATAATTGATAAATTCTCCGGTAACTAAAACTCTATTGCAAGCGCACCCAAACTGCGGCTTTTTGGCTCGTTAAATAGGGTTCAAGTCGCAATAAGTTACAGTTTATTTTAAAAATATGACTCCAATTTGAAAAAATTATGTTCTGCCTACGACCACATTTTTAGTATTTTATTTTTAGTTAGGGTAATTTGTTCAGAAGGATTAGTTTCGTTTTGGCATTTTGTGCCGTCCACTATAAAACGGCGTTTCACTTTTCAAATTGTTGCCATAAAAAACAAGACCTCTGCATTATATTTAAAAAAACATAAAAAATGAAGAATCTGCATGAATATATGCATGTTTCTTGCACTATGAAAAATATACTTGAATATATGCACCTGGAAAGCCAAGTTTGGAATTTGGAATTTGTTTTATTACCTATTTCATATTTTTTAAAACTTTAACGAATTTTTGATTAACAAACTCACCGATTACAAAGGGAGAAATGCCAATACCGTACCGGGAAATTTTTTTTTTTTTTTTTTTTCCTCCATCGCGCGAGACTGTGTATCGGTAATTGTAAAGATACGCTGTTTTTAAATACTTTGTGATATTGTTGTTGAACTGAATTTTATGGTTTAAGTGCGAGAACATGATATTTAATAAATAAAGGTAACATACAAAACGTTAAAAAAAACGCTGTATGTTATCTTCGTATGTTATCTGGTTTTTTATGTTATGTTATCTATGTGCTATCCTAAAGCTTTCATATTTTTATCTATTTATTTATTTTCTAAATATTATTTTAAATTATATTGTGCATATTGATTGTGAAGAATCAGAAAATCGGTGGTCAAAAGCAACCGATTTCGTTTTGTAATTTGCACCGTGGAAACACAATTTTTAGAAAAGCTACGGCCCATCGGAATAGCAGATTACACTTTGAATAAGCTTTACCGAATTATGCTTCGAATCATACCGGACCACACTACTGATAAAGTGTAGTTGCCGTCTGCGCTGGGAAAAACGAAATGTATCACGCGATCCAGATACTATGCAATTAATTATTTAGGTGATGTAAGGCTAGGTGTATATTTCCTTGTATTGATTATCACTATAGGAACTATACAAAAAATTAAATAATGATTGTTAGGCAGAAGCCCTGGTGAGCTAATGATCTACTTGGAATTAATTTTCATAACTTCATCGCAATTATTTTATACCTCTTAAACCCCCTCAGGGTTGCTTACATTATTTCCAGAGAATTGCCCCAGAAGAAGACACACAAAGAAAAGTCGTCTGTTTTACTTTCAAATAACTACATTATTCTTTAATCCATTTAAAAGCTTTCTGAGTTGTGAATTCAGTTTCGTCTTCTTAGCAGTTCAGTTTACTGTTATTACAATTATTCCCAAAGGATAATCATATATATGTTATTATTGCACAACTTGGGGCAATTTATGGTCTAATCTATTCATTACTATGAGGATACACATAATTTGGATGTGATTGTCATGTGTGAAATTTTTCTAAAGAACGACATTCAGCATGAAATGCTTTTAGTATAAACATAAATTAGACATAAAAATTATCTGAGAATATTTTACGGTGATAAAAACTATGCATGTATGTAAATTATCATAAAACAGCAAAAGTCAACTTTTATAATAAAATAATAAATATTATCGCACTCGCTTCTTTTTTAAACACCGCAATTTGTTTTCATAAAAGTCCCAACTCAGAATCATCCATAAACAGCCATTGTTAAACGAGTAATATGGTTAGTTACAATGTAATCGATACGGCTAGTTTGTTTACCATGAAATAAAAAGATGAATAACAAGATTGAAAAATCTTCTACTGAAGGGCAAATTCACGCCAAATGTTGTAACCCGGACCAAAGAAGATGCCTTCGGCACGAAATGCGACAGCTAGAGAAACCGAGCAGATTAGACGCCCAATCGGGACCGCTGTCTCGTAGTCAACCAATCATGAGCGCCGTTAAATCCGCACGCTCCATTCTCGATAGGGACTGCTGACGCTACAGGGTAACGAAAAACTATTTTATAATTTGAATTACAAAATTATATTTTTGGTTTTGAAATTATTCTGAATCTCATTTTGAAATATGTATTTGAAAAGAGAAAGCAACCATTTAAAATAAGTCAGTATTTATAAACTCTTAATTTTATTTTATGATACAATTATTTTGAAAAGCGCAGGAGCTCTCAACCAAGGTGGGGGGAATTCCTCTCTACGGGAGAATTTCATAGTTTTACGGGGGAGGGCGGGTAAGTGGAGCCTTTCATTTACCTGTTAAGTATTTAATTTTAGTATATTGGTGTAAATAATCACTTTTGATTAAGTTTTGGTATTTATCACATTTTCTATACTTTTTTTTTTATTTACCTTATGAAACGAATTGAAAATAATATATAATTTTAAATAAATGTATCTAAATTTTGAATTAATATATATATATATATATATATATACCGTCTTTTTCCGAAAATAAGACACTGTCTTACTTTCTTTTTTGGTCCAAAATACGCGCTGGGGCTTATTTTCGGGGAAGGGCAAAAATAAAAGTATATTTATATATTTTTATTTAATATTTATTTTACACAGAATACAGAAATTTAAATTTATTCAATTACAGTCATGTCATCTTCTTCTGGAACATCGTCATAAATAATATTCTGAATTATATTCTGATTTTCTTCTAAATCTATTTCCTGTGGAATCATTGGTCCGAATCTCTCATGTCTTGCGATATAGCTATCGTTAAATGAATACTTCTTGTCTAAGTAGCTTGTTCGTAGTGCATTGGAAACATTACTATCAGTTATTTTGTCCCAAGAATTTTTTACCCATAAATCACCCCTTTTGATTTTCGACTCATTCTGTGGGGATTGGAAAAAGGTCGCTGCGTCGTATATGTCTCGGGGGTTACAGTTCATCGCAAATTTCAGCCCGATGAGAGTCTGCCGACGCTAACGGATGACGATGCCTTTCCTGTGAACGTATCTCTCTCGGAGCAAACGGTGAATTGGTTAAGATAAATTCCAAGAATTAATTTGAAAAGAACTGTAGAGGTAAATAATTAATTTCTCGGAATATTTTGTTCCAAACATTTCTCTGAAATACGAGTATTGGGAAAGCTAAACATATTATTACTTATACTAATAAATCAACAGCATTTTTTAACGAATCCTTTTGTCACATTATTTTAACTAAGGAGTATTTTCGGAGGATGTCTTATTTTACAAAATGTTCCGAAAATCACGATAGGGCTTATTTTCGGAGGATGTCTTTTTTTCAGAAAAAGACGGTATCGAGTTTCGGAAAGGAAGTGGGGGCGGATGATCTCTAGCAATTGGTGAAAGTAGTGCATGGGATGCAAGAGGTCGAGAGTCCCTGGAAAAGCTTTGGAACTTCCTCCCACCCCCTAACCTCCAAAAAGAAATAAAAAAAGGGGGGAAAACTGAAAGCTTTCATATTTTATATTAAGCCCAAAGGGACGTTTAGTAACCTTTTGTTTGTTACCTTTATTTATTAAGTATCATGTTCTTCGCACTTAAACCATAAAATTCAATTCAACAGCAATCTTCCAAAATATTTAAAAAGAGCGTTATCTTTAGAATTTCCAATACACAGTCTAGCGCGCTGCATATATATATATTATTATTATTATTTTCCCGTTGCTCGCTTTGAAACCGTTGAGTTTGTTTATCAACAATTCATTAAAATTTTACGGAATATAAAATAGATAATAAAACAAACTCCAAATTCCAAATTTGAACTTCCAGATGTCCATAATCGGGTGGAGGACTACGTTATTTAAAATCTTAAGTCTCTAGATACCGTTGTTTTTTCACAATGAGTGACACATACATACATTCATGAAGATTCTTCATTATTTAATTTCTCTAAATACAATGCCCGGCTCTAATATTAGGTGGCAACAATTTGAAAAGTAAAATGTCCTTTTATAGTGGACGATGCAAAATTCAAAAGCGAAATTAATAGCGCTTGTGAGCTAACGCTCCTTTGGGCTAAAATGTTCTTAAAATGGATTTTTAAATCCTTTGTAGCTGGATATGCTTTATTATATTTGTTTTGTTTGCACCTTAAAAAGGATCAAAGTATCCTCAATCTTTATTAACATCTAGTCTGCATAGCCTCTGTAAAACCTTCTTTAAAAGTCCACATTTCTATTATAGAAGCTATAAACTTGATAGCTCAGCAAACCAAATACACGATAATATGACATAAGTTAAAATGCGCATAGTTTACTTGGGAAATTAACCTAGCAGGCAAGGCAAAATGGCATGCGGGGAGGAATAGAAGTTGCAACTAATGTAAAAAAAAATGGAAGCACTAGAGAAAAGAGTAGCTCCGTGTAGGTGAGCAGATCAACAATTTCACATGATCAACACTTTTTATGAATTTACTTATGTATGAATTTAAAAACTGAATATCATTTTAGAGTAATTTTAAGCAAAATAATTAAAAATTAAAACGAAAGCTCATTGGATAAAGAAATCTTCTCTAAAAGGGGTGAAACAAAAACATTTCAACATGTAACTGCAAAATGTAGTATGAAAAAGCAAAACCAGCTATAAATTCGAATATATACGTATATATATAGAGAGAGAAAACCAGAAGTTCGAAAATAACATGGAAATCAAATATTTTTATTCGCAACAAAACAAATATGCTATTCCTTCAAACCTACTTAAAATAAAACATATAATTTTAATACCAAAAAAAAAAAAAAAAAAAAAAAAACCTGAAAGGTTTCAGATTTTAAATTACGTTCCAAAGGAACGTTTTTTTTAACGTTTTGTGTGCTACCTTTATTTATTAAATATCATGTTCTTCACACTTAAAACATAAAATTTAATTCAACATCAATACCACAAAATATTTAAAAAGAGCATAGCTTTAGAATTTCCGATATACAGTTCCGCGCGCTGCAGATAATTTTTTTTTTTTTTTTTTTTCTTTTTTTTCCCTCCGTAGATTGTTGCCATTACTCGCTTTCAAATCGCTGAGTTTCTTACTAAAAAATTCGTTAAAGTTTTTACAAAATATGAAATCGACCATAAAACAAATTCCAAATTTCAAATTTGGTCTTCCACATGTTCATATTCGCAGCAGGATTACGTCATTCAAAATTCGATGGCTCTATGTACCGTTGTTTTATCACAATGCGAGAAATATACATACATTTATGCAGATTTTTCATTATGTAATTTTTTCAGATATAACGCAGGATTCTAACACTGGGTGGCAACAGTCTGAAAAGTGAAACGGACATTTATAGTGATTAAACCCAAAATCGCAAAACGAAAACAATGGTCCATCAGGTACACACCCCCTTTGGACTGATTATAAAAAATGTCTAAAACAATGTCAACATGACTGTAGTTGATAGATCATTAGCGATTTCCTCAGCCATAAGAATTTTTAGCAACATGATAAAAAATAAAATTATTGCTTATTTTTGAATTCTTAATTTTTTACTCGGAATAATTTTGCATTAATAGAATTTGCTCTATCAAGGCATTAAGCAGGCAACCTCTCTATCTTGGAGACATTAGGTAGTTTTAGAAAGCAGAAGAGATAACAAATGAGCAATGCCCTCGCCGGGATTCGAACCACGGGCCTCTCAAATACGCGCCGAGTGTGCTGACCATTACACCACGAAGGCATGCTAAGAGGAATACCTGATACACTCCCCCTTTCAAAGGGCGACTGGGGATTAGGAGACCCAATCGCCAATTGGTGGTGAAGAATCATCATCCACCATCTTTTTAGTTCGGGCGCCACTGTAGAGACACTTAGAATTTTTCGGAATCAGGAAACTGAAGAAATGAGCAATTTCCTAGCCGGGACTCGAACCACGGACGCCTCGAATATGCTCCGAGTGTGCTGACCATTACACCACGTAGACATGCTAAAAAGGCGGGAGAAATACCTTATAATTTTATTAAATAAATAAATTTTCACATTTAAATTTGCCTCATTTTGTTTTCCATTTCCTATTTACTACAGAAATTTGTGCATCCCTATGTTATAATTCTACAGATCTAAAGAAACATCAATACGAGAATTTAAGTACCTGATTAGGAATTAAAGCCATTCCTTTTATATATCCTTGTCGGCTTACAATCAAGGCACCGAGTCAGCCATTTTTCAGGTACGGAGTTCAACTTCTGGTAACGGCAAGAGTGACGCTTTCAAGATTGGATGAAAAATTAACAATTGAAGTACATCGAATGTGGTTAGACAGCCAAACCGAATGCTATGAATCGACGAAACCGAATGTAATCAGGCAAGTAAACTCAATGTTATCAATTAGGCAGATTAGAAAAATTTTAAGATATATCTTGCAAAACATGATCTTGATTAAACAAGCTTGCAAGATATGTCTTGCGAGCTTGTCTAATCACATTTCAGTTTACTTGTTTGATCGCACTCGGTTGGGTGAAATTGCTTGATTTTTGCAAACTTGACAGCAATAGAAAAACAGGGCTTTAAATTTCGTGTCATTTTCTTTAAAATTGTTAATAGAAATCAAATCTAGACAGATGAGAAGAATTTAATACAGCTAGGAAAGAGAGGGAGAAAGATGAAAAGTGAATATGATTGAAAGGGGGGAATGTAACTTGAAAGCAGACAAAAATAGCAAACAATGATGAGTCAAATTTTGCACTTTTCAGGAAAACTTTTGTAAAGGATCTAACTTGTACTTATATATTCTTTGAATAATATAATGCCATCTTGCTTCTTTTGGTAAAAGAAATAATTAATTATAAAAGCCCGGGCATTAAAATTTAAACCGGATATGCTGGTTAGGTTTTAGTTAAAGTAAATCATATTACAGTGATATTTCCAATCCGAATTTGAATTCTTAATGGTTCATGAATTCTTCATTAAAGAATAAAAGAAAGGGGGAAACTTAAAAAAAAAAAAAAAAAAAAAAAAAAAAAAAAAAAAGCATTCACATATTATTAAAATGTTTATTTCTTTTTTGGAGCCGACTGCGATACCGAAGGTTCGAATCCCGGAGAAGGCATGGATGCAAATTATCTGGCAGCATAGACTCAACCGCCCACTAGCAGCCGAGCGGTAAATTCCCTGAACACCGATTGTTCGGTCCAATGTTTGAATCCCTCGAACGGGTTGGCTGCATGGGCGTTTTCGTGGTTTTACCCATGTCCAACGTGTATACGAGCCAGTTTCCCTCGGAAATGTCCTCCAAGAAGTCATCCCTACCGTCAGGCAGATAGCCCTTGAAGCTTTGCCGTAATCACATAAAACAAATAAACTAGGCATTTAAATGGACTACTATTATTCCCTATCGTTAGTGCGACCAGTATCTCCATTGCGAGGAGAGGAGGGCTAAATTCGCAAAACTCTCACAGCCTAAGGATTTATTCATGTATAACGTGTATAAGAGCCAGTTTCCCTTAGAAAGTCTTCCACGAAGGCATCCATCCCCTTAGGCAGATAGCCCTAGTGCGTTTTGTCATAATTAAATAAACCAAACCAAACCTAAGCATTTACATTAACAGTTACACGGTCGAGGATTTGTGCTGACATTTCTGGGGAAGGACGTGGTATATAATATAAATTACTAACGCTAAAAAATAATATAGATATCGGAACTGAGACCAAGCATCCGCAAGAAATGAAAGACAACTTCATTATCACTTTCAGAAACGGCTTTTTCTCATATTCCTTTAAAGTCCACCTAAATTCGTTACTTCAAATTTTTGGTTCGTATTTATGAGCAGGAATTGCTTTGTTTTTGCGGAGATTCTCATGAAAAACAGCTTAAAACGACTGCAATATAATATTGAGCTAAAATATAAGAAAACGAAAAAAAATAATAACTTTAATTAAAAAAAATCTGAAAGCTTTCAGATTTTAAATTACGTCCAAAGGGACTTTTTTTAGCATTTTGTGTTTTACCTTTATTTATTACATATCATGTTCTTTTCACTTAAACCATAAAATTCAGTTCAGCAGAAATGTCGCAAAGTAATTTTAAAATGAACATATCTTTAGAATTTCTGATACACAGTTCCGCGCGTCGGAGATAAAAAGGTTTTTTCCCCGTGGAGTGTTGCCATTGCTCGCTTTGAAATCCTCGAGTTTGTTAATCAAAAATTCGTTAAAGTTTTACAAAATATAAAATCGATAATAAAACAAATTCCAAATTTCAAATTTGTGCTTTCAGATGCTCATATTCGCAATAGGATCACGTCATTCAAAATTGTTGGCTCTAGGTTCCGTTGTTTTATGACAATGCGAGAAACATACATACATTTATGTAGATTCTTCATTATTTAATTTCTTCTAACATAATACAGGGCGATAGTATTTGGTGGCAACGATCTGAAAAGTGATTCAGCCTTTTAAAGGTTTCAACACAAAATCGCAAAACGAAAACAATAGTCCTTCAGGGACAAAGCCCCTGTGTACTAAAAATGTCTAATTGGAAAATTTATTCGTTATTTGGGGTGACATCTGATTAGAAATGTATTTCCTTGAAATCTTTCATAGTCACAATTTATTTTCTTCAGTTAATGTTATCAATTCCAATTCAATTTTTTCCTGACGCTTTCAAAATTTTAACATTTATCATTTCATCAATATTTTATCAACGAATGGCGCTGCTTCCGTTGTCTATTCTTTGTCTATTGGCTTTGTCAAAATTTTAACATTTATCTTTTCAATAATGTTTTCCTCAAAAGATGGCTCTGCTTCCGTTGTCTATTTGTTTCGTTTGATAAATAATGGTTGTTCTTTCTCCCATCTTTGCATAAAGGAGAGAAAGCCAAATGCATTACCTGCAATGGAGCTCATCAAGCCCTTTATAAAGGTTGTCCGAATTACCCGATGATAAAGCAAAATCATTCGCCTTGGCTCCGAACTAATGATACAAAAATATCCCCTAGCGAAGCAACCATGATCCATTCAAACAGAACAAGAAAATTTTGGGGAGCCTTGAAAGAAGCTGGAAACGTGTAAATGAAGTTACAGAGTGTTCAAAACTTTACTTGCCGATACAAAAAGAATTTCGCAAGAGTATATCAGCTCGCAACAGCAAATTGCATCGTATAAAAATACGACTTTAAGCCACTGAGTTGTTTGAAGAACTCAATACGCGAATACCCTTAGAAAATTACAGTCTAAAATTTATTATCTAAAAGAAATGAGGACTTCAGCACCAGCGTTTTCTCTAAATTTTCGCCCTCGTAAGCGATGTTAATTTAACAATTAACACCCGAGAACTGTGATTCTCTTTCCGACCTCAGCGAAGAGCGGGTTCAAAGCTATAGCATTGTGCATCTTTTCTGCAAAATGAATCTGCAATCTGAAGCGATCCCATCTTTGCAGAATGATTTTGCTCCTGAAGAAGAGGAACCTGGCTGATATCCGTCGAAATCAATCAAGTTCATTCAAACTCTGCCACAATCTAAAATTCCTTTCCTTACAAACAACAAATCTAATCTGAAAAAAATAATGTTCTCAAATGGAAATGCCAAATGCATGAGTATTTTCTCCCTTCTTCCTGCATGGGTTCGAGGTGTAACGGTAGAACACTCGGCACGTATTCGAGAGGTCCAAGTTCGAGTCCCGGCGAGAGCATTGCACATGTTTCATATCTTCTGCTTCAAAATAACTTAGGGACTCTATAAGGTATTTCTTCTGCCTTTATGGCATGCCTTCGTGGTTGGTAGTCTGCACCCTGGGCGCGCATTCCAGAGGTCCGTAGTTCGATTGCCGGTGAAGGCGTTGCTAATTTTGCAATCTCTCCTGCTCCAAAAAAATCCTAATATCTCTACAGTTGCGCCCGAACTAAAAGGGTGCTGGATGATGATTCTCCTCACCCAGGATTTGGCGACTGGGTCCCCTAAAAACCCCAGTCGTTCTTTAAAAGAGGGAGTATATAAGGAATTTTTCCCGCCTTTTTCGGACGCCTTCGTGAAGTGGTGGTCTGCACGCTGGGCGTATATTCCAGAGTTACGTGGTTCGATTCCCGGGGAAGGTGTTGCGTATTTTTCATCTTGCCTGCTTCCAAAAAATACCTAATGTCTTTACAACTCTACGAAGTAATGAACTAGAAAACTCTTGCTCTACTTGTGCTTCAAAGAAATGATTTAACGGGAAACATAAATTTAAATTTTTTTTTCCAATGTGCAATAATATATTTATTTTTTTATGTACCAAATTTGAATAAAATGCTGTATTTTTGCTTAGCATATTAATTTTAGTAACTAACTCTAGCCGATCTCATTTTATCGAACATTTCCAGTAGTCGGCACATCATTCCGCCCATTTACGTCGCAAAGCTACGACTCTACTGAAAAATTAAAAAGGCTTGTATATATTTTTAAAAATAAAGAGGTTCAGTAATTTTATTACCAATACAGGCAACTCTCGATTGATCGGAGACGGCTTAACCGAACTCAGTCTGAGAAAAAAAGTTATTGCGGAATAATGGAAAAATTACTATCATAAACCTTCAACGTAAAATAAAACAGTGAACGGAAAACACAAAAAAAGAAGAAGAAAAGAGTGAGATAACAACGGTAATAGCTGTAACATCATCTGATGATCTACTACAAGTTTGAGGAATTGTTTTCAAACTTAGTAGAGATGATGGACAAAACTACTTCCAAAACTATTTGGGAGTTGGACATAAGTTAAGTCGCATGAAATGAAGTTGTATTTATCCACAAATTTTATCGAGAATATTTAACAAAATTTATACATTTTGTTTACATAATTTCATTGTACGTAATTCAGAATATAAAAATAATGCTATGTCATTCATTAAAAGTATATTACTGAATAGTAAAAACAAATCAAGTGCACAGCCAGTAAACTTTCACTTCACAGAGACTCCTATCGAAATAAAAAAAGTAAAAACATTGTTTCATGATTTCTAATGGTGTTTGTTTCCTGTTATTTACAGTGTGCCCGTTTTGATTTGAATATTTATCTAATATTCGTAACCAAATGAGATTTATATTAAAATGCTCGAAAATACAGTTAAATGGTTAACGGCGTTTTTCTGTTAATTATGTTATGACTTGGGGCCCACCAGCGGCTGAGCGGTAAAGTCGCTGAACACTGGTAGTTCAGTCCGAGGTTTGAATCCGCGAACGGGCTGGCTGCATGGGTGTTTTCGTGGTTTTCCCCATGTGTAACGCCAGTTCCCTTAGAAAGTCCTCCCTGAAGGCATCCCTTCCCTTAGGCAGATAGCCCTCGAGACTTTGCCGTAATTAAATAACCTAACCTATTTTATGACTTATCTCATTTGTCTGATTGAATCAGAACAAAGCTACAAAATGTTTTGGGATAAGGAGAACAAGATTGTGTCTGGGGTTAGTCCTGAGTACCGTATAAGTGAAAGAACGACATTTTGCCAACTCTGTTCCAGTTTTGATGGGCATCACCCCGTTCAACGGTTCCGAGGGTCTCCTATCTCTCTTCCTTTACCACTAAACCTCTCAAAAGGACTTGCCATGTATTATGAGTGCCTGTAAAAGCAAGCTCTTAAACTGCCACTTCGATTAAATAATCATCATCGCTTAGCGCGTAAGCAAAATGACTGAGCGAACCGCTTTTGTGATGCATTATTCCACCGAGCGCCTCGTCCCCGTCGCCGCCTTTTTTACGCACGTTGTAGACAGTGAATGTGACGTCAAAAAAATGTGACGTCAAAATAAAAAAAATTTAAAAAAAAATGTGAAGTCAAAAAGTACCAATTTTCCATAAAAGTATCATGTGGGTATAAGTAAAAGAATATACCGCATTACAGCGAGATCTACACATCTTTTAGTGAAGAGTCTGTTTAACCAGCTTCATCTATCGTTTACGATACGCTGTGGGTGATCAGCCGCATTGGTAATGGAAAAAAAAAAAAAAAAAAAAAAAATCTTGGCACTGGCTACAAAATATTCCATATGATTTAAAAAAACATGTCAGTCGATATAATTTGGAAACGCAATTTTGTGTCATCATAATTAATTAGTAAGCATTCTTACAGATCTTCTAGTGTACACGTGCACGTGCAGACGCGAGAACGGTAGCCATGAAGAATGATCAAGACTATCTTATGAAGGATAATTTTGGTGTAACGATAAAATGATATATATATTTAATCAACAAATTAGTAAATTCAGAGTTCTTGTATTTGTTGGGTTATTGCCTTCGCACAACGACATTGGCTATTTATTTCTAGGTGGAATACATTTGCTTACTGAGTACAGTGCATTCACACTTCGTCGTCCGTAACGCGTCTAGCGCGTTCAAGTGAAACTTCCGCAGGGTGGCCGTAAGGCGCCTCAAGCGTTCTTCTACATTTTTAAAACTTTTAAACGTTTAAAACGCTTTCTAAATGTTCACTTGTTTGAGTTTTTATTTTTGTTTGTTCTAATTCCTCCTAGAGGGTAACACTAATCATGCATTCTATTTCTAATTGAATTTGCCCGGGTTTTATGAATATTCGCGCCATTTTACATAAAATACAAGACAGTGAGAGATGGCTTCAACGTCCACTCAGCAGAAAAAGGGAAAAAATGAGGTTGTGAATTAGAAAGACAAGAAGGATACACGTTTGATGAGTACAATCCATAATAACTCAATGATGGATGTTGGAACACGGAAAAGAACTGTAAAAAAAACAATAATTGTAAAAGATTACAACAACAAAATGGGAGGAGTGGACCGCCTGGATCAGATGTTATCAAATTATCCTGCTGTTAGAAATAAACAGAGATAATTATTATTTTTCCATTATGCTTTATTTCCTTATAATTTTACTTAATATTCATTGACATTCATCCACTACGAAAGTCATGTATGGAAAGTTATGATGAACAGAGAAAACAACATTACACGCTATGAAAAATACACGGCCGTTGGGGGGAAATTTTCGCGGACAGGAGAGGACGGCGAAAGGGTTAAGTAATTATTCTTGGAAACGGTATCTTTTATGTTAAACTTAACGTTTGCCAGAACTTTTGGCCAAACGTCATAAAAGTGCCCTCATATTATATGCTTGCACACATCTATGTCTTCTCTTGCATTCGAACTCGAACCCGATACGAAGCTAGGAGCACTAATCGCTATACTATAGATCAGGGCGGTATGGCTTATTCGTCTTTTGTCTGTGTGTGTGTGTTTCCTTAATTGCGCTTGGATTAACCGTAGTTTTAGCTTAATCGTCGATACGAGTATCCGGTATTACTCCATTAAATCGGAAACTGAGTGTGTGTTTTAATATTACTACGGTAAATTTAGACTCCAAGTCACCATCAAGCATCTATTATGGCAGCTTTATGGATGTGAAGCGTAAAATGCTTTTCGTAACTATTAAAAGCAATTTTTTATTACTTTAAAGTAATATTTATTGGTAATAAGTTTCATTTCACTCCACCATATTTTCGTCAGTTACTGAAAAACTAATCTAAAATTTTGCATGAACTATACTTTTAAAATGCAGAATTAGGTAATTATTTGCCTTAAATAATTACTTCCCCTTTTAATGGGTGCCTAGGGATTAGGGGACTCAATTGTCATACCTGGTGGTCACGAATTATCTTCCCTCCCACCTTTTAGTTTGGGCCCCATTATACAGTTATTAAGTTATTTTGAGACAGGTGACGTAAAGAATGTGCAAAGCCCTGGCCAAGATTCGAGCTTGGATCTCCGGAATACTCGTCGAGTGTGTTACATTTACACCACGAAGGCATCAGAAGGAGGGATAAAACACCTTATATACTCCTCTTTTTAAAGAGCGACTGGGGATTAGGGGACGCAATCGTCAAATCCTGGTATCCTTATCATCCATTAGTTCGGGTGCTACCGTAGAGTTATTAGGTTACTTTGAAGCAGGAGACGTGAAAAATTTGTAATACCCTTGCCGGGACTCGCACCAGGACCTCTCGGATATGCGCCGAGTGTGCTACCGTTCACCACCATGGCATGCTGGCAGGAGAGAGAAAATACGTAATAAATTGTAATTAAAATATTGAATTAGATAATTATTCGCCTACAAAGACTTAATTATTTTCCCTTTACACGCTGCAATAAATTAACAATAAAAATAAAAAAAATTATCTTTAATCATTATTGGAAATTAAAATTCTACATCTACGGATTAGAAGTTTTAATTAGGAGAAAAAAGATTTTATTTTTTACTTAACAATTTCTTTCTCGCTCAACTTTACGAAAAGAAAGAATCCTATATTTTGACGTTAGAAACGTTCTTAAAATAATCTTCCCAAAACTTTTATACTGTTACATTACATTACCTTACGATACCATTATACCACATCCCTTACAAGCATAGATAAATATTGTCACTGGGCGAAACAAAAGGTGTTTACGTCTCACCAACTTCCAACACAAGCAGCTCTCACAGCGTTGCCATTCTGCAAAATTCTAAATTTATGTTACGAATTTTATACATATGCATTTAGTTAACAAAATGAGCAAATTAAAAGTAACAAACGCATTTTTAATCATTAAGATATTTATTATTACAAAGAGGCAATTTACCTAGAAGAGCTATTAATTTCATATTGGCATTTTGCGTTGCCCACTAGAAAACAAAATTTCACTTTTCAGATTGTTGACGCCAAATATTAGAGCCCTGCATTGTATTTAAAACTTTTAAATAATGAAGAATGTGCATGAATATGTGTATGTTTCTCGCATTGTGAAAAAACAACGGTACATAGAGCAATCAAATATTTTAATAACGTAGTCTTACACTCAAATATATATACCTGGAAGCCCAAATCTGGAATTTGGAATGAGTTTTATTATCTATTTCATATTTTGTAAAACTTAAACGAATTTTTGATTAATAAACTCAACGATTTCGAAGCGAGCAATGGCAACACAGTATGAAAAAGGAAATTTTACTGGCTTTGAAATCCTTGAGTTTGTTAATCAAAAATTCGTTCAAATTTTACAAAATAAGAAATAGGGCTTCTAGATGCCCATATTCAGATAGAAGCGTACCTTATTCAAAATTTGATGGCCCTAGGTTCCGTGGCTTTGTCACAATGCGAGAAACAAATACACATTTACGCATATTCTTCATTATTTAATTTCTTTAAATATATGACAGGGCTGTAATATTTGGTGGCAACATTTTGAACAGTGAACTGATATTTAAAGTTTTCAAAGCAAAATGCCAAAACCAAAATTAAGTCTTTCTGAGCTGACGCCATTTGGGCTTTAAAAAAAATCTCAAAGGTTTCAGGTTTTAAATTGCGTTCAAAGGGGCAATTTAAAACCTGAAACCTTTAAGATAAGCAGAAAATTTTACTTTCATTTTCTGCTTAGACTTCCCGTAAGTACAAAAAATACGTCTGTACGTAAGGAAAAAATAAAAGCCAATAATAAAAAAAATCTGAAAGGTTTCAGATTTAAAATTATGTCTAAAGGGGCGTTTCGTGTGTTAAATTTATTTATTAAATATCACGTTCTTCGCAATTAAACCATAAAATTCTGTTCAACAGCAATATCGTAAAACAGTTTTAAAATGAGCATATCTTTAGGATTTCCGATACAGAGATGTTTTTCCTGTACAACGTTGCCATTGCTTGCTTTGTCTGTTAATCAAAAATTCGTTAAAGTTTTCCAAAATAGGAAATCGATTATAAAACAAATTCCGAATTTCAAATTTGGGATTCCACATGCCCCTATTCGCAGTAGGATTACGTCATTCAAAATTCTATGTACCGTTGTTTTATTACAATACGGAAATATACGTACATTTATGCAGATTTTTCATTATTTAATTTCTTCAAATATAATGAAGGACTCTAACATTTGGTGGCAGTAGTTTGAAAAGTGAAACAAACATTTATAGCAAACCAACGCAAAATCATAAAACGAAAACAATGGTCCTTCAGGGACAAAGCCTCTTTGGACTAAAAAGTAACGAAGTGAACTAAATATAATGTTTGAAATATAAGGAAAATATTTGTTTCATTCCGTATGTTCCATTGTTGGCAAAATGGAATGGTATTTTGTTTTTCCTTTCAGAATACATGCCTTTGTTTGAAAGCTGTTCCTTAAAAACTGATCCTTCGACATGAAAGGACCAATTTATATTAGTACTTTTTCGTTGGGCGACTTTCTAAACATTTAAATTAGGAAGTTCTCCACGAAGGCATTCCTCCCCTTAGGCAGATAGCCCTAGTGTGCTTTGCCGTAATTAAATACACCAACACCAACCAACTAAACATTTAAATTTTAGTGTAGAGAAATATTTTTGTTTCCCAGGACAGAAATATGAAAATCTATCTTAATACGAAAACAGAGCATACTTTTACATGAAAATATAGCAGTAACTAATTTATGTACGAAATTATCTAGGCACCTCTTTTAAATAAGGATAAAATTTCTCATTTAACAAATACGTTCCCCACATTTTCTCTCGTATGTTCACATTTTCTCGGCCGAATGAATAAAACCGCTGAATGCTGGTAGTTTGATTCGAGGAAACCGGTTCAGATTCCCGGTACACAAAGGAAAAGTTAAAAAAATATATACATTCAATCCGTTCACCTGCTAACAGTAAGGTTTAGAATGAGCAATTAGTGTTTAGATAAACGTTAAGCTAATGATGGGCTAATACAGCTATTAAAAAGACTTCTGTAACTATTTGCATTTACGTGAGGTATACAACACGGGTATATACAACACTTTACATATATATATATATATATGTAAAGTGTTTACAATTAATAATTTTGGTAAAATTGAAAACTCCGACATTTATCCGAATTGTCTTAAACTTAATAAAACTAATAATTCACAAAATAGCATAGACTTTCTAGATCTTCAAATCATTAACTACAAAAAAATTTTACTTTTTGACAAAACAAGAAACTTCAATTTCAATACTAACAAATTAATAAATTGGAACTCCAACATATCCAAAAAAGTAATTAACAATACTATAATTAATCAAATACAACGAATTAAAACTATATGCACAGATACAATAGATTTACAACGCGAAATTTTGATCCTTATCAAAATTCTCAAAAATAATCTAATTCCCTTTCAATTTATCAACCATTGCCTTAAAAGAGCAGGCGTTAAATACTCACTCTAAATCATTTAACTGATAGGGATATGATAATTTATTCCTAAACCTGAGAAGGCGGTATAAGTTGGATGACTGTCAGTTGAAAGATTTGTATATAGTGTAATTACTCAATTGTATATATTGTAAAAAGCTAATTGTCTTCAGACATATACTGTTACTATACTGTTACTAAAAAAATGGGCCTATTTCCTGCCTTTAGACTGTCTACTAGCTCTTGGATAGCGAAAATGCCTTTTTCCTTTCTTAAATTCTTAATCATTGCGACACGACAATTAGCCAGAAATTAATTAATTTCCATTCACTAGTATTTTTAAAAAAATCTTAACAGACGGTCTCTCTCAGATAAGAACTCCACAAAATACATCCCTCAAGAATTCAAAGTCCCACCCACTACCATAAATTTCTTCAACCAAGTCTTACCGACTGATATAATTCAAAGCCCCTACTGCCGCTAAGAATTTTCGGACACCCTACACTTCTGAGTCAGACACGAAGAGAACACACTGCCAACTCCCCCACTAGAAAGAATGTAAGTTACTTAATACCTTTCTGGCCTTTATATCTTCATGTACATTCACTGATCTTATTTATATTATTTTCTATTTTATTTTTATATTATTTTTATGTTCTCTGTGATTTGTTTTTGCAAAGTTTGCATTATTTATCTTTTTTATAATCTTCTATGTTTATTTCAACTTTACTTTGATTTCGATTTCATAATGACAATTTCCAATGTTTAATTTCTACAAATAATATAGTACTCAAATACATAAAGATGATAGTGTCGGGGACGATTACTCGAGTTTTACAAGATTTCTCTACAGTAATTGATTTTTACTCCAAATTGAATTGACTAAAATGCTTCATGAGAATCAGTTCTTTGAGTAACAACTATTCGCGGAAATATTTGGCCTGACTAGAATTGCCGGTTTGGCTTTAACTTATAACTCGAGTAAAGACGAAACACTTTCATATTTACGTATTTTTATCAATTATTGATCATTGAACGGGAGTTGGTTTGTTCCCCTTGAAAAGTCAACTAATTTCCGATCAATGACAATAATTACATGTTTTATTTTTTACTTTTACAATTGTAATATTATTCCTCGTGATGATTTAACTCCAGTCCCCGTTAAAACATTATTAACATTTTGCTTTCAAATTACTTCAAAATATAACTTACCAGTATGGATGCACACTTTTAAAATAATTCTACTTTAATTAAACTTAGGAGATAATATAATCAATTAATCAATACTGTTTAGGAAATAAATTATTATTAACTAACTTTGCAGCAATTGCGCAAGTAATAATAACTTGTATTCGCACTAAATGGATTTAAGTTCATACAACATTTGATATGCTAAATAGCAGCTATTAGCGCTATTTATCTCTTACCTAATGTACCCACTTTATATATTATCTCCAACCTTTTTAAGTTTTAAAGTTCTTATACAAAAACTTTACTGTATTGAAGGTTAGCAGCCTCCTTACTTTTATATCTTGCTACTTGCTAGTTTAACTCATATTGAAATCACTAAATGTCATTCCACTAGATGACAAACTTGAAAATTTAACGCCATGCCTGCTACAGGTAAACCCAAAAAACAATTTCTATGAAAAACATTTAACTGTATTTACATGATTACATGCGGCACTTGACATATTAAATATATAGGACAGACTAAAAACAATCTTAACTTTCGAATCAATAACCATAGAGCTCAAATCAAAAAATTCAACGCACAAAAAAATAACATTAAAATAAGTACACCATCACAACTTAATACAGCAGAATTAGAACACTTTAAACACCATGACTTCAACTCTATTCAACTTCAGATACTAGATATAATACCCAATCACAAAACACGAATTTTTCAGGAATCTCTCTATATACTAAAACAACGTTCACTTTATCCATATGGACTTAACACTTATATACATAGTCATAGAGATACTTCTAAGAAGTTTATTTTCAGCCAATTTAAACTCTACAGCATCAAAACGCAGAGAGGAAAAAGAGGAAGCAAAATAAAAAATAATGCGAGATTTTTATCCACTTTGGATACACTTGCATTGAAAAAACAATTGAAATGTTTTTTTGACTCAGACTGTTTTCCCAAGAAACTTCTCAACTGGTTACACTCCTGTACTAATAAATTCCTTATCAAACTAAAAAAATTCATTCAAGAAAGCTACGACGACATACAAATCATTAAAGACATGATTCTTGATTTTAGTCTTTTCAGACTCTCTAATAGTCTCACTCAACGCAAAATTTATTTTAAAGTCAATTTTCTGCATCCGCAGTTTGACAATATTCATTTCTCAAGAATCATCAGAGATTGTAAAGATTACTTCCCCGCAGTTGACACTATACCAATGATTGCATTTAAATATCAAAGGACCTTAAGCAACTTGCTTACTAACCACCATGAAATAGATGAAACTGCAGAATGACATTGTAAGACACCAATTTACAGCAATTACGTAGATTCTCATCACCAGCACATAATTACTGGCAACCTGAATATCATACAAAACCATCAACTAAAAACACTAATGAGTTATGGTACAAAATTTAGACCAGTCAGAAACATGACTACAAATTACTGTTACAAGACTTTCGAAAACAACATCAACGAATTTATAGTTAAAGCAAGCTATCAACTGAATTTTCCCATAGATACCTTCTTAAAATGGAAAGCTAAAATTCTTCAACGCATATCCACAGAAATCAGTCACCTCAAATTTAAAAGTACACTGAACTGGTCGCAACTTACATCTGATATTAGTAAATTAAAACAGCTTTTTACTATTACAAAAATAGATAAAGCAACTAATAACTTTAGTATTATATGAAAACAATTCTACACTGAGATTATTCATAAAGAACTTCTCAACGCAACTACTTATCAATCAGCCAACCTTACAGAAACATCTATAATAAACAGGATTAAAACTTTTCATAAGAAACTCAATATTACTTTCAATGCAAACTACAACAGATTTACTAATCTTTATGCGATTCCCAAATTCCATAAAACACCATTAAAATTTAGATTTATAGCTAATGGAACTAATAATTACAAGAAAAATATAGACTATTATTTTTCAATTCAACTTAATAAAATCTGTAAATTTATTTTCAATGATTGTAACACTAATCATAACTATTGCTGGATCATTCATAATAACACTCCTGTCATTAATACCATTCATACCATTAACATCCAAAACATTAACTGCTATGATTTTGAAAACTTATATACCTCACTTCCTCTAGAAGAAATCTATACCAGTCTACTTGATCTACCAAAACTTTTCCCTAATATACTCAATATCATGACTCTTGACAAATGGAAAACCTACCTAAAATGCACACTTTTTCATAACTACATCAAGTTTCAAAATCAACTTTTTAAACAAGTCAGAGGATTGCCAATGGGCTTACATTCCAGCACCTCGATCTGTAATATCTTTTTATTTGTCAAAGAATTTAACTTCCAAAAAAATCTACAACCACAAGAGTTAAATTACTACAAACACACCTACAGATTTATTGATGACCTTATTACAATTAATAATTTTGGTAAAATTGAAAACTCCGACATTTATCCGAATTGTCTTAAACTTAATAAAACTAATAATTCACAAAATAGCATAGACTTTCTTGATCTTCAAATCATTAACTACAAAAAAATTTTACTTTTTGACAAAACAAGAAACTTCAATTTCAATACTAACAAATTAATAAATTGGAACTCCAACATATCCAAAAAAGTAATTAACAATACTATAATTAATCAAATACAACGAATTAAAACTATATGCACAGATACAATAGATTTACAACGCGAAATTTTGATCCTTATCAAAATTCTCAAAAATAATCTAATTCCCTTTCAATTTATCAACCATTGCCTTAAAAGAGCAGGCGTTAAATACTCACTCTAAATCATTTAACTGATAGGGATATGATAATTTATTCCTAAACCTGAGAAGGCGGTATAAGTTGGATGACTGTCAGTTGAAAGATTTGTATATAGTGTAATTACTCAATTGTATATATTGTAAAAAGCTAATTGTCTTCAGACATATACTGTTACTATACTGTTACTAAAAAAATGGGCCTATTTCCTGCCTTTAGACTGTCTACTAGCTCTTGGATAGCGAAAATGCCTTTTTCCTTTCTTAAATTCTTAATCATTGCGACACGACAATTAGCCAGAAATTAATTAATTTCCATTCACTAGTATTTTTAAAAAAATCTTAACAGACGGTCTCTCTCAGATAAGAACTCCACAAAATACATCCCTCAAGAATTCAAAGTCCCACCCACTACCATAAATTTCTTCAACCAAGTCTTACCGACTGATATAATTCAAAGCCCCTACTGCCGCTAAGAATTTTCGGACACCCTACACTTCTGAGTCAGACACGAAGAGAACACACTGCCAACTCCCCCACTAGAAAGAATGTAAGTTACTTAATACCTTTCTGGCCTTTATATCTTCATGTACATTCACTGATCTTATTTATATTATTTTCTATTTTATTTTTATATTATTTTTATGTTCTCTGTGATTTGTTTTTGCAAAGTTTGCATTATTTATCTTTTTTATAATCTTCTATGTTTATTTCAACTTTACTTTGATTTCGATTTCATAATGACAATTTCCAATGTTTAATTTCTACAAATAATATAGTACTCAAATACATAAAGATGATAGTGTCGGGGACGATTACTCGAGTTTTACAAGATTTCTCTACAGTAATTGATTTTTACTCCAAATTGAATTGACTAAAATGCTTCATGAGAATCAGTTCTTTGAGTAACAACTATTCGCGGAAATATTTGGCCTGACTAGAATTGCCGGTTTGGCTTTAACTTATAACTCGAGTAAAGACGAAACACTTTCATATTTACGTATTTTTATCAATTATTGATCATTGAACGGGAGTTGGTTTGTTCCCCTTGAAAAGTCAACTAATTTCCGATCAATGACAATAATTACATGTTTTATTTTTTACTTTTACAATTGTAATATTATTCCTCGTGATGATTTAACTCCAGTCCCCGTTAAAACATTATTAACATTTTGCTTTCAAATTACTTCAAAATATAACTTACCAGTATGGATGCACACTTTTAAAATAATTCTACTTTAATTAAACTTAGGAGATAATATAATCAATTAATCAATACTGTTTAGGAAATAAATTATTATTAACTAACTTTGCAGCAATTGCGCAAGTAATAATAACTTGTATTCGCACTAAATGGATTTAAGTTCATACAACATTTGATATGCTAAATAGCAGCTATTAGCGCTATTTATCTCTTACCTAATGTACCCACTTTATATATTATCTCCAACCTTTTTAAGTTTTAAAGTTCTTATACAAAAACTTTACTGTATTGAAGGTTAGCAGCCTCCTTACTTTTATATCTTGCTACTTGCTAGTTTAACTCATATTGAAATCACTAAATGTCATTCCACTAGATGACAAACTTGAAAATTTAACGCCATGCCTGCTACAGGTAAACCCAAAAAACAATTTCTATGAAAAACATTTAACTGTATTTACATGATTACATGCGGCACTTGACATATTAAATATATAGGACAGACTAAAAACAATCTTAACTTTCGAATCAATAACCATAGAGCTCAAATCAAAAAATTCAACGCACAAAAAAATAACATTAAAATAAGTACACCATCACAACTTAATACAGCAGAATTAGAACACTTTAAACACCATGACTTCAACTCTATTCAACTTCAGATACTAGATATAATACCCAATCACAAAACACGAATTTTTCAGGAATCTCTCTATATACTAAAACAACGTTCACTTTATCCATATGGACTTAACACTTATATACATAGTCATAGAGATACTTCTAAGAAGTTTATTTTCAGCCAATTTAAACTCTACAGCATCAAAACGCAGAGAGGAAAAAGAGGAAGCAAAATAAAAAATAATGCGAGATTTTTATCCACTTTGGATACACTTGCATTGAAAAAACAATTGAAATGTTTTTTTGACTCAGACTGTTTTCCCAAGAAACTTCTCAACTGGTTACACTCCTGTACTAATAAATTCCTTATCAAACTAAAAAAATTCATTCAAGAAAGCTACGACGACATACAAATCATTAAAGACATGATTCTTGATTTTAGTCTTTTCAGACTCTCTAATAGTCTCACTCAACGCAAAATTTATTTTAAAGTCAATTTTCTGCATCCGCAGTTTGACAATATTCATTTCTCAAGAATCATCAGAGATTGTAAAGATTACTTCCCCGCAGTTGACACTATACCAATGATTGCATTTAAATATCAAAGGACCTTAAGCAACTTGCTTACTAACCACCATGAAATAGATGAAACTGCAGAATGACATTGTAAGACACCAATTTACAGCAATTACGTAGATTCTCATCACCAGCACATAATTACTGGCAACCTGAATATCATACAAAACCATCAACTAAAAACACTAATGAGTTATGGTACAAAATTTAGACCAGTCAGAAACATGACTACAAATTACTGTTACAAGACTTTCGAAAACAACATCAACGAATTTATAGTTAAAGCAAGCTATCAACTGAATTTTCCCATAGATACCTTCTTAAAATGGAAAGCTAAAATTCTTCAACGCATATCCACAGAAATCAGTCACCTCAAATTTAAAAGTACACTGAACTGGTCGCAACTTACATCTGATATTAGTAAATTAAAACAGCTTTTTACTATTACAAAAATAGATAAAGCAACTAATAACTTTAGTATTATATGAAAACAATTCTACACTGAGATTATTCATAAAGAACTTCTCAACGCAACTACTTATCAATCAGCCAACCTTACAGAAACATCTATAATAAACAGGATTAAAACTTTTCATAAGAAACTCAATATTACTTTCAATGCAAACTACAACAGATTTACTAATCTTTATGCGATTCCCAAATTCCATAAAACACCATTAAAATTTAGATTTATAGCTAATGGAACTAATAATTACAAGAAAAATATAGACTATTATTTTTCAATTCAACTTAATAAAATCTGTAAATTTATTTTCAATGATTGTAACACTAATCATAACTATTGCTGGATCATTCATAATAACACTCCTGTCATTAATACCATTCATACCATTAACATCCAAAACATTAACTGCTATGATTTTGAAAACTTATATACCTCACTTCCTCTAGAAGAAATCTATACCAGTCTACTTGATCTACCAAAACTTTTCCCTAATATACTCAATATCATGACTCTTGACAAATGGAAAACCTACCTAAAATGCACACTTTTTCATAACTACATCAAGTTTCAAAATCAACTTTTTAAACAAGTCAGAGGATTGCCAATGGGCTTACATTCCAGCACCTCGATCTGTAATATCTTTTTATTTGTCAAAGAATTTAACTTCCAAAAAAATCTACAACCACAAGAGTTAAATTACTACAAACACACCTACAGATTTATTGATGACCTTATTACAATTAATAATTTTGGTAAAATTGAAAACTCCGACATTTATCCGAATTGTCTTAAACTTAATAAAACTAATAATTCACAAAATAGCATAGACTTTCTTGATCTTCAAATCATTAACTACAAAAAAATTTTACTTTTTGACAAAACAAGAAACTTCAATTTCAATACTAACAAATTAATAAATTGGAACTCCAACATATCCAAAAAAGTAATTAACAATACTATAATTAATCAAATACAACGAATTAAAACTATATGCACAGATACAATAGATTTACAACGCGAAATTTTGATCCTTATCAAAATTCTCAAAAATAATCTAATTCCCTTTCAATTTATCAACCATTGCCTTAAAAGAGCAGGCGTTAAATACTCACTCTAAATCATTTAACTGATAGGGATATGATAATTTATTCCTAAACCTGAGAAGGCGGTATAAGTTGGATGACTGTCAGTTGAAAGATTTGTATATAGTGTAATTACTCAATTGTATATATTGTAAAAAGCTAATTGTCTTCAGACATATACTGTTACTATACTGTTACTAAAAAAATGGGCCTATTTCCTGCCTTTAGACTGTCTACTAGCTCTTGGATAGCGAAAATGCCTTTTTCCTTTCTTAAATTCTTAATCATTGCGACACGACAATTAGCCAGAAATTAATTAATTTCCATTCACTAGTATTTTTAAAAAAATCTTAACAGACGGTCTCTCTCAGATAAGAACTCCACAAAATACATCCCTCAAGAATTCAAAGTCCCACCCACTACCATAAATTTCTTCAACCAAGTCTTACCGACTGATATAATTCAAAGCCCCTACTGCCGCTAAGAATTTTCGGACACCCTACACTTCTGAGTCAGACACGAAGAGAACACACTGCCAACTCCCCCACTAGAAAGAATGTAAGTTACTTAATACCTTTCTGGCCTTTATATCTTCATGTACATTCACTGATCTTATTTATATTATTTTCTATTTTATTTTTATATTATTTTTATGTTCTCTGTGATTTGTTTTTGCAAAGTTTGCATTATTTATCTTTTTTATAATCTTCTATGTTTATTTCAACTTTACTTTGATTTCGATTTCATAATGACAATTTCCAATGTTTAATTTCTACAAATAATATAGTACTCAAATACATAAAGATGATAGTGTCGGGGACGATTACTCGAGTTTTACAAGATTTCTCTACAGTAATTGATTTTTACTCCAAATTGAATTGACTAAAATGCTTCATGAGAATCAGTTCTTTGAGTAACAACTATTCGCGGAAATATTTGGCCTGACTAGAATTGCCGGTTTGGCTTTAACTTATAACTCGAGTAAAGACGAAACACTTTCATATTTACGTATTTTTATCAATTATTGATCATTGAACGGGAGTTGGTTTGTTCCCCTTGAAAAGTCAACTAATTTCCGATCAATGACAATAATTACATGTTTTATTTTTTACTTTTACAATTGTAATATTATTCCTCGTGATGATTTAACTCCAGTCCCCGTTAAAACATTATTAACATTTTGCTTTCAAATTACTTCAAAATATAACTTACCAGTATGGATGCACACTTTTAAAATAATTCTACTTTAATTAAACTTAGGAGATAATATAATCAATTAATCAATACTGTTTAGGAAATAAATTATTATTAACTAACTTTGCAGCAATTGCGCAAGTAATAATAACTTGTATTCGCACTAAATGGATTTAAGTTCATACAACATTTGATATGCTAAATAGCAGCTATTAGCGCTATTTATCTCTTACCTAATGTACCCACTTTATATATTATCTCCAACCTTTTTAAGTTTTAAAGTTCTTATACAAAAACTTTACTGTATTGAAGGTTAGCAGCCTCCTTACTTTTATATCTTGCTACTTGCTAGTTTAACTCATATTGAAATCACTAAATGTCATTCCACTAGATGACAAACTTGAAAATTTAACGCCATGCCTGCTACAGGTAAACCCAAAAAACAATTTCTATGAAAAACATTTAACTGTATTTACATGATTACATGCGGCACTTGACATATTAAATATATAGGACAGACTAAAAACAATCTTAACTTTCGAATCAATAACCATAGAGCTCAAATCAAAAAATTCAACGCACAAAAAAATAACATTAAAATAAGTACACCATCACAACTTAATACAGCAGAATTAGAACACTTTAAACACCATGACTTCAACTCTATTCAACTTCAGATACTAGATATAATACCCAATCACAAAACACGAATTTTTCAGGAATCTCTCTATATACTAAAACAACGTTCACTTTATCCATATGGACTTAACACTTATATACATAGTCATAGAGATACTTCTAAGAAGTTTATTTTCAGCCAATTTAAACTCTACAGCATCAAAACGCAGAGAGGAAAAAGAGGAAGCAAAATAAAAAATAATGCGAGATTTTTATCCACTTTGGATACACTTGCATTGAAAAAACAATTGAAATGTTTTTTTGACTCAGACTGTTTTCCCAAGAAACTTCTCAACTGGTTACACTCCTGTACTAATAAATTCCTTATCAAACTAAAAAAATTCATTCAAGAAAGCTACGACGACATACAAATCATTAAAGACATGATTCTTGATTTTAGTCTTTTCAGACTCTCTAATAGTCTCACTCAACGCAAAATTTATTTTAAAGTCAATTTTCTGCATCCGCAGTTTGACAATATTCATTTCTCAAGAATCATCAGAGATTGTAAAGATTACTTCCCCGCAGTTGACACTATACCAATGATTGCATTTAAATATCAAAGGACCTTAAGCAACTTGCTTACTAACCACCATGAAATAGATGAAACTGCAGAATGACATTGTAAGACACCAATTTACAGCAATTACGTAGATTCTCATCACCAGCACATAATTACTGGCAACCTGAATATCATACAAAACCATCAACTAAAAACACTAATGAGTTATGGTACAAAATTTAGACCAGTCAGAAACATGACTACAAATTACTGTTACAAGACTTTCGAAAACAACATCAACGAATTTATAGTTAAAGCAAGCTATCAACTGAATTTTCCCATAGATACCTTCTTAAAATGGAAAGCTAAAATTCTTCAACGCATATCCACAGAAATCAGTCACCTCAAATTTAAAAGTACACTGAACTGGTCGCAACTTACATCTGATATTAGTAAATTAAAACAGCTTTTTACTATTACAAAAATAGATAAAGCAACTAATAACTTTAGTATTATATGAAAACAATTCTACACTGAGATTATTCATAAAGAACTTCTCAACGCAACTACTTATCAATCAGCCAACCTTACAGAAACATCTATAATAAACAGGATTAAAACTTTTCATAAGAAACTCAATATTACTTTCAATGCAAACTACAACAGATTTACTAATCTTTATGCGATTCCCAAATTCCATAAAACACCATTAAAATTTAGATTTATAGCTAATGGAACTAATAATTACAAGAAAAATATAGACTATTATTTTTCAATTCAACTTAATAAAATCTGTAAATTTATTTTCAATGATTGTAACACTAATCATAACTATTGCTGGATCATTCATAATAACACTCCTGTCATTAATACCAATCATACCATTAACATCCAAAACATTAACTGCTATGATTTTGAAAACTTATATACCTCACTTCCTCTAGAAGAAATCTATACCAGTCTTCTTGATCTACCAAAACTTTTCCCTAATATACTCAATATCATGACTCTTGACAAATGGAAAACCTACCTAAAATGCACACTTTTTCATAACTACATCAAGTTTCAAAATCAACTTTTTAAACAAGTCAGAGGATTGCCAATGGGCTTACATTCCAGCACCTCGATCTGTAATATCTTTTTATTTGTCAAAGAATTTAACTTCCAAAAAAATCTACAACCACAAGAGTTAAATTACTACAAACACACCTACAGATTTATTGATGACCTTATTACAATTAATAATTTTGGTAAAATTGAAAACTCCGACATTTATCCGAATTGTCTTAAACTTAATAAAACTAATAATTCACAAAATAGCATAGACTTTCTAGATCTTCAAATCATTAACTACAAAAAAATTTTACTTTTTGACAAAACAAGAAACTTCAATTTCAATACTAACAAATTAATAAATTGGAACTCCAACATATCCAAAAAAGTAATTAACAATACTATAATTAATCAAATACAACGAATTAAAACTATATGCACAGATACAATAGATTTACAACGCGAAATTTTGATCCTTATCAAAATTCTCAAAAATAATCTAATTCCCTTTCAATTTATCAACCATTGCCTTAAAAGAGCAGGCGTTAAATACTCACTCTAAATCATTTAACTGATAGGGATATGATAATTTATTCCTAAACCTGAGAAGGCGGTATAAGTTGGATGACTGTCAGTTGAAAGATTTGTATATAGTGTAATTACTCAATTGTATATATTGTAAAAAGCTAATTGTCTTCAGACATATACTGTTACTATACTGTTACTAAAAAAATGGGCCTATTTCCTGCCTTTAGACTGTCTACTAGCTCTTGGATAGCGAAAATGCCTTTTTCCTTTCTTAAATTCTTAATCATTGCGACACGACAATTAGCCAGAAATTAATTAATTTCCATTCACTAGTATTTTTAAAAAAATCTTAACAGACGGTCTCTCTCAGATAAGAACTCCACAAAATACATCCCTCAAGAATTCAAAGTCCCACCCACTACCATAAATTTCTTCAACCAAGTCTTACCGACTGATATAATTCAAAGCCCCTACTGCCGCTAAGAATTTTCGGACACCCTACACTTCTGAGTCAGACACGAAGAGAACACACTGCCAACTCCCCCACTAGAAAGAATGTAAGTTACTTAATACCTTTCTGGCCTTTATATCTTCATGTACATTCACTGATCTTATTTATATTATTTTCTATTTTATTTTTATATTATTTTTATGTTCTCTGTGATTTGTTTTTGCAAAGTTTGCATTATTTATCTTTTTTATAATCTTCTATGTTTATTTCAACTTTACTTTGATTTCGATTTCATAATGACAATTTCCAATGTTTAATTTCTACAAATAATATAGTACTCAAATACATAAAGATGATAGTGTCGGGGACGATTACTCGAGTTTTACAAGATTTCTCTACAGTAATTGATTTTTACTCCAAATTGAATTGACTAAAATGCTTCATGAGAATCAGTTCTTTGAGTAACAACTATTCGCGGAAATATTTGGCCTGACTAGAATTGCCGGTTTGGCTTTAACTTATAACTCGAGTAAAGACGAAACACTTTCATATTTACGTATTTTTATCAATTATTGATCATTGAACGGGAGTTGGTTTGTTCCCCTTGAAAAGTCAACTAATTTCCGATCAATGACAATAATTACATGTTTTATTTTTTACTTTTACAATTGTAATATTATTCCTCGTGATGATTTAACTCCAGTCCCCGTTAAAACATTATTAACATTTTGCTTTCAAATTACTTCAAAATATAACTTACCAGTATGGATGCACACTTTTAAAATAATTCTACTTTAATTAAACTTAGGAGATAATATAATCAATTAATCAATACTGTTTAGGAAATAAATTATTATTAACTAACTTTGCAGCAATTGCGCAAGTAATAATAACTTGTATTCGCACTAAATGGATTTAAGTTCATACAACATTTGATATGCTAAATAGCAGCTATTAGCGCTATTTATCTCTTACCTAATGTACCCACTTTATATATTATCTCCAACCTTTTTAAGTTTTAAAGTTCTTATACAAAAACTTTACTGTATTGAAGGTTAGCAGCCTCCTTACTTTTATATCTTGCTACTTGCTAGTTTAACTCATATTGAAATCACTAAATGTCATTCCACTAGATGACAAACTTGAAAATTTAACGCCATGCCTGCTACAGGTAAACCCAAAAAACAATTTCTATGAAAAACATTTAACTGTATTTACATGATTACATGCGGCACTTGACATATTAAATATATAGGACAGACTAAAAACAATCTTAACTTTCGAATCAATAACCATAGAGCTCAAATCAAAAAATTCAACGCACAAAAAAATAACATTAAAATAAGTACACCATCACAACTTAATACAGCAGAATTAGAACACTTTAAACACCATGACTTCAACTCTATTCAACTTCAGATACTAGATATAATACCCAATCACAAAACACGAATTTTTCAGGAATCTCTCTATATACTAAAACAACGTTCACTTTATCCATATGGACTTAACACTTATATACATAGTCATAGAGATACTTCTAAGAAGTTTATTTTCAGCCAATTTAAACTCTACAGCATCAAAACGCAGAGAGGAAAAAGAGGAAGCAAAATAAAAAATAATGCGAGATTTTTATCCACTTTGGATACACTTGCATTGAAAAAACAATTGAAATGTTTTTTTGACTCAGACTGTTTTCCCAAGAAACTTCTCAACTGGTTACACTCCTGTACTAATAAATTCCTTATCAAACTAAAAAAATTCATTCAAGAAAGCTACGACGACATACAAATCATTAAAGACATGATTCTTGATTTTAGTCTTTTCAGACTCTCTAATAGTCTCACTCAACGCAAAATTTATTTTAAAGTCAATTTTCTGCATCCGCAGTTTGACAATATTCATTTCTCAAGAATCATCAGAGATTGTAAAGATTACTTCCCCGCAGTTGACACTATACCAATGATTGCATTTAAATATCAAAGGACCTTAAGCAACTTGCTTACTAACCACCATGAAATAGATGAAACTGCAGAATGACATTGTAAGACACCAATTTACAGCAATTACGTAGATTCTCATCACCAGCACATAATTACTGGCAACCTGAATATCATACAAAACCATCAACTAAAAACACTAATGAGTTATGGTACAAAATTTAGACCAGTCAGAAACATGACTACAAATTACTGTTACAAGACTTTCGAAAACAACATCAACGAATTTATAGTTAAA